>NC_137155.1:34296907-34832324 GCF_951394435.1 Stenella coeruleoalba
AATACTGGAAACTTGCTTAGAAAGTACATTTCAAGTGCTTACACCATTAAAAAAAAAACCCCAAATCAATATGTTAATTAGCTTAACTGTATGTAAACCCCAAATCAATATGTTAATTAGCTTAACTGTATATATACATATACACTGTGAAATACAGTGTAACTGTATTTCACTGTGTATATGTATATCAAATCATCATGTAGTATACCTTAAATATATACAATTTTTATTAAAGTAATAACAAAGGAATTTCTAGCACTAAATGTCTATACTGGGAAAAAAAGAAAAGTCTCAAGTCTGTGAACTCAGCTTCCACCTTAAAAAACTAGAAAAAGAAAAGCAGAAAAAAGGAAATAATAAAGGTCAAATCAGTGAAATAGAAAATAAAGAATATGAATGAAACCAAAGGCTGGCTCTTTGAGAAAATCAATAAAATTGATAAACTTCTAGCCATGCTGATCAGAAAAAAAGAAAGGACACAAATTTCCACTCTCAGGAATGAGAGCGATGACAAAACTACAGATTCTATAGATAAAATAGTAATTACTTCGGAGAACAGTTTAACATTTTCTTATAAAGCTACACATACACTTACCCTATAACAATTATTTCTGTCCTAGGCATTTAACAATGAGAAATAAAAACATAGGCCTAGAAAGAGACTGAAAAATATCTGCATTGCAGTTTTATTCATAATAGTCCCAAACTGGAATGAATTAACAAATTGCGTAATATTCATAAAACAGAATACTGCTTATTAATCATAAGAGAAATGCAAATTAAAACTACAATGAGATATCACCTCACACCTGTCAGAATGGCTATCATCAAAAAGACCACAAATAAGAAATGTTGGTGAGGATGTGAAGAAAAGGGAACCCTCGCCTCGTACACTATTGATGGGAACATAAATTGGTGCAACCTCTATGGAAAATGGTATGGAAGTTTCTCAAAAACCTAAAAATAGAACTACCATATGACCCAGCAACTTCACTCCTGGGTATATATCTGAAAAAATGAAAACACTAATTTGAAAAAGTATATGCACCCCAATGTTCATATGTTCATAGCAGCATTATTTACAATTGCCAAGATATGGAAGCAACCTTAGTGTCCAGCAACAGATGAATGGAAAAAGAAAATGTGGAATAAACACACACACACACACACACACACACACACACACACAGGAAAATTACTCAGCCATAAAAAATGAAATTATGCCATTTGCAGCAACATACATGGACTTGGAGGGTATTGGGCTAAGTGAAATAAGTCATACAGAGAAAGACAAATACTGTATGTTTTCACTGTATGTTTAGATTTCACTTGTATGGGAAATCTAAAAAATACAACAAACTAGTGAATATAACAAAAAGAAGCAGACACATAGAAAGAGAGGACAAATTAGCAGTTACCAGTGGGGAGAGGGAAGGAGAGAGGGACAAGATAGGAGTAGGGGATTAAGAGGTACAAACTACTATGTACAAAATAAATAAGCTACAAGGATATATAGTACAACACAGGGAATATAGCCAATATTTTATAATAACTATAAATGGAATATAACCTTAAAAAATTGTGACTCACTATGTTGTACACCTGAAACTTATATAATATTGTACATCAACTATACCTCAATAAAAAAATTAATTTACAATTTGGCAGATTAACTTTTAATGAGGTAAGTCAGCAATTACCAAATTGGGAGTTAATAGCTCCTACCATTTAAAATTATCACTAGTTTTTTTTAAGAGTGTAGAAACTTTAATTTTTAAACTAAAGGGAAATTATATTGTTTGTATCTTAAAGAAAATAAAAGTTAAATAAAAATAGAATATTGCTAAGCAATAAAAGTTAATAAGCTAAATGATGCATGCAATAGAATGGATGTATCTCAAAAACACTATATTAAGTGAAAGAAGCCACACAGAAATTTCTACATACTATATACTGCCACGGATATAAAGTTCCATAATAGGAAAACTTAGGTGACTATCAGAAAAATCAGATCAGTGTTTGCCTGAGCGGGAAAATGACCAAAGGGCATGAGCAAACTTTCTGGGGTGATTTAAATATCAGATAATTTGTGGTGGTAGTCAGGTATAGACATTTGTCAAGCAACTTCATACACCTGAAAATCTGTACACTCAATTCAATGTACACCATACATTGATTAAAAAATAAACTTATCTATTTTTGAAAAATCTCAAGTGATTACTAAATAGCTTACAGCCATATACAGTGAGAACATTAAAGAAGGAATCTACTTTGAACTTTGAGTAACTGTTTGTGGAAGACATAAGTCACCCCAAAATGTCTACCTCCTAAATCCCAGAATCTGTGAATATTACCTTCAATGACAAAAGATATGACTGCACATATGATTACCGTGACAGACTTTGAGATGGAAAAGGTACTCAGCATTATATAGATGGTCCTGTTCAAATTATATGCATTCTTAAAGGGTTAGAGAGAGTTGCAATGATAGAAAAAGTTCACAAAAATGACAGATTGAGAAGGGTTCTAGGCCCTCTTGCTGGCTTTGACACATAGGGGCTATGTGCAAAGAATGAAGAGAGCCCTGTAGAAGCTGACAGCAGCCCCCAGCTGATAGCTCGTTAGCAAGTGGGGACCACATGGTCTCCACAACCAAATGGAAATGAATTCAGCCAAAACCTGATTAAGCTGGAGAAGTATACAGGCCTCACTGGGCTAAAATCAAGGTATTAGCAGGGCTGCAGTGAGACCTGTAGAGTTCTTCTGACCTCTAGGACTGAAAATAATAAATTACTGCTGTCTTAAGCCAATAAATTTGTGGTAATGTGTTACAGCAGCAATAGAAAACTAATACACCCATATATTAGGGTTAAATTAGGAATGGTATAGAAAGGAAATGGCATTATTTCTCTCCCAGCACTAACCTTTCTTTAGTTTTTATCTGATATACTCCAAAGCTTTTCAGATCACTTTCAGCTATAGGAACACTCTCATCTTTAGATATTAAAACGTCCAGTTCAGTCTAAACTCTTTAATGTTAAACTCTTTAATGTCACATCTAATTGAGAGTGTCTCCCCACTGACCTGCTGACCCACAGAATCAGGGACCAGCAGTGGGTGAAAATCTATGTGTGCTGGGGGAGGAGGCCATACGGTTTATATTTTTTCCTTTCTTGCTCTACTATTTTCATGCTGTGCTTATGGATCTTCCAGCTGTGGAGAGTGGGAAGAATAAAAAGGATGAAGACTTTGGATTAGCAGTGCAATTTGGAGATCTCTATGGATTCTTCAAACGCCCTCTGTCATGGCAGATCCAATGCTGTCCCTCTTCCAATGGGAGCACTCACAAGTTCTTCAGGGACACTGTCAGTGACCTCCAGTCTGCAAAGTTCACTAATGTGGGCAATACACTCATCGGTTGACCTTACAAGCCGTCATCAGCTTTTTCAAACATCTCCAGTCATATTCTCCTGAGGGCCTTTTGTCTTGAAAGGTAGACCTCTTTGGTGAGATACTTCCGAGATGATCAGATCTGGCTTCCATCCAAAGTGTCCACTGGTCCACAAGGAAAAAAAGTCCTTAAAGTCCTTGCCCTACCAACAGTGTGAGTTTCACTACAGCTGCTCAGCCCCCTCTCTTCAACCTACCCACATGAAAGTTTCAGCCAGCTCTCTACTTTGCCCTCTCTAGGTGACAAGCTTGGACATTCTTCTATCTTTATACAACTCCCAAACTCCTGATACATATATCAGTCCCCCTAGTGAACTCTTTCATGCCCCACCCTGGTAGTAGTCTAGAATGATCCTACAAATTTCTGTAACTCACCATGTATCAAGCTAAGGACTGAAAAGCCACTCCTCCCATTTTCAGACATAAGCAATTTCCTTGGACTCCTTCACCATTTGGCTTATGTTGGGGAAAGCAAAGAAGGGAACAGAGCAAAATAGCCAAAATACTTAAATTCCTTTTAAAGAATCTTCCATCAATCACATCTCTCTTATCTAGTCTTCTGGTATATAAACTGGATTAGGTAAGATAACTGCAGGCCTATTTGACTATCTTTTAATGAATCCGTTGAAGAGGTTCTATCATACATAATTAACATCGATTGTCCTCAGCTTGGGACCTTCGTCAAAATTGGGGTCAACACAAATATTCCATTTCATACCTTATTTGATGTACAACTTTAGGTTAGAAAATAGTATAAAATTTTAAGGAAGGCCAAATTCATGGCAAAATGTATTTGAAATGGCAATTCAGTTTCTTTATCTATAATAAGAAGTTTAAAAATGTAATCGCTATCCTTATTCTCAAAGCTAGAAATACACTCTTAGAAAAAAAAAAAAAAAAAAAAAAAAAAAAAAAAAAAGAAATACACTCTTAGTTTTTAATGGTACCTATATATGCATATATATGTATGCTAAATAATTGTGTGTGTGTGTGGGGGGGGTGTGCATGTGTGCACACGCAACCCATTATCTGGCTCTTGACTATCTCTCTAACATCATCTCTTGCTAGCCCCTCTGCAGATAACTCCAGACACACAGGCCTCCTTGCAGTTCCTTAAACATGTCAAGACTTATTTAGTCCACTCTACAAGAGAGATTCTGTATTTGCTTTGTCTGGATTACTCTTTCCCACTTCTCTATATGATTCTTCCCTTACTTCATTTACCTCAAATCTCTCCTTAACAATCTTTAAGGCCTTCTTGACAACAAAAACTAACAGAGGTAGCCCTCTCCCTCAGTCTCGCTCTAATTCTTTTTCATGCTTTGTTCTTTCTCCATAGTACTAATTTTCACCTGAAAATATGCTCTACATATATTTGTTTTATAAATGAATAATGACTGAAAATCAGCAAGGTTACTTTTAGTCTGATGCAGGTGACTTATCACAGTGTATCCTTACAGGGATAATATAAGGATTTATATGTATAAATGTAAGGATAATGTAGGGATTTATATGTAATGTATCCAAAAGTTACATTAAACTTTAGTTTTGTTAATATATATTTTAAACAATTTTGAATCAGTAAAATCCACTATTAGACACATGGAAAGCAAAATACAAATATCAAAGTCGAAAGAAGACATTAGAAGCAATCAGAGAGAAAAGACACAATATCTATACGAAATAATAATTAGATTGGTAACTGCTATTTTACACATCAAAACTGGAAGCCAGAAAAGCATGGAGGATCTTTAAAGTGCTGAGAGAAACTGTCAACTCTGTGTACTTAACAGAATTATCTTTCAAGAATGGGGGCAAAAAGATATCATAGATAAACAAAAACTGAAAAACTGTCACTAAAGAAACTTCTAAAAATGTGCTGGAAGAAAGAAAACAAGAAATGGAAGTTTCAGATACAAAGATAAATGTTGAATAAGGAAAATGGTAAATATATGGGAAAGTAAAGTGAAACACTGATGATATAAACAGGTTAATAATGTCTCACTGCTGATATTACTTTTACAAAAGACATAAAGCTAAAGTACTATACCATAATAGCATAAAATTAGGACAGGATAATTGCCTTTAAAACATTCTAAAGTTCCTGTGTTGTTAGTGAAGAGAATAAAGTAATTAAGTTTAAGATTTCTTAAATAGGTTAAATTTATAAATGATAATTACTAAAATAATACAAATAATTTGTGTATGTTTTAAAAATTAGAGGTAACAGAGAATGAGATATTTCAATTGAAAAGAAAGCAAAGGGTGAGTGAAAGAAAGGGTGCACACAATGGTAGGACAAAGAAAAAACAAACTATGATAGAAATGCATTTATGTACACTATTGACCATAATAAATGGAAATAAATTCAACTCCTCAGTTAAAATATACAGTCAGATCAGAAAGCAAAATCCAGCCTTAAGCTATTTATAAGAGATAGACCTAGTATACAGCAAAGACAAACTCCGCAAGAAAAGGGATGGTAAGTAATGAACCAGGCAAATACTAGGAAAGAAAAAAAACTAAAAATGCTATATTAATATCATACAAATATAACTGAGGACAAAAGGCTTTACTTGAAATAAGGCATAAATATTAATAAAAGGTTAAAGAAGGATATAACGATCTTATTTTGTCCACATCTAATAACAGAGGTTCATTATAAGGTGACATTTTATACCTACAAGGTTGGCAAACATTTATTTTATTTTAAAATATTTGTTATTATTTATTTCAAATTTATAAATACATATATTTTAAATTTATAAATACGTAAAAATATATGTTTAAAATATTTTAATTTTTATTTTTTGAAGTATATTTCATTCACAATACTATATTAGTTTCAAGTGTACAACATAGTGATTCAAGATTTTATAGATTATACTCCATTTAAAGTTATCATGGGGTGGAGTCAAGATGGCGGCATATGGGAGGATGTGGAGTTTGTGTCTTCCCACAGCTAGGGCACCTGCCGAACACTGGTGGGGGACCTTGACGCCCAAGGAGACGGGAGGAACCCCAGAGCGACCGGGTAGGATGTGGGGGGGAGTGAGGGGGTAGAGAAGTGGAGGATGGACACGACTGGCACCCCTGAGGGGTGGCTGGGAGAGGGGAGGGGTTCCCACACATCGAGGGAACCTGTGGAGGTTTGCAGGATCAGGGGGCAGTGCACCTAGTACTTCCCCAGACCAGTCGCCCCAGGAAGCCTGCTGGGCTCCCAGGCCTGGTCCTCCAATCTCCAGGGCCCCTTCTGGCCTCATGGGTCCTAGGGGCGTGGGAGGGAGGAGGGAGGAAAAGGAGGAGAGGCAGACGGTTGCGGGGGATCCTCCAGGACCGGAAGATTAGGAGAGGCGTGGCGGGCGTTTCCCCTACCCACTCGGCCCCGGGAAGCTTGCTGGGCTCCCGGGCCGGAACCCCAGCCCTCCGAGGCCCCCTCTGGGCCACAGTGATCCTAGGGGCATAAGAGGGAGGCGGGGGGGAGAAGAGGAAAGGCAGACGGTGTGGTGGGGGGGACCCTCCAGAACCGCGGGATCAGGGGAAGTGCCCTGGGCATTTCCCCTGCCTACTCGGCCTTGGGAAGCCTGTGGGGCTTGAGGGTCTGGTCCCCTGCCTTCCGGGGCCCCCTCCAGCCACAGGGGTCCTAGGGGCATAGGAGGGAGGGTGGGAAAGAAGAAGAGAGGCCAATGGGGAGGGACCCTCCCAGATCAGAAGATGGGGGTGGGGAAATGTGCCTAGCATTTCCCCTGACCACTTTGGCTGAGGGAGCCTGCGGGGATCCAGTACCTGGTCCTCCACCCTCCAAGGCCAGAGGCACTCCTGGGCCCCTCCTGCGTTGTTGAGCCTAAGCCCCATGCCCCCCCCCCACCCCTGCCCAGGGATTTTTCCAGCCCTGTGGGTCCTAAACATAGGCCCTGCCCACAGCCAAAACCCAGTCCCTGACTAAACCCCACCCCCTACAGCCAAGGCCTTTTCTAGCTTTTCTTTTTATTTTTTCTTTTCTCTTTTATGTTATTGTGGGTCTGTTTTACCTTCTGGTTGTTGTTTCATATATATTTTAATTTTTTCTACCATATCTGTTAGTTTTCTAATCTTATTTTATTTTATTTTTTACTCTCTGTTATTTTTCTGCTCCTTTTTTTTTCCTGCCACCCTGCGCAGCTTTCGGGACCTTGGTTCACAAGCTGGGGGTCCAACCTGATCTTCTGCAGTAGGAGGTCCGAGTCGCAACTACTGGACTAACAGAGAACCTCAGACCCCAGGGAATATGCGTCAGAGTGAGGTCTCCCGGAGGTCCTCATCTTAGCAGCAAGACCCAGCAAAAGCACTTCGAAGAGGGAAGTTTATAGCAATTGAAGCTCGCCTCAAGAAACAAGGAAAGTCTCAAGTAAACAATCTAACCTTACATGTAAAAAAACTAGAGAAAGAAGAACAAAGAAAACCTAAACTCAGTAGAAAGAAAGAAATCATAAAGATCAGAGCAGAAATAAATGAAATAGAAATGAAGAAAATAGCCAAGATCAATAAAACTAAAAGCTGGTTCTTTGAGAAGATACACAAAATTGATAAAACTTTAGCCAGACTCATCCAAAAAAAAAAAAAGGCGGGGGGAGAGGATGCAAATCAATAAAATTAGAAATGAAAAAGGAGAAATCACAAGTGACACTGCAGAAATACAAAGGATTAAAAGGGACTACTACAAACAAGTATATGCCAATAAAATAGACAACCATGAAGAAATAAACAAATTCTTGGTAAGGTACAATTTTCCAAGACTGAACCAGGAAGAATTAGAAAATAAAGCAAACTTATCATAAGTCATGAAACTGAAACTGTAATTAAAAATCTTCTAACAAAAGAAGTCCTGGGCCAGATGGCATCACAGGCAAATTCTATCAAACATTTAGAGAAGAGCTAACTAACACCTATCCTTCTCAAACTCTTCCAAAAAACTGCAGAGGGAGCAACACTCCCAAATTTGTTCTACGAGGCCACCATCACCCTGATACCAAAATCTGACAAAGATATCACAAGAAAAGAAAATTATAGACCAATATCACTGATGAACATAGATGCATAAATCCTGAACAAATTACTAGCAAACAGAATCCAACAACATATTAAAAGGATCATACATCATGATCAAGTAGGATTTATCCTACGAATGCAAGGATTCCTCAGTATACGCAAATCACTCAACGTGATAAATAACACTAACAAACTGAAGAATGAAAACCATATCATCTTAATAGATGCAGAGAAAGCTTTTGACAAAATTCAATATCCATTTATGATAAAAACTCTCCAGAAAATGGGCACAGAGGGAACCTAGCTCAACATAATAAAGGCCATATATGACAAACCCACAGCAAATATCATTCTCAATGGTGAAAAACTGAAAGCATTTCCTCGAAGATCAGGAACAAGACAAAGATGTCCACTCTTGCTACTCTTATTCAACATAGTTTGGAAGTCCTAGCCACAACAGTCAGAGAAGAAAAAAGAAATAAAAGGAATCCAAATTGGAAAAGAAGAAGTAAAACTGTCACTGTTTGCAGATGTATACATTAAAAATCCTGAATATGCCACCACAAAACTACTAGAGCTCATCAATGAATTTGGTAAAGTTGCAAGATACCAAATGAATGCACAGAAATCTCTTGCATTTCTATAAACTAACAACAAAAAATCAGAAGGAGAAATTAAGGAAACAATCCCATTTACCATCGCAACAAAAAGAATAAAATACCTAGGAATAAACCTGCCTGAGGAGGCAAATGACTTGTACTCATAAAACTATAAAACTGATGAAAGAAATCAAAGATGACATAAGCAGATGGAAAAATATAACATGTTATTGGATTGGAAGAATCAATATTGTGAAAATAACCATACTACCCAAAGCAATCTACAGATTCAACGCAATCCCTATCTAACTACCAATGGCATTCTTCACGAAATTAGAACACAAAATTTTACAATTTGTATGGAAACACAAAAGACCCCGAATAGCCAAAGCAGTCTTGAGAAAGAAAAACGGAGCTGGAGTAATCAGGCTCCCAGACTTCAGACTATACTATAAAGCTACAGTAATCAAGACAGTATGGTACTGGCACAAAAACAGAAATATAGATCAATGGTACAGCATACAAAGCCCAGAGATAAACCCACACACATATGATCATGTAATTTATGACAAAGGAGGCAAGAACTTACAATGGAGAAAAGACAGCCTTTTCAATAAGTGGTGCTGGGAAAACTGGACAGCTACATGTAAAAGAATGAAATTAGAACACTCCCTAACACCATACATAAAAATAAACTCAATAGATAAAAGACCTAAATGTAAGACCAGACACCATAAAACTCTTAAGAGGTAAACACAGGAAAAACACTCTTTGACATAAATCACAGCAAGTTCTTTTTTGACCCACCTCCAACAGTAATGAAAATAAAAACAGAAATAAACAAAGGGGACTTAATTAAACTTAAAAGCTTTTGCACAGCAAAGGAAACCATAAACAAGACGAAAAGACAACGCTCAAAAGGAGAGAAAATATTTGCAAATGAAGCAATGGAGAAAGAATTAATCTCCAAAATATACAAACAGCTCATGGAGCTCAATATCAAAAAAACAAACAACCCAATTAAAAAATGGGCAGAAGGGCTTCCCTGGTGGCGCAGTGGTTGAGAGTCCGCCTGCTGATGCAGGGGACACGGGTTCGTGCCCTGGCCCAGGAAAATCCCACATGCCACGGAGCGGCTAGGCTCGTGAGCCATGGCCGCTGAGCCTGCGCGTCCGGAGCCTGTGCTCCACAACGGGAGAGGCCACAACAGTGAGAGGCCTGCATACTGCAAAAAAAAAAAAAAGGGCAGAAGACCTAAACAGACATTTCACCAAAGAAGACATACAGATGGCCAAGAGGCACATAGAAAGATGCTCAATAGTACTAATTATTAAAGAAATGCAAATCAAAACTACAATGATGTATCACCTCACACCAGTCAGAATGGCCTTCATCAAAAAAGCTACAAACAATAAATGCTGGAGAGGGTGTGGAGAAAAGAGAATCCTTTTGCACTGTTGGTTGGAATGTAAATTGATAGTCACTATGGAGAACAGTATGGAGGTGCCTTAAAAATCTAAAAATAGAAATACCATATGACCCAGCAATCCCATTACTGGGCATGCACCCTGAGAAAACCATAATTCAAAAGGACATATGTACCCAAATGTTCACTGCAGCACTATTTACAACAGCCAGGACATGGAAACAATTTAAATGTCCAATGACAAATGAATGGATAATGAAGATGTGGTACATATATACAATGGAATATTACTAAGCCATGAAAAGGAACGAAATTGGGTCATTTGTAGAGATGTGGATGGACCTAGAGTCTGTCACACAGAGTGAAGTAAGCCAGAGAGAGAAAACCAAATATCATATATTAATGCATATATGTGGAATCTACAAAAATGGTCAGATGAACCTATTTGCAGGGCAGGAATAGACGCACAGATGTAGAGAATGGACGTATGGACTCCGAGGGGAAAGGGAGGGTGGGACGAATTGGGAGATTAGGTTTGACATAAATACACTACCATGTGTAAACTAGATAGCTAGTGGGAACCTGTTGTATAGCACAGGGAGCTCAGCTCGGTGCTCTGTGATGACTTAGATGGGTGGGATGGGGGGGGAGGGAGGTCCAAGAGGGAGGGGATATGGTTATACATATAGCTGATTCACTTCACTGTACTGCAGAAACTAACACAACATTGTAAAGCAATCATATTCCAATTTACAAAAATAAATAAAGTTATCATAAAATATTGGCTATAATACCTATGCTGCATATTATATCCTTATACTTTTATACCTAGAAGTTTGTACCTCTTAATCTCCTTCCGTTGTTTGGCTCCTGTCCCCACTGGTAAACACTAGTTTATTTTCTGTATCTGTGAGTCTGTTTCTGTTTTGTTATATTTTCTTGTTTGATTTTTTTTAGATTCCCCAAACAAGTGAAAACATATAGTATTTGCCTTTCTCTAACTTACTTCACTAAGCACGATACCATCCAGCCCCATCCACATTGGTGCAAATGGCAAAATTTCATTCATTTTTATGGCTGAGTAATATCCCATTGTGTATATATACCACATTTTCTTTATCCATTCACCTGCTGATGGACACTTAGGTTATTTCCATATCTTGGCTATTATAAATAATGCTGCTATGAACATAGGGTTCAATGTATCTTTTTGATTTAGTGTTTTTGCTTTTTTGGATATATACCCAGGAGTAGAACTGCTGGATCCTATGGTAGTTCTATTTTTAATTTTCTGAGGAACCTCCATACTGTTTTCCATAGTGGCTGCACCAATTTACATTCCCACCAACAGTGTACGTGGGTTCCCTCTCTCCACATCCTCACCAACATTCATTATTTGTTGCCATTCTGACAGGTTTGAGGTGACATCTCATTGTGGTTTTAATTTGCATTTTCCTTATGATTTGTGACATTGAGCATACTTTCATGTAAGATTTGTAAACACTTAAAAATGTGAAAATGCCAAATACAGACAGAAGTGGAGAGCCCTGGAAATTCTTATGCGCTGCTGGTGGGGTTTGAAATTGGCACAATGACTTAAGTATTTGTTCTCTATATGTCACCTTTTTTTGTTCCTCAACTCCTCCATTACACTGTCTTCTTTTAAGTTAAATAGGTATTCTCTAGTGTAGCATTTTAATTTCCTGGTCATTTCTTTTAATATATTTTTGAGTTATTTTCTTGCCTGTTGTCCAGTGGATTATACTTAACATCTTAACTTTTAACAATCTAGTTCAGACATGAGCCACATTTTAACAGTATCCAAAAACTTTGTTTTGCTATTATATAGCTCCATTCCCAATCCCCTACTTCATGCTTCTACTGTTATACAAACTACATCTTTATACACTGACTTATGGTTATTGTTTTATGCAGTTGTCTTTTAAATCTGAGAGAAGAATAAGAGTTACAAACAAAAAATACAATTATACTATCAATTATATTTATTTATGTAGTTACTTTTACTGATGCTCATTATTTCTTCATGTGAATTCATGAGCTTCTTTGCATCTCTCATAATTTTATGTAGCAAACTGGGCATTTTAAGCAATATAATATGACAATTCTGGAAATCAGATTTTTACCACTCCCTAGGGTTTGTCATTGTTGCTCTGTTTGTTTGTTGATTCTTCTGAACTAATTCTATAAAGACTGTATTCTATGTTGAGTGTGGGACTGAAGTCTTTGTTTGCTTAACTCAGTGGTTGGTCAGTTAATAATCAGAGATTTCCTTAAATGCCTGGAACCAACAGTCCCCAGCCTTTTATAAGGGGCCCTGCCCATGTGTGTTGGACACACTTTCAATCCTGGGTCTGCGATCTGACAGCTCTTCCTTGGCCTTTACTTCTGGTTTGAGCAGAGCCTCAAAGTCAGCTTGAGATGAGACTTTAGGGCCTTTCAATCTTTCCTGAGTGTGGTGTGAACACAGCCCTGAGTATGCACACAGCCCTATCAGACACATGACCTTCTAGATTCTTAGGAGTCTGATAGGGCTTGCCATAGCGCTTATGCACATCTCATTCCCCAGTTTTTTCTGGAAGCTTTTGGTTAGTTTGTTGTTTTCTCTACTGTTGTCCACCACTTCAGGCAGCCATAAGTTAATCAATTACCTTTAATTTTTTTCAACAAGTGCTTCTGAGGAAAGGCTTTTCACTCTAAGTCCAGACAAATAAAGACAACTTTGTAACTGGGGACTTGTACTGAAGGACCAGACAGGCCAAATAATGAAAATTTTCTGGGAATGAGGCTTTGAAGAAGCTTCAGCCCCATTCTGCCCTGTCTGGAGACTGCTAAATTATTGGTTTTCATTTGGAATAAGACTACTGGGGAGCTGGAAAGGGTTAAATGAGAAAGGGTGAATTAAAACACCACAAAGTTCACTGTTCTCATGAAGATTTAGCCAGTTTTCTTTTGAATACATGCTTCCTGAGATGTTACAAGCTTTTGGTTAAGTTCCTGGGCTTTTAAAATAATTAATTCTAATCCTGCGAAAAGTGCCATTGGTAAATTGATAGGGATTTGCACTGAATCTGTAGTTTGCTTTGGGTAGTAGAGCCATTTTCACAATGTTGATTCTTCCTATCCAAGAACATGGCAACTCTCTCCATCTGTTTGTGTTGTCTTTGATTTCTTTCACCAGTATCTTTAGTTTTCTGAGTACAGGTCATTTTCCTCTCTAGGTAGGTTTATTCCTAGGTAGTTTATTCTTTTTGTTGCGATGGTAAATGGAACTGTTTCCTTAATTTCTCTTTCTGATTTTTCATTGTTAGCGTATAGGAATGCAAGAGATTGTATCCCACAACTTTACCAAATTCACTGATGAGCTCTACTAGTTTTGTGGCATCTTTACGATTTTCTATGTACAATATCATGCCATCTGCCAACAGTGACAGTTTTACTTCTTCTTTTCCAATTTGGATTCCTTTTATTTCTTTTTCTTCTCTGCCATGACTAGGACTTCCAAAACTATGCTGAATAACAGTGGCGAGAGTGGACATCCTTGTCTTGTTCCTGCTCTTAGAGGAAATGCTTTCAGTTTTTCACCGTTGAGAATGATGCTTGCTACAGGTTTCTCACATATGGCCTTTATTATGTTGAGGTAGTTTCCCTCTATGCCCACTTTCTGGAGAGTTTTTGTCATAAATGGGTGTTGAATTTTGTCAACAGCTTTTTCTGGATCTATTGAGATGATCATATGGTTTTGATTCTTCAATTTGTTAGTGTGGTGTGTCACGCCAATTGATTTGCGTATATTGAAGAATATTTGTATCCCTGGGATAAATCCCACTTGATAATGATGTATGATCCTTTTAATATGTTGTTGGATTCTGTTTGCTAGTATTTTGTTGAGGATTTTTGTGTCTATGTTCATCAGTGATATCGTCTGTAATTTTCTTTTTTTCTATCAAATTACCAATGGCATTTTTCACAGAATTAGAACAAAAAAATTTTACAATTTGTATGGAAACACAAAAGACTGCGAATAGCCAAAGCAATCTTAAGAAAGAAAAACGGAGCTGGAGGAATCAGGCTCCCTGACTTCAGGCTATACTGCAAAGCTACAGTCATCAAGACACTATGGTTGATAGCACAAAAGAAGAAATATAGATCAATGGAACAGGATAGAAAGCCCAGAGATAAATCCACGCACCTATGGTAACCTAATCTATGACAAAGGCAGCAAGAATATAGAATGGAGAAAAGACAATCTCTTCAATAAGTAGTGCTGGGAAAACTGGAGAGCTACATGTAAAAGAATGAAATTAGAACATTCCCTAACACCATACACAAAAATAAACTCAAAATGGATTACAGACCTAAATGTAAGGCCACACACTATAAAGCTCCTAGAGGAAAACATAGGCAGAACACCCTTTGACATAAATCACAGCAAGATTTTTTTGACCCACCGCCCAGAGTAATGAAAATAAAAACAAAAATAAATGGGACCTAATGAAACTTAAAAGCTTTTGCAGAGCAAAGGGAACCATAAACAAGAGGAAAAGATAATCCTCAGAATGGGAGAAAATATTTGCAAATGAAGCAACTGACAAGGGATTAATCTCCAAAATATACAAACAGTTCATGCAGCTCAGTATAAAAAAAACAAACAACCTAATTAAAAAATGGGCAAAAGACCTAAATAGACATTTCTCCAAAGAAGACATACAGATGGCCAACAAACACATGAAAAGATGCTCAACATCACTAATTATTAGAGAAATACAAATCAAAATTACAACGAGATATCACCTCACACCAGTCAGAATGGCCATCCCCCCAAAATCTACAAACAATAAATGCTGGAGAGGGTATGGAGAAAAGGGAACCCTCTTACACTGTTGGTAGGAATGTAAATTGGTACAGTCACTATGGAGGACAGTATGGAGGTTCCTTAAAAAACTAAAAATAGAACTACCATATGACCCAACAATCCCACTCCTGGGCATATACCTGGAGAATAATTCAAAAGATACATGCACCCCAATGTTCACTGCAGCAATATTTACAATAGCCAGGACATGGAAACAACCTAAATATCCATCAACAGAGGAATGGATAAAGAAGATGTGGTACATATATACAATGGAATATTACTCAGCCATAAAAAGGAATGAAATCGGGTCATGTGTAGGGACGTGGATGGACCTAGAGACTGTCATACAGAGTGAATTAAGTCAGAAAAACAAATACCATATATTAATGCATATATGTGAAATCTAGAAAAATGGTATAGATGAACTTATCTGCAAAGCAGAAATAAGAGACACAGACATAGAGAACAAACATATGGATACCAAGGGGGGGAAGGGAGGTGGGAGGGATTGGGAGATTGGGATTGACATATATACGCTACTATGTATCAAACAGATAACTAATGAGAACAGACCGTATAGCACAGGGAACTCTACTCATTGTTCTGTGGTGACCTAAATGGGAAGGAAATCCAAGGAAGAGGGGATACACGTATATGTGTGGCCAATTTGCTTTGCTGTACAGTAGAAACTAACACAACATTGTAAAGCAACTATACTCCAACAAAAGATTTTTAAAAATTAATTCTGATAAATTTTGCCAGTTTCATCACTGATTTCATGGAGTGAAGAATTTTCAGAGGTTTAAACTGTTATTTTTGCTGATGTCATTGTGGCACAATGACTTCGGAATTCTACCTTGCATTACTCTCTGAAATTTATTATATTTCTATCCTAGGAGCTTACCATTTTACTCTTAGTTATGTCATAGTTCAAGAGTGTTCACAGCAGCACTGATCAAAAGAGCAAAAACCTGTAAACAACTATACTGTCCAACAGAAGAATGAATAAACAAATTATGATGTACAAGGAAAATGAATAAATCACAGCTATGTAAATAGGATAAATCCTCATAACATGATTTTAAGTTGGGGGAGAGAAATCTGAGGAATAAAACATTCAATAAGATTCCATTTTTTATAAAGATCTACAACATATGGTTAACACTATTAAAGGGAAAGGAATAATTTAAAAAATACAACAGATTAATAATTACTCCTGGGTCAAAAGATAGGAATGAGATAAGTACTGAAAGAACTTTAATAGTGTTAGCACAGTACTATTTCTTTAGTTGGATGAAGGGCTCACATCCAACCATATTATTATGATTTGTAAGTTATTAATGTAACTCATTTTTTATATGTATTGTTTTACACTAATAAAAAGGAAAGAATCTAGACTATTTTAAAAAGATAGCTTTAACCCCTTTTTTCTTACATATTTGTGCCACCTCTACAAGAAATTCCTTATAAAGTGTTGAAAGAGAAGAGAGAATTGTGACACTTACAGGCTTTGCCATTTATTAAACTGTGTGCAGGATCTTAAAAAGTTACTTGATGTCTCTGAGCTGGTATCCTATTGGTGGTACTTACTTTTGGTGGACACTGTGAGAATAATGACAAATTACATGTAAACTGTCCAATCTATAGTAGATACTTAATGAACGGCAGGTATTATTAGCAACATGATATCACAATATCCATTCAAACAGTAAAGAAATCCATACATTTTTCAGATAATCAGATGGGAATTTTCTTGACAAAAATTTCCAGACAACTAAAGCAATTTTTACTGTTTTATGAAATTACGCATTGCCAAAATGGCATCAAAGGGCATTCTTATAGTAAAGCTAGATAACTGTTGAATCATTTTTTCCCCAGATATATTGAAGCATAACTGACAAATAAAAATTATATACTTTAAGGTAACATATTTGGCACCATTTTTTGAACAAAATATTAAATATTTATAACTTGAAAAATGCTCATCTTTTAAAGATATTTCTATTTCTAGACATACTTCCTTAAATGACCTTTAGAACAATAAAACCATTTTGAGATAACTATTCTTCCAATTATAGTTTCCAATACAACAAACATGTCAGCATTTCCAGAATATTTATGTTCCCTAGTTCTAGATTCTGAGAAATAGCCAACTTGGGTATTTGTAGGTTTGAGAAATTTCCATTTGCATGGATTTTTTAAAATATCTTGTTAAAAACCTGGAAAACTTGAAAGTCCCCATAATTTCCACTGAACTCCACTGAGCATGTCCATGCTGTGCAAAAAATACACCCACTTACTGCTGTAGTTTGCTGCACACGCTTAGTTTAAGCATCAACATGAGACCCACTCCCTGGGCCTGGATTATACCTCTAATTCCTTTAGCCCATTAGTATCTGCAGGTGAAGAAAGGACAGAACCTGTCGAAAGTTAGGGGAACAATCATGATCAAGCTTAATATCAAGGAAAAATTCCAGGTAATGAAATTTGCCTTTGGCATTTTCCTTGTTTGGGCGCCCTTATTATCTCCTAGGTCCCCAGCCCCTAAGAGTTTGGTGACCTCCCTCCAGCTATCTCGAACCTCTCAGTTCAGCACCCCATCCAGGCCCACCCTATTTGAAATAAAGCTCTTAATTCTTCTCTAATTTCCAAGCAAAATGAGTGCAGACTCACAAAATGCAGTCTTTCAATATGTCAATGTTGTTTCAAGTTATAGATTTACTGGGAGAAAGAGGTAGAACATGTGAGAACTGAATGTAGATGCAGAAAATGATAAACAAAACACTGACGTTTTCTTTGTTCACATCTCTTATCAGAGGATAACTTACCAGTGTCCTTAAATAAGCTTCCCTATTTTCTTCCTAGATCTGAATGAAGTGACTCCACAGCCATGAGTGTTAATGCTCCTGGCCAGCAGGTGTACCTGTCCAGTCATACTGGAGTCTGGAACAGGTAGACACTGAGTAACATTTTTGGTTAGCTAGAGGTCCCTGAACATGGCTATCTACCACAATTCTTGGCTATCTACAGTGGCATTCCCATAGGCCTCATCAAATTATTAGCAATAAAAGGATTCAGTCTCTTGGTCTGTCAGCACTAGTCCATTTATTATGGTCCTGCCTGTCTTGGACTTTTACTTTGGGCTAACAATCAGAAAGATAAACCAGCTACACTGCCTGGAATATTCAGCAAAGGAAGGTGAAATCAGTTGTGCAATATCTACTATTTGGTACGTCATGGTGTATATAACTGATAACCAGATCCACTTCTCATTTGCAAATAGCTCAGAATGTCAAAACCAGGTACAACCTTCAACATTATCAATTCTACCCTACTGATTTTGTGGAACAAGATACTGAGGCCCAGAGATATTAAGTGATCTGTCACAAGTGACATAGAATTTAAGTGGCAGAGCCTGGATCAATGTTTCTTGATTTTTATGCTGGCTCTTTTTCCCTATTCTTCTCTTTTTTAATCATACTTGCTGATTTCTCAACCAAGGGGAGGAAAAGCATTTGTATGAATCCTTGATCTTAACATAAACAGCCAATGCTAGTTAGTACGGCTGGTGGTCAGCATGTCCATACTATATATTGTTGACACTCTGTTTGTAACTGGCTATTTTAAATGACTACCTCCTAAAAAATATAATTAGGTTTTTGTTCAACACTCTTCACACATACATTTGGCAATTCTGCACTCTGTGAGGTTAATAGCAATGATGATTTTGAGTGTAACAGGTGGGCATTCTACTTGAGAAGGTTTCAGAATTACTGATTAAACTTCAACAAAATCAAAACAATTAGAAACTGTGAAATGCTAACAATCATTTTTGTTTTTTATTAAGTGGGTCTGTGCTGGCATAATCTTTTAAAAATTATAATATTGTGGCCTGGCTGTTGTCTGTCATTTGAATTCTTTTGAAAATAAGACTTAAATACTTCTTTTAAAATGTCAATTGATTCTAGTGCTACAAGTGACATATTCAAACAGGAAGAATTATTCCTCAAGTGCTACTGGGAGACAGCCAAAACCTCTCCATAAGGCTGATTCCTTTCTTCTTTTCAATAAATAGCTCATTATCAAAGGTAAAGACTGAGTATTAAGCACCACATTAATGGCCTAAGAAATCTCCTGAGATGAGCAATTAATATCCTAATGCTGATCGTGTCAACTTAACATGAGGTGCGCATATATATATATATATATATATATATATATATGTTTAAATATAGCCCATCTTATCATAATGCTATTTCTGTAGGTTTTGACTTAAAGAGTTAAGAGCAAAGACTTCTGGGGCAGACAATGTGTTGTAAAGTGCACATTCCTACCCTGCATTTTTAATCACAAGTGGAATAGTCAGGTGTAATTGAATAAAAATTCATTAGGCATAAAAAAAAATAATCCTAATTAGATTTTATTTTAGATGAACAAAACTCACAGTGCCTATATTGTTGGTTACAATATATTTCCCCTAAGCCCCACAATTGCTAAAAATACCAAATCAATCACTGGCCAGATTTCATTATGAAGTGTGTGAACCAGTGCATTAAAGAGCTATGTTAGCACCAACAAAGTTTATTGGGGCAACTGCATTCAAGATGCACACGGTATACCTTTAAATAGCACTGTTAAAATACCAAATAAAGTGTCAACGTCTGTCAGGTCTCTGGCTTTTATAAATTGTTTAGACTGGGAAATGTTGGGGTTTGGACATTGTTCTTTTCACATGATGTAGAAAAGAAGAGACCATAAAAAGAAAAGAACAATAAAGCGTAGTTCATTTCTGAAGTTCTTTCATGGAAAAACATACTCTGGATCATTACCCTTCTAGTCAACAATTTCCTTCTTCCTCCCAATCCTTCCCATCTGATATTTACCTTTCTCCCCACCCCCACCCCCTTCTCTCTGGGTGGTATTCTGAGCTTATACACAGTACTCAGTAATCATATGTTTTATGTCGCTTCAAAAGAGAATCCCAGGAGGGCATGACTGGTATGTATATACTGGGTATTTTTAACCTGGACCATAGCTTTACTCACCATTTCTATGCTCTTAAAAATATACCAGAGTGCCCTAACCGCAGAGTTTCCCCAAGGAGAGGAAGGCCCTGGGAGCACGATCAGCTACTACCTACCTACACACTAGTTATTATCACACCTTAGTGGCCATCTCTTTGCCCTCTTCCCTCCGCCCCTTTCCTTTTATTACCACACCACACTCCCCACAATTCCCAAACAACAACATCTCTGTTTCAGCGTCTTCTCTGGATTTCCCACACTTAATGCAATCCAGACCTCACCTTCAGCTCTCCTGAGGCCACTTTGGAAGCCAGCTCGATGACACAGCCAACAGCCATGCGTGCAGCACCGGACGAGTGCAGCTCATTCCAAATGGTGTCACTGTCCACCTGAGCAAACAGTGAGCAGAGCCCACAGAAGAGAGAGGGAGAGAAAGAGAAGGAGAAGGAGTAGATGAAAGAGGGAGGGGGGAGGAAGGGAGTTCAGGAGAGGGGAGAGAGAGAGAAAGCAAATTTGTGAGGAAGGGCTGGCACAGTAACAGCCTATGTACAATAACATTAGTCTTCCGTCTTGGCCAGCTGAAAAGGCCTTCTGCACACGGCTTTGCTTATACTTTTTCTCTACACTGACTTCTCCAATGGAAACACATTCCTGCCATGCCTCACTGCCATTCCCTGTTTAGATTTCTCATTACAAACAGCATTACATAGGCCAGATCTGGCGTAGCTACAGGCTTGCTAGAAACCAGGCCCCAGTAGTAGATAGAGTAAAAGCTAAGAGCACTTAGCTATACATAAAAATCGGATTTGCAAGTGCTAGAGGGGGAAAATTCAAATACCTTTCTGGCTGCAGGTTTACAGGGAGCCAAAAACAATTATTAGGCAGGTAGCAGTAGCAGTCAGTGAGTGGGAAGGAGCAACCGCAGTTCAGGTTCTCCAACTAAATGGAGGGAGTGTGTGGTCCTCACACTTAAAATATTCTCAACACTCAACTGCAAGGAGAGATTTGACTTTCAAAGTAGAAGCTTAACATTTAGTACAGCTTGGCAGCTAGTCTTAGTGCAAACTAGTATTATTAAAATTAGATACGCCATTAAAATATATGGTTGCTCCTACACTAGAGAACATTATTATCCAAGCAAAGCATGAACCAATATTTTGGATTTACCTTTATAAAATGCTGTTTACTCTTTTTTGTGCACACATTAAGAGAACATTTACAACAAGGACAAGAAAAGTGCAATAGTAGTGGTTTATAATTGTCATACATGTTACATATCTTTTTTTTTTTTTTTTTTTTTTGCAGTACGCGGGCCTCTCACTGCTGTGGCCTCTCCCGTTGCGGAGCACACGCTCCAGACGCACAGGCTCAGCGGCCATGGCTCACGGGCCTAGCCGTTCCGCAGCATGTGGGACCCTCCCGGACCGGGGCACAAACCCACATCCCCTGCATTGGCAGGCGGACTCTCAACCATTGCGCCACCAGGGAAGCCCTATGTTACATAATTTTAATGTATAAATATGTCATAATATAAAAAAATAACAGTATCAAGCTGTAGAAGTCTATTATTTTAGGACACAGTTGGAGCTCTGGGAAATGCAATAAAAAAATTTGACTGTGCAAATATCAAGACGTCTCAAATGGCTCAAAGAAGGGAACTCTGACACAAAATACAGAATTTTTTTAAAAAGAAGAACTAAAGTGAAGAGGCCTAATGACAGGGAACAAACACAATAAATAATAACTCATTCACAACGCACTAAGCAGTTTCCTAAGCATTTTCACATGCTTTTTGTCATGAGAGCCTTAACAACTTAAATTCTGTTAAGAACAATGAGTAAATACATAATAAATGAGAACACTAAATAAATAAATAGAATATTAAGATTCTCTCAACAACAGCAAAGTGGTAAAGAGAGAAGATTCTGGAATTAAACTGTCCAGGTGAAATTATGACTTCACCACTAAAAGGTGACTGACAATGGGCAATCAATTAATTAACAACTCTGCTTTGATTCTCTTACCAATGAAATAGCAGCTTTTTGAAGTGCCATCTGCATATGAGGTTGGGGAGGATTAAATGAGTACGTGATATGCAACTGTTAGCTACTACTATTTCAGCTATTACGCTCATTTTTGTAATGCCTAACACGTAGTTGAGGCCTAAGAAGTGGTTACTGAATGAACATACTGTGGCTTAGAGAGGCTACCCAGAAGGTCTGAGGACCCTCACACAGAGCTCTGACCCTAACACATGCCTTTCTACCATACTACTGAAATAACACTTACTTTCTAAGAACATTCAGCCCATGTCATAGTCAACACCATCATGGTCAACACTATCAACTAAAAAGTAAAGGAATCATCAAATGAACCCTAGAACCTAATCATTTACCCTCTAAACTGAGACTTTTATTCTTTTACTAAACCACTGTAAGTAAGTAGTTATTTGAGCTTCATGAAGATACAGCATTCAGGAAAATGGCTGTTCAAGCTAAAAAATTAAAACCAACATTGAGGGGTATCGGGAAGATGGTGGAAGAGTAAGACGCGGAGATCACCTTCCTCCCCACAAATACATAAGAAATACATCTACACGTGGAACAACTCCTACAGAACACCTACTGATCGCTGGCAGAAGACCTCAGACCTCCCAAAAAGCAAGAAACTCCCCACGTACCTGGGTAAGGCAAAAGAAAAAAGAATAAACAGACAAAAGAATAGGGACGCGACCTGCAGCAGTGGGAGGGAGCTGTGAAAGAGGAAAAGTTTCCACACACTAGGAAGCCCCTTCGCGGGCGGAGACTGCGGGTGGCGGAGGGGGGTAAGCTTCGAAGCCGCGGAGGAGAGCGGAGAGCGTAGCAACAGAGGTGCGGAGGGCAAGGCAGAGAGATTCCCGCACAGAGGATCGGTGTTGCCCACCGCTCACCAGCCCGAGAGGAGGCTTGTCTGCTCACCCACCGGGATGAGCGGGGGCTGGGAGCTGAGGCTCGGGCTTCCGTGGTTGCGCAGGGAGAGGACTGGGGTTGGCGGCGTGAACACAGCCTGCAGGGGGTTAGTGCACCCCGCTAGCCGGGAGGGAGTCCGGGGAAAAGTCTGTACCTGCTGAAGAGGCAAGAGACTTTTTCTTCCCTCTTTGTTTCCTGGTGCGAGGAGAGGGGATTAAGAGTGCTGCTTAAAGAAGCTCCAGAGACGGGCGCGAGTCGCAGCTAAAAGCGCGGACCCCAGAGGTGGGCATGAGACGCTAAGGCTACTGCTGCCGCAACCAAGAAGCCTGTGTGCGAGCACAGGTCACTATCCACACCCCCCTTCCGGGGAGCCTGTGCAGCCCGCCACTGCCAGGTGTAAGGCCAACTGGCCCGAGGCAGGGGAACACAATAAGATTCACAGGTTGCATCAGACTGAAATTCTCCGGACCACCCAGTTCCAGAAACTGCCCTGGAGACATTCCGGACCATCCAGTTCCAGGAACTGACCTGGGGACTTTGAACCCAGCCCAGCTTTCCCGCCTTTCGAGGGGCGGGACCAACGGTCCCCCAGGATACCCGAAAAGACCACCAAATAAGAAATACCCTGCGCCCTCCCAGATTCACCACACCCCTTTCCCTTCTTCCCCTATAAAATCTTGCCCAACCCTTGCCCGGGTGCGACTTCTCTGGCCCCTTTCTCTCGGACCACTGAACCTCGCCCGGGAGCGCTCCCTAATAAAGCTCACTTAAAGCTTTCCTCTGTTTCGCGGTGCCATTTGTTAAGACCCGACCTTACACCAGGGTCCCGGGATCGAGGGACAACTTCCCCGGGAGAACGCACGGCACGCCTCAGGCTGGTTCAACGTCCCGCTGGCCTCTGCCGCTGCAGGCTCGCCCCACATCGTGCTCCTCCCTCCCCCCCGGCCTGAGTGAGCCACAGCTGCATCAGCAGCTCCTTTAACCCCGTCCTGTCTGAGCAAAGAACAGACGCCCTGCAGCGACCTACACGCAGGGGAGCTGTGCTAAGAAGAGAAAGGGACATCTCCCAGTAGCCTCAGAAGCAGTGGATTAAAGCTCCACAATCAACCTGATGTACCCTGCATCTGTGGAATACCTGAGTAGACAACGAATCATCCCAAATTGAGGAGGTGGACTTTGAGAGCAAGATTTATCATTTTTTCCCCTTTTCCTCTTTTTGTGAGTGTGTATGTGTGTGCTTCTGTGTGAGATTTTGTCTGTATAGCTTTGCTTTCACCATTTGTCCTAGGATTCTATCCGTCCGTTTTTTTCTTTAAAAAATTTTTTTTCTTAATAATTATTTTTTATTTTAATAACTTTATTTTATCTTACTTTATTTTATTTTATCCTTTCTTTCTTTCCTCCCTCCCTTTTCTTTTTCTTCCTTCCTTCCTTCCTTCATTTCTTTCTCTCCTCCCTCCCTCTTCTTTCTTTCTTCCTTTTTCTTCCTTCCTTCCTTCTTTCCTTCCTTCCTTCCTTCCTTCCTTTCTACTTTTTCTCCGTTTTATTCTGAGCCGTGTGGATGAAAGGCTCTTGGTGCTGCAGCCAGAAATCAGTGCTGTGCCTCTGAGGTGAGAGAGGCAACTTCGGACACTGGTCCACAAGAGACCTCCCAGCTCCACATAATAGAAAACAGCGAAAATCTCCCAGATATCTCCATCTCAACACCAGCACCCAGATTCACTAAATGACCAGCAAGCTACAGTGCTGGACACCCTATGCCAAACAACTAGCAAGACACAAACACAACCCTACCCATTAGCAGAGAGGTGTCCTAAAATCATAATAAATCCACAGACACCCCAAAACACACCACTAGACGTGGACCTGCCCACCAGAAAGACAAGATCCAGCCTCATCCACCAGAACACAGGCACTAGTCCCCTCCACCAGGAAATCTACACAACCTACTAAACCAACTTTAGCCACTGGGGACAGACACTAAAAACAACGGGAACTATGAACCTGCAGCCTGCAAAAAGGAGACACCAAACACAGTACGATAAGCAAAATGAGAAGACAGAAAAACATACAGCAGATGAAGGAGCAAGATAAAAACCCACCAGACCTAACAATGAACAGGAAATAGGCAGTCTACCTGAAAAAGAATTCAGAATAATGATAGTAAAGATGATCCAAAATCTTGGAAATAGAATACAGAAAATGCAAGAAACATTTAACAAGGACCTAGAAGAACTAAAGATGAAACAAACAATGATGAACAACACAATAAATGAAATTAAAAATACTCTAGATGAGATCAATAGCAGAATAACTGAGGCAGAAGAACGGATAAGTGACCTGGAAGATAAAATAGTGGAAATAACTAATAAAGAGCAGAATAAACAAAAAAGAATGAAAAGAACTGAGGACAGTCTCAGAGATCTCTGGGACAACATTAAACGCACCAACATTCGAATTATAGGGGTTCCAGAAGAAGAGGAGAAAAAGAAAGGGACTGAGAAAGTATTTGAAGAGATTATAGTTGAAAACTTCCCTAATATGGGAAACGAAACAGTTAATCAAGTCCAGGAAGCACAGAGAGTCCCATACAGGATAAATCCAAGGAGAAACACACCAAGACACATATTAATCAAACTGTCAAAAATTAAATACAAAGAAAACATATTAAAACCAGCAAGGGAAAAACAACAAATAACACACAAGGGAATCCCCATAAGGTTAACAGCTGATCTTTCAGCAGAAACTCTGCAAGCCAGAAGGGACTGGCAGGACATATTTAAAGTGATGAAGGAGAAAAACCTACAACCAAGATTACTCTACCCAGCAAGGATCTCATTCAGATTTGATGGAGAAATCAAAACCTTTACAGACAAGCAAAAGCTGAGAGAGTTCAGCACCACCAAACCAGCTTTACAACAAATGCTAAAGGAACTTCTCTAGGTAAGAAACACAAGAGAAGGAAAAGACCTACAATAACAAACCCAAAACAATTAAGAGAATGGGAATAGGAACATATATATCGATAATTACCTTAAATGTAAATGGATTAAATGCTCCCACCAAAAGACACAGACTGGCTGAATGGATACAGAAACAAGACCCATATATATGCTGTCTACAAGAGACCCACTTCAGACCTAGAGACACATACAGACTGAAAGTAAGGGAATGGAAAAAGATATTCCATGCAAATGGAAACCAAAAGAAAGCTGGAGTGGCAATTCTCATATCAGACAAAATAGACTTTAACATAAAGAGTATGAGAAGAGACAAAGAAGGACACTACATAATGATCAAGGGATCGATGCAAGAAGAAGATGTAACAATTGTAAATATTTATGCACCCAACACAGGAGCACCTCAATACATAAGGCAAACACTAATAGCCACAAAAGAGGAAATCGAGAGTAACACATTCATAGTAGGGGACCTTAACACCCCACTTTCACCAATGGACAGATCATCCAAAATGAAAATAAATAAGGAAACACAGGCTTTAAATGATATATTAAACAAGATGGATTTAATTGATATTTATAGGACATTCCATCCAAAAACAACAGAATACACATTTTTCTCAAGTGCTCATGGAACATTCTCCAGGATAGAACATATCTTGGGTCACAAATCAAGCCTTGGTAAGTTTAAGAAAATTGAAATTGTATCAAGTATCTTTTCCGACAACAATGCTATGAGACTAGCTATCAATTACAGGAAGAGATCTGTAAAAAATACAAACACATGGAGATTAAACAATACACTACTTAATAACCAAGTGATCACTGAAGAAATCAAAGAGGAAATCAAAAGATACCTAGAAACAAATGACAATGGAGACACGATGATGCAAAACCTATGGGATGCAGCAAAAGCAGTTCTAAGAGGGAAGTTTATAGCAATACAATCCTACCTTAAGAAACAGGAAACATCTCAAATAAACAACCTAACCTTGCACCTAATTAGAGAAAGAAGAACAAAAAAAACCCCAAAATTAGCAAAAGGAAAGAAATCATAAAGATCATATCAGAAATAAATGAAAAAGAAGTGAAGGAAATGATAGCAAAGATCAATCAAACTAAAAGCTGGTTCTTTGAGAAGATAAACAAAATTGATAAACCATTAGCCAGACTCATCAAGAAAAAAAGGGAGAAGACTCAAATCAATAGAATTAGAAATGAAAAAGGAGAAGTAATAACTAACACTGCAGAAATACAAAAGACCATGAGAGATTACTACAAGCAACTCTATGCCAATAAAATGGACAACCTGGAAAAAATGGACAAATTCTTAGAAATGCACAACATGCCAAGACTGAATCAGGAAGACATAGAAAATATGAACAGACCAATCACAGGCACTGAAATTGAGACTGTGATTAAAAATCTTCCAATAAACAAAAGCCCAGGACCAGATGGCTTCACAGGCGAATTCTATCAAACATTTAGAGAAGAGCTAACACCTATCCTTCTCAAACTCTTCCAAAATATAGCAGAGGGAGGAACACTCCCAAACTCATTCTATGAGGCCACCATCACCCTGATACCAAAACCAGACAAGGATGTCACAAAGAAAGAAAACTACAGGCCAATATCACTGATGACCATAGATGCAAAACCCTCAACAAAATACTAGCAAACAGAATCCAACAGCACATTAAAAGGATCATACACCATGATCAAGTGGGGTTTATTCCAGGAATGCAAGGATTCTTCAATATATGCAAATCAATCAATGTGATACACCATATTAACAAACTGAAGGAGAAAAACCATATGATCATCTCAATAGATGCAGAAAAAGCTTTCGACAAAATTCAACACACATTTATGATAAAAACCCTCCAGATAGTAGGCATAGAGGGAACTTTCCTCAACATAATAAAGGCCATATATAACAAATCCACAGCCAACATCGTCCTCAATGGTGAAAAACTGAAACCATTTCCACTAAGATCAGGAACAAGACAATGTTACCCACTCTCAGCACTCTTAGTTAACATAGTTTTGGAAGTTTTAGCCACAGCAATCAAGGAAGAAAAGGAAATAAAAGGAATCCAAATCGGAAAAGAACAAGTTAAGCTGTCACTGTTTGCAGATGACATGATAGTATACACAGAGAATCCTAAAGATGCTACCAGAAAAGTACGAAATGTAATCAATGAATTTGGTAAAGTAGCAGGATACAAAATTAATGCACAGAAATCTCTGGCATTCCTATACGCTAATGACGAAAAATCTGAAAGTGAAACCAAGAAAACTCTCCCATTTACCATTGCAACAAAAAGAAAAAAATATCTAGGAATAAACCTACCTAAGGAGACAAAAGACCTGTATGCAGAAAATTATAAGACACTGATGAAAGAAATTAAAGATGATACAAATACATGGAGAGATACACCGTGTTCTTGGATTGGAAGAATCAACATTGTGAAAATGACTCTACTACCCAAAGTAATCTACAGATTCAATGCAATCCCTATCAAACTACCACTGGCATTTTTCACAGAACTAGAACAAAAAATTTCACAATTTGTATGGAAACACAAAAGACCCCGAATAGCCAAAGCAATCCTGAGAACGAAAAATGGAGCTGGAGGAATCAGGCTCCCTGACTTCCGACTATACTACAAAGCTACAGTAATCAAGACAGTATGGTACTGGCACAAGAACAGAAATATAGATCAATGAAACAGGATAGAAAGCCCAGAGATAAACCCACACCCATATGGTTACCTTATCTTTGATAAAGGAGGCAGGAATGTATAGTGGAGAAAGGACAGCCTCTTCAATAAGTGGTGCTGGGCAAACTGGACATGTACTTGTAAAAGTATAAGATTAGATCACTCCCTAACACCATACACAAAAATAAGCTCAAAATGGATTAAAGACCTAAATGTAAGGGCAGAAACTATCAAACTCTTAGGGGAAAACATAGGCAGAACACTCTATGGCATAAATCACAGCAAGGTCCTTTTTGACCCACCTCCTAGAGAAATGGAAATAAAAACAAAAATAAACAAATGGGACCTAATGAAACTTCAAAGCTTTTGTACAGCAAAGAAAACCATAAACAAGACCAAAAGACAAACCTCAGAATGGGAGATAATATTTGCAAATGAAGCAACTGACAAAGGATTAATCTCCAAAATTTACAAGCAGCTCATGCAGCTCAATAACAGCAAAACAACCCAATCCAAAAATGGGCAGAAGACCTACACAGACATTTCTCCAAAGAAGATATACAGACTGCCAACAAATACATGAAAGAATGCTCAACATCATTAATCATTAGAGAAATGCAAATCAAAACTACAATGAGATATCATCTCACACCAGTCAGAATGGCCATCATCAAAAAATCTAGAAACAAAAAATGCTGTAGAGGGTGTGGAGGAAAGGGAACACTCTTGCACTGCTGGTGGGAATGTGAATTGGTACAGCCACTATGGAGAAGAGTACGGAGGTTCCTTAAAAAACTACAAACAGAACTACCATATGACCCAGCAATCCCATTACTGAGCATATTCCCTGAGAAAACCATAATTCAAAACACACATGTACCAAAATGTTCATTGCAGCTCTATTTACAATAGCCAGGAGATGGAAACAACCTAAGTGTCCATCATCAGATGAATGGATAAAGAAGATGTGGCACATATATACAATGGAATATTACTCAGCCATAAAAAGAAACGAAATTGAGCTATTTGTAATGAGGTGGATGGACCTAGAGCCTGTCATACAGAGTGAAGTAAGTCAGAAAGAGAAAGACAAATACCATATGCTAACACATATATATGGAATTTAAGAAAAAAAGAATGTCATGAAGAACCTAGGGGTAAGACGGGAACAAAAACACAGACCTACTAGAGAATGGACTTGAGGACATGGGGAGGGGGAAGGGTAAGCTGTGACAAAGTGAGAGAGTGGCATGGACATATATACACTACCAAACGTAAAATAGGTAACTAGTGGGAAGCAGCCGCATAGCACAGGGTGATCAGCTCCATGCTTTGTGACCACCTAGAGGGGTGGGATATGGAGGGTGGGAGGGAGGGAGACGCAAAAGGGAAGAGAAATGGGAATATATGTATAACTGATTCACTTTGTTATAAAGCAGAAACTAACACACCACTGTAAAGCAATTATACTCCAATAAAGATGTAAAAAAACAACAAAAAACCCCAACATTTACATTGTGTTGGATACTTTTAAACCAATTTTCAACCATTACATAGCTACAGGTGCCATAGAAAGTCCTCATTCTTCAGATTTAAAATTACTGGAGGAGCAAGCAAACATAAAACAAATCAATAAACCCCAAAAGAAAACTAGAAGCTGGTTCTTCGAGAAGAAAAACAAAACTGATAAACCTTTAGACAGACTCATCAAGAAAAGGGAGAGAACTCAAATCAATAAAATTAGAAATGAAAACAGAGAAGTTACAACTGACATCACAGAAATACAAAGCATCATAAGACACTAGTACAAACAACTATACACCAATAAAATGGACAACCTAGAAGAAATGCACAAATTCTTAGAAAGGTACAACCTTCCAAGACTGAACCGGGAGGAAATGGACAATATGAAAAGACCAATCACGAGTACTGAAATTGAAACTATGATTTTAAAACTACCAACAAACAGAAGTCCAGGACCAGATGACTTCACAGTAGAATTCTAACAAACATTTAGAGAAGAGTTAACATCTATCCTCCTGACACTCTTCCCAAAAAATTGCAGAGGATAGAACACTGCCAACCTCATTCTACAAGGCCACCATCACCCGGATACCAAAACCATACAAAGATATCACAAAAAAAACTACAGGCCAATTATCTCTGATGAACACAGATGTTAAAAATCCTCAACAAATTACTAGCAAACAGAATCCAAAACATTAAAAAGATAATAAATCACGATAAAGTGGGATTTATTGCAGGGATGCAAGGATTCTTCCACATATGCAAATCAATCAATGTGATACACCACATTAACAAACTGAAGAATAAAAACAATATGGTCATCTCAACAGATGCAAAAAAAGCTTTTGACAAAATTCAACACTCATTTATGATAAAAACTCTCCAGAAAGTGGGATTAGAGGGAACCTACCTCAACATAATAAAGGCCATATATGAAAAACACACAGCAAATAACATTCTCAATAGTGAAAAACTGAAAGCATTTCCTCTAAGACCAAGAATAAGACAAGGATGTCCACCCTCACCACTATTATTCAACACAGATTTGGAAGTCCTAGCTATGGCACAGAGAAGAAGAAATAAAAGGAATCCAAATTGGAAAAGAAGTAAAACTGTCACTGTTTGCAGATGACATGATACTATACATAGAAAATCCTAAAGATGTTACCAGAAAGCTACTAGAGCTCATCACTGAATTTGGTAAAGTTGCAGGATACAAAATTAATACACAAAAATCTCTTGCATTCCTACACACTGACAATGAAAGATCAGAAAGAGAAAACAAGGAAACAATCCCAGTTACCATTCCATCAAAGAGAATAAAATACCTAGGAATAAACCTATCTAAGGAGAAAGAAGACCTGTACTCAGTAAACTATAAGACACTGATGAAAGAAATAAAAGATGACACAGATGGAAAGATATACCATATTCTTGGATTGGAAGAATCAATATTGTCAAAATGACTAAACTACTCAAAGCAATCTACAGATTCAATGTAATCTGTATCAAATTACCAATGGCATTTTCCACAGAATTGGAACAAAAAATTTTACATTTGTATGGAAACACAAAAGACCCCGATAGCTAAAGCAATCTTGAGAAAGAAAAATGGAGCTGGAGGCATCAGGCTCCCTGACTCCAGGCTATACTACAAAGCTATGGTCATCAGAACAGTTTGGTACTGGCACAAAACAGAAATATAGATCAGTGGAACAGGATAGAAAGCCCAGAGATAAACCCACACACCTATGGTCACCTAATCTATACAAAGGAGGCAAGAATATACAATGGAGAAAAGACAATCTCTTCAGTAAGTGGTGCTGGGAAAACTGGACAGTGACATGTAAAAGAATGAAATGAGAACACTCCCTAACACCATATACAAAAATAAACTCAAAATGGGCTTCCCTGGTGGCGCAGTGGTTGAGAGTCCGCCTGCCGATGCAGGGGACACAAGTTCGTGCCCCAGTCCGGGAAGATCCCACATGCTGCGGAGGGGCTGGGACCGTGAGCCATGGCCGCTGAGCCTGTGCGTCCGGAGCCTGTGCTCTGCAACAGGAGAGGCCACCATAGCTAGAGGCCCGCGTACCGCAAAAAAATAATAATAATAAAATAAAATAAATAAAAAAAAAAAACTCAAAATGGATTAATAACCTAAATGTAAGGCCAGACACTATAATACTCTTAGAGGAAAACATAGGCAGAACAGTGTTTCACGTAAATTTCAGCAAAATCTTTTTTGATCCACCCCCAGAAGTAATGAAAATAAAAATAAACAAATTTTATTGTGGCCTTAGGGTAAGGTGGGAAGAAGTGAGAGAGTGGCACGGACATATATACATTACTAAATGTAAAACAGATAGCTAGTGGGAAGCAGCTGCAGAGCACAGGGAGATTAGCTCAGTGCTTTGTGATAACCTAGAGGGGTGCAATGGGGAGGGTGGGAGGGAGGCTCAAGAGGGAGGAGATATGGGGATATATGTATACATATAGCTAATTCACTTTGTTGTACAGCAGAAACTAACACAACATTGTAAAGCAATTATAATCCAATAAAGATGTAAAAAAAAAATAAGGATATGGTTACTGATTAGTGCCAGGCACAGAGATGCTCAATGGATGCTTGAAGTTTTGACCACATCCAAAATTTAGGCTTATCCCTAAACAGGTCCTATTTCGGAATCTATGGGATTTATCATTCATTTATTTGCTTGTATTTAAACATAAAAAAAAATTCTCTAAATACTACTTTAACCTATATTTTATGTACATTTAACTTATAACTAAGTGGTAATAGTGGTAAGTTTTGTAGGTATAATCTATTCATAAATGAGTAACTGTATTTAATTCTGAAGGTATGAACAAGGTTTTCTTAGCTTGAGCTGCCACAACAAAATACATACACTGGGTGGCTTAAACACCAGAAATTTATTTCTTACAGTTCTGGAGGCTAGAAAACCAAGATAAAGGTGCCAGCAAATCTAATGTCTGTTTTATTTCTCTTCCCAGCTTGCAGATGGTTGCCTTCTCACTATGTCCTGACATGGCCTTTCCTCAGTGAGTGCACATGGAGAGAGACTGATTTCTCTCTCCTTCTTCTTAGGATGCCACCAACCCTACTGAATTAGAACCCCACACTTACGACCTCATTTAACCTTAATAGCCTCCTAAAAGCCCTATCAAATTCAATCACTTAAGGGTTAGGGCTTCAACATATTCATTTTGGGGGGACACAATTCAGCCTATAACAAGGTTACACCCCCAAAGCTTGTTTATAAGTCAATTTATAAGCATATTTCCCTAAGACATTGTGTTCCAAGTCATGTTTCAGGGACATCAGCTGCCAAAATTAGCTACCAAAACCTATCCACATGTATTTGGCATATTCTAGTTTAATAAGAGTTCTAAGGGTAAAAAAGGACGCATGACTCATGAACTCTCCCTACATAATCCCTGCCATTAGAAGAGATGTCCAAATACACTTCCTGTCATTCTCAATGGCAAAAAGTTATTTCTTCTCCCCCTATGTCCCTCTTATTGGTTGGAGAGATTGCCAAAAACCTTTCCCTGTATTTGTGATAGTGTCAAGAAGATCTCCTTCATACGAGAGTTGATTTCAACTGTACAAGACTTCATGACAGTAGGAAAAAACTCTATGTAAGAAAGGATGGTTGAATCCATCAAATGACGGTGGTTCCTGGCATGGAATGGGATATTGAGTGGCTGGACAGGAAAGGAAAAGAACAAGAAAAACTCACCTCAGGTGGATATACATAAACAGGATTAAGGAGCTGAGCTGGTAGTACAATAATTGTGGAAGTAGAGACCAGAAGACAGGTGCTCTAGAATTTGGAAGTTGAAGGTAGAGCTATTAGAAAAGTGGCATAGAGTTGGCTCCGGACACGTAAAATAATGTAAATTATAATAGATTAGGCCAGGAAAGGGGAAAGAAATGGCAGTGGAGCAGAAAGCAATCCTTCTGACCACACTAGTTGGTTACTAAGATCTAGCTAAAGTTCTTAAGTGATGCAAGGTAAATTTTTAAAACCAGAACTATTATAATCTGAAAAAAATCAAAGTGTTTTATCTTTGTTTTTTCCATGCACCACATTTACTTCCCCTTGGTCTGCCCACCAATTCATTCTTCTGCCTGACATGTATGTGTGTGTGCATGTACAAATTCACATACACACACACACACATACATGTGCATTATTTTTTTTAATTTAACTTTTTTTTATACAGCACATTCTTAGTAGCTCTTTTATACTTATTACATGTGCATTATTATGGGCCAGTGGTACATGAGATCAAAAGGAGATTCAGATTGATATAAAAGAAATATAAAGAAACTGACATTCAAAACAAAGATTTTTCATAAATACACATAAAAATCCAGATTTTGTGGTAAAAGAAGATTTTTTTTCCAAACTCCTTTACATATTAAAAACTAAGCTTGGTGCTCTCAGATTATAATACTATGTTAGTGATAGCATCAAGACAATGCTATCACTGCTTCTCTGAATGATAGTTCAGAGAAGAGACTCTTTCTACCTATGACACCCAGGCAGAGGGCTTGCTGACCTAGGCTACAGATAGGATATGATGACAGGAAGAAAAAGCTGGAAGCCATCCTTTATGGTGATGAGATATTGGAGAAAGGCAAACTGAAGAGTTGTGACAGAAGCAGGGGAGGTAAAGAATGATAAGTGAGCACATCTCAGAGAGAGGAGAATGTGTTAGGTAAATTGACAAGATAATAAGCAAATCTTTGGTGTCATTTACACTTAGGACTTTTGCAGTCCATGTCTACACCAAAGTGTGGGCACCACATTAAAAAGGCTAGGGAGTAGTGTGAAAAGTAAATGGAAGTTCAGACTGAAGCATTCCTAAGATGCTCTTGGGTCCTGTGTGGTAGCAATGGAAGCCTCAAGTTCCCACAGTCTTCCAAGTGTATGCTATGGGAGAGCCCCTGAAATGGAGTAACTATGGTTGGAGTCAAATGAAGTCCACAGCAGACGCTCAGGAAGATCCCAGCGCAGGGAGAGCCAAGGTGAGGCTGTTGGAGCCTGCAAACCCCACCAAGCTCCATTTCGCAGTGAAATTGGAAACCAGGAGAAATTCAGCTGCTGACCTCAGTTTTAAATGCTGAGAAATCAGCACCAATCAGGTAGATTAATGAGGTTGCCACGGAAACCTGAATATTCAGAGGACAGTGAGTATCCAAGGACCCCATCAGGTCTCTCTCTTTCCCTCAGACACCCAAACGCCATCTCGAGAGAGGAAGCTGACAGACAGAGCAATTACCTAAAGAGACTGTGTCTAATAATAAGTTGATCATGAAAAGACAGAATTTTAAAACTAAAAGGAGGCTATTCAAACTTAAAGAGACTGATATATTATTAATTGTGGAGAAGATCAGCATAATTAGGAGAAAAAAGAAAGAGCCTATTTATCACATATATGAGTAAGCATGGATCATTCTGTGTCCCATTTTCAAGGTCAGGAATGTACTCTGTTGGATGACAGGGAAAAGAGTCTAGCCAGGATCCTGGACAGAATTCTCCAAGGATATGCTGCATACATGGTTGGTGGTATATAATAGTATTTTAGAATTAACGTAGCAATATGCAACTTATTGCCCCCCTCAGAATTCACCTGGAATGTGCACCAAGCTTTTCCTTATGTACTATATTCTAAAAAACAATATGCTTTCAACTTTCAAATATTTCTGACAATGTAACTAGTGTACAAAACATGAAGGCAGCTTTAGCAGTCTGCTGAGTAACTGTCCACAGAGGTCTTATTTTACTGCCAGAGTTAAAATCTTTCAATCTGGAAACAGTTCCCCAACAGTTCAAATCACTTTATAAATATGTAGGAGGGTCTGGACCTAACATGTGTCCAAAACTGAGGTTCAGAAACATTAGTTTCTGAAGGTGTCCCACAAAAAGTCTTTCTGTGTGAGAAACTGAGCAAATGTGGTGAGATAAGGTGGTAATATGCTTTAGGGTAGAGAATCATACAAGCTTGGCCCATAAGGAAGATTAGTTAAAAGAGGAAGAGACACAATTCTGCAGACAGTACAGAATCCGGCACTGAGATCCTCCTGCCTCTTACTCCCAGCCACTCACGTCTATTTAGCAGGATAGAAAAGGGTAAAGTGACAGAGAAAGCTGTAAGGAAAAACTGAAATAGGCAATACATTTTAAATTCTGTTAAAAGAAAATGAGATTGGGGCTTCCCTGGTGGCGCAGTGGTTGGGAGTCTGCCTGCCGATGCATGGGACGCGGGTTCGTGCCGCGGTCCGGGAAGATCCCACATGCCGCGGAGCGGCTGGGCCCATGAGCCATGGCCGCTGAGCCTGCGCGTCCGGAGCCTGTGCTCCACAACGGGAGAGGCCACAGCAGTGAGAGGCCCGCGTACCGAAAAAAAAAAAAAAAAATGAGATTGAAGTAAAACACTTTCGTATCAACTTGGAAAATTATAATGTTAAAAGAGGGTAATATACACATTCTCCACTTCATTATGGACCTCAGAAAATCCAGAGCAACTAGCAATGTGAAAACCTCGGAATAATCAGCAGAGGCCAACAGACCTCACTGATTAAAAAAAAAAAAAGAAAGAAAAGAAAAGAACAGGATATGGGGGGGAAATCAGCAATTCAGAAGTAGACAATGAATATTCATATTAGCCATTTCTGAAGCTCCTAAAATAATTAGGAAGGTGCTCTCTCTAAGGAGACACGTAGGAAGTGTAGTAGGAGGGAGAGTAAGGGCCAATAATGCACTAGTTACACACCTCTTTATAAAGATGTAGCCACTAGATAACACTCTACACATCTGAAAGAAGAACATCATGTTGTAACCTCTCTCAGTAGTAGTGAAGAAGGATGAGGGGTGATAAGAAGGACTGCTGACTCAAACATGACTTACAGAATAGGAATGGTAGAAATGTGATCTCATTCACTTGAAGTCAAAGCAGAACGCAATTCAGGAAATATACAGAGAAAGCAATAGAAAACTAATATGGACATTTCTCGTTTTCAGTTTTATTATTCTTATTTATTCCCTTACTCTATAAAGTTCTGGTCTTTATTATTTATAAATAATAATGACCACAATAATAAGAGTTGTCATCTCATAGAGTACTTATTACGATCTAGCCACTGTGCAAAGCTCTTTGCCTGTTAACTCATACAATCCTCACAACAACTACTGACATAGATGCTATTATTAAGCAGTTTTGTATATGAAATTCAGAGAGGTTATTCAGCTAGTAATTAGTGGAGCAGAAATGAGAAGCCAGAAAAAAAGAGGATAAGCTCTTAACTCATATTGATTTTTATGCTAGTCAAATCAAAATCTAAAAACTAAATAAATAAGTTAAAAAAACAAATATATTTGTAGAATTAAAAGATTTTCCTAATGAAATGAATCAGCTAAGACCTACATGAATGTTTTATCTTTAAAGGTATTGAACTTCTGTCATGTAAAGTTGCTAAAATATTCAAGAAATTTAAATACCCCAAGTTGTATCTGGAATAGCTGGGCTTTTCCTGAATGTTGTGATTTGCTTGCCATTTTTCTGAAGCAGTGTCCCAATGGGGATGGTTTTGCCCCCCATGGGCCATTTGGTGGTTTCTGGAGACATTTTTGGTTGTCAAAAATGAGGGGGCAGGTGTGCTTCTGGTGTCTATTGGGTAGAAATCAGGAATTCTGCTAAACATCTTATAGTGCAACAGGACAGTACAACAAAGAATTATCTGGCCAAAATGTCAATAATGCCAAAGTTGGGAAATCCTGCCCTAGAAACATTGAGAACCTTATAAACAACAGTGCTGTTTTCTTCATACTGGCTTCTAGAAATCTCAAAGCCAAATCTGTGGTCCTTCTCTAGTAAAAGCAGTAGATACCATAGTGCACACTTTATATGCTAACCTCATTCCTGGTTCATGGTATTTTCACCTCTGAATGATTACCACACCTACTTTAAAACACATACACACACACACACAGAGTTCATGTTTGTTTTAAAAGCTGCTTCAAATCTTTTATGAAATATGGCAGGAATAAAAGGAAAAGAAAGGAAGGGAGGAAGGAAGGAGGGAGGGAGGGAGGAAGGGAAGGAAGAAAGAAGGACAAGCAAAATGAGAAAGCAGAGACAAAGCCCAGAGACAACAGAGAAGGATAGGAGACAGAGGGAACAGGGAGGTAAACACTTCATATTCTCACTATTACTTTCTAAAGTTGTGCTTTGTCTCTTGCTTTTTTATTTGGAATACAACCAAGAATAATTTTTATCCATGTTATCCTTTTCCTGAATTTACCCAAATAATTCTGTCCACTGAATAGAATCAACACTAATATAAACTTATTTTTAAGGACTGTTCTGCTCTTTTCAGTTTCTTAAGTTTCACAAATGTTAGTGACAGAGCCAGTAAAAACTTTTCACAGTTCTTCCCATTCTTTTGCTCCAATTTCAATTTATCTTTCCTTAATATATCAAAGAAAGAGACTGCAATTTCTTTAAAGATTTCAAAAAGTAAATAATTATACAATATCAGTGGCAAAATAAAACATCAAGGGAACTCATGTGATTATTGGCATCTATACCAAAAATAAGAAAGGAAAGGAGAGAGAAAGGAAGGAGGAAGGAAGGAAGGAAGGAAGGAAGGAAGGAAGGAAGGAAGGAAAAGAAAGGGACAATTTCTACTTGTTAAAAGCCAGATCCTTGATGAATGGTTGTTCATAAGGATGCTGGGTTTGTCCCTGCACATATGGCAGGATGGGAGTACACAGATAGCCCGAGGCCTTTGAGAGACCATGATTCATTTTGTTGAGTACACATATGGAAGTGCTGTTTCCGAGTATACCCACCCTTCCAAATGTTCACTTCCTTTGGAATAGATTCTGAGCATCTGAGAACTAGGTATAACATTTCAAAAACCACTGTTTTCACAGTTTCTTTATGTCACTATTAATTAGAAACATGAATTAAAATGACCAAAAATCCAGAGTCAGGATTTTCCAAGAAATGAAGATGTTTCCTGAGTGCCCTGCCTTATTCAGAAGTCTCTGTACTTCTGCAAACCTTTTCGATAAGCACCTAATGGCTTTCAGTTTTTTCCTTTTCTTTTTTATTGTTTGCTCTGAGAATGGCCATATAAAAATGGACATAAAGGGCTTCCCTGGTGGCGCAGTGGTTGAGAGTCCGCCTGCCGATGCAGGGGACACGGGTTTGTGCCCCGGTCCAGGAAGATCCCACATGCCGCGGAGCGGCTGGGCCCGTGAGCCATGGCCACTGAGCCTGCAGGTCTGGAGCCTGTGCTCCGCAACGGGAGAGGCCACAACAGTGAGAGGCCCGCGTACCGGGGGAAAAAAAAAAAAAAAGGACATAAAAAGTGACACACGGTTCACCAAATAATCAGAGTCCCAAGTAAGTGAATTATCCATAGATAGATCTGTCACTGGATAATATACACTGTCATGTAATTTATGATTCTAAAAATAGCAATAACAGCAGCAATTTTTTTCCCTAAAATACTTCCTCAGATCTGCAGCATGTATAATTTAAATATTAACTAGGGTATAAAGAATTTTCTTGGTGTTAAAGGGATTGATGACCAATATATAGATAAGTCGAGTCCATAAACAGGGAAAAAGTACCAAAAATGAGCCTGGAGAAACTTGCATATAGAAATGATGCAGAGTAGGACTAAAGCAGTAGCTATATATTCTAAAGACTCCCAGGGCCAGACTGGTAATGTAGACATAACATAATATAAGGTAAATGGGGAAAGGGTGGGAGGGTCAGCTACAATTTTTCAATCTTAAATATTGACAAGAATTCACTTAAAAAAATTCACAGCCAGGCCAAAAGAAACCTATTAGTGTGCTGAATTTGGCTACTGGGCTGCCAGTGCATAACTCCTGCTGTCCAGGGTGACTTACGTTTTACACAGTTTGAAACTTCTAAGGCAGAAAAGGCACAAATGTATCTCTAAGGAACTAGCTGGGTTATTTCTTGTGCACAAAGATCATGACCTAACTCAAGGAGATTTCTTAGGGTGGGGCAGTTGGAGAGTATACTACACCTGGTGTGTTTATAAAGGACTCTCGCCTCTGCCTGAGAAAAAGACTAGAGTAAGGATGCTCAGGTTAACACCTGAAGTAAATGTTCAAAACAGTCACAGCACTACAGAAGAGTTTTATTGCACTATTAAATTTTGTTATTTGAGCAATGTTTCATGGTGAAAGTTATCTATAATTCAGCAATGGTTTTAAATTAATTTCAAGCATATTAATTGCAGCAATATCTACATGCATTTGTAAATGTAGCCCCATATTTTTGACACATAATATTTATTCAGTCCATGGACAATGTTGGGTGTGTATATGAATTCACAGGCTTCTTGTAATAAATAACTCATGGCCCTTCAGCAGTTTATGAACACAAGTTAAGAACAACTGGTTTACATTTGATCTATTGTTTAGAATAAAGAAAGCTACAAAAAATGATACACCCAACCTAAAATCAGTAAAAAGAAAAATGCGGATAAATATTAATTTGGGAGGTATTTGGGAGCTGAGGTCACAAGACAATCAATTAACCTCAAATGTCTAACTCAGGTATAACTGGATTCTTGGAAGGAGGAAAGATAGAGAAAACGAGACAGAAGAAATACTGAAGGGATAGTGACTGAGAATTTCTCAACAATAATGAAACCACAGATCCAAAAAATTCAAAGCATAACTAGAAAAAAAAACCTCCAGAAAATCAATTACACAAACAAAAAAAAACATATTTAGACACATCACAAACTGTTAAAAACTCAACAAAAAAATCTTAAAGGCAGCCAGAGAAAATAAACACATTATATAAAATTCAACAAAGATAGGAATTATAACAGATTTCTTAGCAGAAAGTATTTAAGATAGAAGACAATGGAATGACATCAAAGATTTCAAACAAAAAAATGTCAACCCAGAATTATATACTAGCAAAAATATCTTTTAAAAATAACTTTAAAAGGTAAAATAAAGCTTTTTCATAAAAATAACAGCTGAGGTACTGTACTGCCATCAGACCTCAGTTACAAAAAATGGTAAAGGAAATCATTTAGGAAAAACAGTATAATACCAGATGGAAACTTAGAATAACACATTATAACAAAGAAATAAGGAGTGCTGAAAGTGATAATAATGAAGGCACATATAAGAGACTTTTATTTTATTTTCTTTCCCTTGAAAAAGATAATCGACTATCCCAAGCAAAAATAATAAAAATTTCTTGTGGCGTTCATGGCACATGTAAAAGTCAAATGTATGACAACAAAGACACACTGAATAAGAGGAGAGGGTTGCAAATAAACTGCTGTAAGGTTCTTACATAATACATGAAGTAGTGTGATATTACTTGAAAGCACACTGTGATAAGTGTTAATAAGTGTAAATGTTACTAAAAAAATAAAGAGGTACGACTACTAAGGCAATAGTGGAAATAAAATGAAACAATTAAAAAATATTCAATTCCAAGGAAGGCAGGAAAAGAGAGAAAAAGGAAAAAACAAACCATAACAAAAAACCCAAAAAACAAAAAACAAAAACCAAGATGGAACAAATATAAAACAACTAACAAGATGGCAGATTTAAATTTAACCATATCAAGAACGACTGGTCTAGAATACTGCTACTCAAAGTATGGCCCGGGGAACCACAGTGGGCCACAGACTATTCCCAGTCTGCAAGATAAACACAAGCAAGCGTCTGGAAACTTTTGTAGCAATCCATTTAGAATAATTTTATACCTGTTGAAATCTAATAAAAAATAACTGAATTTTTTATTTTGCATATTTTTGTATCTCAATTTTAGTAATTCCATTCTAATGCATTTTACAAAAACATTACTCTATGACAGGTAGGAAATAAAGCATAAGCAAACAAAAATCTTTCTTCACCATATAATTTGAGAAGTATTGATTTCATAGAGAAAGGAATTTCCTGCCAAATTGTACAAAGAAAGAGCTCTATTTGGGAAAGAGAGGAAGAAAGAAAAGCTGAAGCCAGAGGTAAAATTAGGAATGTGTTAGAAGTTTTATTAATAAATTAGCCCTATCAAGGTAAGTTGTCCCAACAGAGAATGATTACCAATAACTGTCTGAGCATTACACTAGTAGTTTGTACCTAGAGGTTTCCATAGCCCAAGGATTTGGAGAAAATGTCAGAATTTATATTAAGCTTTTTTTTTCCTAACATCTTTATTGAAGTATAATTGCTTTACAATGGTGTGTTACTTTCTGCTTTATGACAAAGTGAATCAGCTATAACATATACATATATCCCCATATCTCCTCCCTCTTGAGTCTCCCTCCCACCCTCCCTATCCCATCCCTCTAGGTGGTCACAAAGCACCGAGCTGATCTCCTTGTGCTATGCAGCTGCATTCCACTAGCTAGCTATTTTATATTTGGGAGTGTATATATGTCCATGCCACTCTCTCACTTAGTCCCAGCTTACCCTTCCCCCTCCCCGTGTCCTCAAGTCCATTCTCTACATCTGCGTCTTTATTTCTGTCCTGCCCCTAGGATCTTCATAACCCTTCGTTTTTTTTTTTAGATTCCATATATATGTGTTAGCATACAATATTTGTTTTTCTCTTTCTGACTTACTTCATTTTGTATGACAGTCTCTAGGTCCATCTACCTCACTACAAATAACTCAATTTCGTTTCTTTTTATGGCTGAGTAATATTCCATTGTATATATGTGCCACATCTTCTTTATCCATTCATCCGCTGATAGACACTTAGGTTGCTTCCATGTCCTGGTTATTGTAAATAGAGCTGCAATGAACACTGTGGTGCATGTGTATTTTCAATTATGGTTTTCCCAGGGTATATGCCCAGTAGTGGGATTCCTGGGTCATATGGTAGTTCTATTTTTAGTTTTTTAAGGAACCTCCATACTGTTCTCCATAGTGGCTGTATCAATTTACATTCCCATCAACAATGCAAGAGGGTTCCCTTTTCTCCACACCCTCTCCAGCATTTATCATTGGTAGATTTCCGATGATGGCCATTCCGACTGCTGTGAGGTGATACCTCATTGTAGTTTTGATTTCCATTTCTCTAATGATTAGTGACGTTGAGCCTTTTTTCATGTGTTTGTTGGCAGTCTGTATATCTTCTTTGGAGAAATGTCTATATAGGTCTTCTGCCCATTTTTGGATTGGGTTGTTTGGTTTTTTTGGTATTGAGCTGCATGAGCTGCTTGTAAATTTTGGAGATTAATCCCTTGTCAGTTGCTTCACTTGCAAATATTTTCTCCCATTCTAAGGGTTGTCTTTTGGTCTTGTTTATGGTTTCCTTTGCTGTGCAAAAGCTTTGAAGTTTCATTAGTTCCCATTTGTTTATTTTTGTTTTTATCTCCATTTCTCTGGGAGGTGGGTCAAAAAGGATCTTCTTGCTGAGTGTTCTGCCTATGTTTTCCTCTAAGAGTTTTATTGTGTCTGGTTTTACATTTAGGTCTTTAATCCATTTTGAGTTTATTATTGTGCATGGTGTTAGGGAGTGTTCTAATTTCATTCTTTTACATGTAGCTGTCCAGTTTTCCCAGCACCACTAATTGATAAGGCTCTCTTTTCTCCACTGTATATTCTTGCCTCCTTTATCAAAGATAAGGTGACCATAGGTGCGTGGGTTTATCACTGGGCTTTCTATCCTGTTCCATTGATCTATATTTCTGTTTTTGTGCCAGTACCATACTGTCTTGATTACTGTAGCTGTGTAGCGTAGTATAGTAATTCCGGGAGCCTGATTCCTCCAGCTCCATTTTCCTTTCTCAAGATTGTTTTGGCTATTAGGGGTCTGTTGTGTTTCTATACAAATTGTGAAACTTTTTGTTCTAGTTCTGTGAAAAAGACCATTGGTAGTTTGATAGGGAATGCACCGAATCTGTACATTGCTTTGGGTAGTAGAGTCATTTTCACAATGTTGATTCTTCCAATCCAAGAACATGGTATATCTCTCCAGCTGTTTGTATCATCCTTAATTTCTTTCATCAATGTCTTATAGTTTTTCATACAGATCTGTTGTCTCCTTAGGTAGGTTTATTCCTAGATATTTTATTCTTTTTGTTGCAATGGTAAATGGAAGTGTTTCATTAATTTCTCTTTCAGATTTTTCATCATCAGTGTATAGGAATGCAAGAGATTTCTGTGCATTAATTTTGCATCCTGATACTTTACCAAATTCATTGATTAGCTCTAGTAGTTTTCTGGTAGCATCTTTAGGATTCTCTATGTATAGTATCATGTCATCTGCAAACAGTGACAACTTTACTTCTTCTTTTCTGATTTGGAATCCTTTTTTTCTTTTTCTTCTCTGATTACTGTGGTTAACACTTCCATAACTATGTTGAATAATAGTGGTGAGAGTGGACATCCTTGTCTTGTTCCTGATCTTAGACGAAATGGCTTCAGTTTTTCACCATTGAGAATGATGTTGGCTGTGGGTTTGTCATATATGGCCTTTATTACGCTGAGGTAAGTTTCGTCTGCGTCTATTTTCTAGAGGGTTTTTTATCATAAATGGGTGATGAATTCTGCCAAAAGCTTTTTCTGTATCTATTGAGATAATCATATAGTTTTTCCCCTTCAATTTGTTAATATGGTTTATCAAATTGATTGATTTGTGTATACTGAAGAATCCTTGCATTCCTGGAAGAAACCCCACTTGATCATCGTTTATGATTCTTTTAATGTGCTGTTGGATTCTCCTTGCTAGTATTTCCTAGAGGACTTTTGCATCTATGTTCATCAGTGATAGTGGCCTGTAGTTTTCTTTCTTTATAACATCTTGTCTGGTTTTGGCCTCAGGGTGATGGTGGCCTCGTAGAATGAGTTTGGGAGTGTTCCTCCATCTGCTATATTTTGGAAGAGTTTGAGAAGGATAAGTGTTACCTCTTCTCTAAATGTTTGATAGAATTCACCTGTGAAGGCATCTGGTCCTGGGCTTTTGTTTGTTGGAAGATTTTTAATCACAGTCTCCATTTCAGTGCTTGTGATTTGTCTGTTTATATTTTCTGTTTCTTCCTGGTTCAGTTTTGGAAGGTTGCGTTTTTCTAGGAATTTGTCCATTTCTTCCAGGTTGTCCATTTTATCGGCATAGAGTTGCTTGTAGTAATCTCTTATGATCCTTTGTATTTCTGCAGTGTCAGTTGTTACTTCTCCTTTTTCATTTCTAATTCTATTGATTTGAGTCTTCTCCCTTTTTTTCTTGATGAGTCTGGCTAATGGTTTATCAATTTTGTTTATCTTCTCAAAGAACCGGCTTTTAGTTTTACTGAACTTTGCTATTGTTTCCTTCATTTTTTTTTTCATTTATTTCTGATCTGATCTTTATGATTTCTTTCCTTCTGCTAACTTTGGGGTTTTCTGGTTCTTCTTTCTCATATTGCTTTAACTGTAAGGTCAGGTTGCTTATTTGAAATGTTTCTTGTTTCTTGAGGTACGATTGTATTGCTATACACTTCACTCTTAGAACTGCTTTTGCTGCATCCCATAGGTTTTGGGTCATTGTGTGTTCATTGTCATTTGTTTCTAGGTATTTTTTGATTTCCCCTTTGATTTCTTCAGTGATCTCTTGGTTATTTAGTAGTGTACAGTTTAGCCGCCACGTGTTTGTATTTTTTACAGATTTTTTCCTGTAACTGGTATCTAATCTCATAGCGTTGTGGTCAGAAAAGATACCTGATACGATTTCAATCTTCTTAAATTTACTGAGGCTTGATTTGTACCCCAAGATATGATCTATCCTGGAGAATGTTCCATGAGCACTTGAGAAGAAAGTGTATTCTGTTGTTTTTGGTTGGAATGTCCTATAAGTATCAATTATGTCCATCTTGTTTAATGTATCATTTAACGCTTGTGTTTCCTTATTTATTTTCATTTTGGATGATCTGTCCATTGGTGAAAGTGGGGTGTTAAAGTCCCCTACTATGATTGTGTTACTCTCGATTTTGCCTTTTATGGCTGTTAGCATTTGCCTTATGTACTGAGGTGCTCCTATGTTGTGTGCATAAATATTTACAATTGCTATATCTTCTTCTTGGATCGATCCCTTGATCATTATGTAGTGTCCTTGTTTCTTGTAATAGTCTTTATTTTAAAGTCAATTTTGTCTGATATGAGAATTGCTACTCCAGCTTTCTTGTGATTTCCATTTGCATGGAGTATCTTTTTCCATCCCCTCACTTTCTGTCTTTATGTGTCCCTACGTCTGAAGTGGGTCTCTTGTAGACAGCATATATACGGGTCTTGTTTTTGTATCCATTCAGCCAGTCTATGTCTTTTGGTTGGAGTATTTAATCCATTTACATTTAAGGTAGTTATTGATATGTATGTTCCTATTACCATTTTCTTAATTGTTTTGGATTTATTGTAGGCCTTTTCCTTCTCTTGTGTTTCCTGCCTAGAGAAGTTCCTTTAGCATTTGTTGTAAAGCTGGTTTGGTGGTGCTGAATTCTCTTAGCTTTTGGTTTTCTGTAAAAGTTTTAATTTCTCCATCAAATCTGAATGAGATCCTTGCTGGGTAATCTTGGCTGTAGCTTTTTCTGTTTCATCACTTTAAATAGGTCCTGTCACTCCCTTCTGGCTTGCAGAGTTTCTGCTGAAAGATTAGCTGTTAACCTTATATGGATTCCCTTGTATGTTATTTGTTGCTTTTCCCTTGCTGCTTTTAATATTTTTTTCTTTGTATTTAACTTTTGATAGTTTGATTAATATGTCTTGACATGTTTCTCCTTGGATTTTTCCTGTATGGGACTCTCTGCGCTTCCTCGTATGATTGACTATTTCCTTTCCCATATTAGGGAAGTTTTCAACTATAATCTCTTCAAATATTTTCTCAGTCCCTTTCTTTTTCTCTTCTTCTTCTGGAACCCCTATGATTTGAATATTGGTGTGTTTAATGTTGTCCCAAGGTCTCTGAGACTGTCCTCAATTCTTTTCATTCTTTTTCCTTTATTCTGCTCTGCAGTAGTTATTTCCACCATTTTATCTTCCAGGTCACTTATCCGTTCTTCTGCCTCAGTTATTCTGGTATTGATTCCTTCTAGAGAATTTTTAATTTCATTTATTGTGCTGTTCATTATTGTTTGCTCTTTAGTTCTTCTAGGTCCTAACTTAAACGTTTCTTGTATTTTCCCCATTCTGTTTCCAAGATTTTGGATCATATTTACTATCATTATTCTGAATTCTTTTTCAGGTAGACTGCCTATTTCCTCTTCATTTGTTTGATCTGGTGGGTTTTTACCTTGCTCCTTTATTTGCTGTGTGTTTCTCTGTCTTCTCATTTTGCTTAACTTACTGTGTTTGGGGTCTCCTTTTTTCAGGCTGCTGGTTTGTAGTTTTCATTGTTTTTGGTGTCTGCCCCCAGTGGCTAAGGTTGGTTCAGTGGGTTGTGCAGTCTTCCTGGCGGAGGGGACTGGTGCCTGTGTTCTGGTGGATGAGGTTGGATCTTGTCTCTGGTGGGCAGGACTGCATCCGGTGGTGTGTTCTGGGGTGTCTGTGACCTTATTATGATTTTAAGCAGCCTGTCTGCTAATGGATGGGGTTGTGTTTCTGTCTTGCTAGTTGTTTGACATAGGTTGTCCAGTACTGTAGCTTGCTGGTCGTTCAGTGGAGCTGGGTCTTAGCGTTAAGATGGAGATCTCTGGGAGATCTTTTGCCATTTGATATTAGGTTGAGCCGGGAGGTCTGTGGTGGACCAATGTCCTGAAATCAGCTCTCCCACCTCTGAGGCTCAGGGCTGACATGTGGTCAGTGCACCAAGATGCTGTCAGCCACACGGCTCAGAAGAAAAGGGGGAAAAAAGAACGAAAAAAATAAAAATAAAATAAATTTATAAAATAAAAAATAGAAATTATTAAAAAATTAAAAAGTAATAAAAAAGACAAAATAAAAGAAAGAAGAGAGCAACGAAATCAAAAAAGAAATCCATCAATGATAGCAAGTGCTAAAACTATACTAAAAATCAAAAACAGAAAAAAAAAACCCCAAAACGGACAGACAGAATCCTAGGACCGATGGTAAAAACAAAGCTATACAGACACAATCACAGAAAGAAGCATACACATACACACTCACAAAAAGAGAAAAAGTAAAAATATCTATGTATCTTTTGGGAAGTCTGAAGTCTTTTGCCAGCGTTCAGTAGGTGTTCTGTACGAATTGTTCCACATGTAAATGTATTTTTAATGTATCTGTGGGGAGGAAGGTGATCTCCACGTCTTACTCCTCCGCCATCTTGAGGGTCTCCCCGACAATGCACGTATAATTATAGCTTACTGAACCATCTTACCTGTTGTGTACTTCTGCCCTCAATGTCATTATGATATTGCTCATTTTTAAAGGAAATCCACACCAGATCACATGGTCGACCAATTGGAAAACAGCATCTGAAACTGGGACGTGGTACTGACCCTTCTAATTCACGCTGAGCACAAGGAGAGTGGAGATGGGAGAGGATGGATGGTCTTTTTCCAGTTTCTTCCCAGACTGTTCCAGGGACTGACTTCCTGGGGCTCCCTCCTTGGGGGGCACTGTAGGAACCCACGCTAAGACGACGCGGTTAGTTGTGGCATTAAAACCTGGCAGGCCAGAGATAATATTTCTTTCTTTTTTCCGCACCACGATCATTAGTCCATGCCCACAGCATGCTGGCTTAACAGAAACTAAGGCAGATGCCACAGAAACAAAACCACAGAACCTGTGGAGCCAGAAGGGCCTGAGAGGGCAACAGTCCTCTAATAAGCTTTTTAACAGAGTTTCCAAGGAACCAATCTTCAGACAATGTCTCCTCTACCTTATCCCATTCTTTTGGGTGGTAGCTTTTGCTTAGGCCGCCATCAATGTTTAGTACAACAACACCTTATTTATTTTTGTTGACCTAAGAGTTAGAGACCTTGAAAACTACCATTTCCACTTAAAAGCTGTTCAAACTTGGACAAGTTCATTAACCATTCCAAGCCTTAAGAAAAATGGAGATAATACCACTTTCCACCTTTATTAGCATTAAATTAGTCAGCGCATGTAAAGTGCTTACCACAGTACAACACAATGGTGAAAGTATAGTACAGTAAGCTCTGAGTAAATGCTAATAACTAAGAAAAAAAAAAATCCAGAGTTTTGTTCCAAAATTACTTTCTATTCTGCAGTACACCAAAAACAAAAATCATATGTGATAATGCTGGAAGTCAGAAACTACCTCCAATCACAAAGCTACATTTTTTTTTTAGCTACATATGGATCTAGTTCAGCTAGAGTTTCCTGAATGAATGTGGGCCTTTTCCAAGCACATCCAGCATAGCTCAATCATTGGCACCCGAAACAAAGCTCAGGCTCTGAAAAGCTGCACATGATAGAAATTAAGCTACCTGTACTGAAAGTATTTAAAAGGGAAAGAGAATGACTTAGAAGAAAAGGAATTTAGGCACAGTCTCCTTTATATAATCTAAATGCAGCTTGTTGATTCCTTTCGGAAATATTCCCAGAGTTAAATGTAATACTATTGTGCCCATTAACAGAACAAGTTTCATATGCACTGTGCATGGTTAATGTGGTACACGACTGCTCCTTGGATTCCTTGAATATTTCCCCTTGAAAGTTGGGAATCAAAACTCCTTGGCTACTACTAAGCAGTTTAGTAAGCTCTTGCTGCTACGCTATGCTGCTTCTAGGGCCACAGGGCATTTCTGAATAATTGAGTTTAAACTTTAAATAATGATCAGATGCCCCTAGAAACCTCCTGACAGACACCAGACTCAACAAAGAAACTGAGGTTTTTCATCATCGTTCTTATTCTGTACCATTTTAGGTATGTTGTATAAAAGTTTAACTGTAAAAGAAATTCAGTATCTTTTCAACTTTTGCATTGCATCAGGTAAAGTGTAATTTTTAAATGAATCATCTATTGTGGACCAGACATTTCTGCATACAGCATCTTAGTAACTTAGAAATTATCAAATATTTTAAAATCACTGAAATTGTTTTAGTGTGGTTTGATTTCTAAGACATTTTAGCTTTAATATATCTACATAGCTCAGTCAGTTTTAAATTCTACATTACATATAATGGAATCTGCAAGCCAAATTTCTTATTTGTCCGTTTTGGGAATAGAATAACTACCTTTTATCCACTTAAGAGATATTTGAAAAGTTCAATATTTTTCTATCATCAAGCCTCCACTCTTACAGCTAGAACTGAAGATTCCAGTAGATATTTTCTTTCTGGGAATACTGATAGTGGGGGTGGGAGTAGGAAAGATTCGAGAGAGAAAAACCGAATTTATTAGTAGATTCAGTGCAAGAGGTAGTAAAATCAAATTTATTACCCAAAGAAAGGAAAAAGGAAATACCTTTGGTCAGCATCTAAAGAAAGAGATATGGGGCAGTAAGGATACCTAGTAAGTGTTGGACCCTGTGTTAAACATTTTACAAACATAACTCAATTTATTCCCCATGATAGCTTAAAAAATGTATTATAGTCACTTTTACAAAAGAGGAACCTGAGTTTAGGAGGTTAAGTAACTTGACTAAAGTTATGTAGTTGATAAGGCACAGAGCTGGGATTTCAATCAAAGTCAACCCTAGACATGGATATTGTTATGGATTGAATTGTATCCCCCCTGCCCCACCCCCAATTCAAATGTTGAAGCTCAATTGTGACTATATTTGTAGACAGGGCCTTTACAAAGGTAATTTATGTTAAATGAGGTCACCAGGGTAGGTTCTTAATCCAATAGGACTGGTGTCCTTATAAGAAGAGGAAGAGACACAAGGGATGTGTACACACGGAGAAAAGGCCCCGTGAGGACACAAGAGAGAAGGCAGCCACCTGCAAGCCAAGGAGAGAGGCGTCAGGAGAAACCAATCCTTCCAGCACCTTGAACTTAGAGTTCTAGTTTCCAGAACTGTGATAAAATAAATTTCTGTTGCTTGAGCCACCCGGTCTGTGGTATTTTTTTATGGCAGCCCCAGTGGACTGACACAGATATGAACTTTAAAAGATATTCTTTAGAAAACCAAAATTCAAAAGGAGTCATGTACCACAATGTTCTTGCAGCTCTATTTACAATAGCCAGGACATGGAAGCAACCTAAGTGTCCATCGACAGATGAATAGATAAAGATGTGGCACATATATACAACGGAATATTACTCAGCCATAAAAAGAAATGAAATTGAGTTATTTGTAGTGAGGTGGATGGACCTCGAGTCTGTCATACAGAGTGAAGTAAGTCAGAAAGACAAAAACAAATACCATATGCTAACACATATGTAAGAATCTACAAAAAAAATATGGTCGTGAAGAACCTAGGGGCAAGACGGAAATAAAGATGCAGACCTACTAGAGGATGGACTTGAGGACACGGGGAGGGGGAAGGGTAAGCTGGGACAAAGTGAGAGACTGGCACGGACATATATACACTACCAAAGGTAAAATAGATAGCTAGTGGGAAGCAGTCGCATAGCACAGGGAGATCAGCTCAGTGCTTTGTGACTACCTAGAGGGGTGGGATAGGGAGGGTGGGAGGGAGACACAAGAGGGAGGAGATATGGGGATATATGTATATGTATAACTGATTCACTTTGTTATACAGCAGAAACTAACACACCATTGTAAAGCAATTATACTCCAATAAAACTGTTTAAAAAATAAGAGTTTGTTTGTTCTATAGATCTCTTCTTAACGATATAAAAAATAAGAGTTTGTTTGTTTGTTCTATTGTTTGTTCTATAGATCTCTTCTTAACGATATACCATGAAAGCTAGTGTTAAGTGCCGTGAGTGCAGGGCTACGGGTGTCTGTATCTTCAGGGTCTGACACATAACAGATGATTAATAAATTTTTGTAAAGGGAATAAATTAATGAATGAAAACAAATTCATTCCATAGTGATATATTTCTTGACAGTGTTCTCCTGTGGCTAAATAAAGATAAAACGTGACATAAAAATCCCTCTTCCATTTAGCTCTTGTATTACATACACAACTGAGTGAAGAACCATTCTTTTTTTCCTCAGTCAGTGTCACACCTAGACCTGAAGCTTTCATTTGCCAGAATCAGGTGCCTCCTTTCCCTGGCATGGCATCCAGCATCACCTGGAGTTTCCTCTAGCACCCTGGACCTCTGCCGTCATGGTTCACCCCTGCCCCTCATAGAAACTTCCTTGCCCTGTAACTATTTGCCCAAAGGAGACAGACTGCTTATCTAAGTCTTAGTCAACCAGATCCCCAAGCATGTCACATTTGTCCCTAAGGAGAAAGATAAAGCACATTTCATTAATCACCTCTACTTAAAAGAAGTAAAGAAACTGAAGCACAGAAAAATTAAATGATTTGTCCATTCACGGTCATATAGGATCTTGTCACTCAAACTGTGGTCCATGGGTCAGCAGCATTGACATCACATGGGTGTTTGTTAAAAATGCAGAACCTCACGCCCCATCCAGTACTGTTGAATCAGATTCTACACTTCACAGTCAGAGAAACACTTTTCAAGTTTTGACAGTGTGGAGATTTGAATCCAAATATTCCAGTTCCTAAATCAAGGTTCTTTGTCCATGTGCTTCATCATAGGGGCTTCTAAAAACAATGGCCTCCCCCTCATTATTAGTCTCCTTACAGTGCCAGGATTCTAATGGTAGAACATCAGTTGGGTAGGTGCATCCTATGAGACCCCAGGGTTTCAGAGCTTTGAAGCTTTTAAATCACACCCTTGAGACAGCAGCCTATTTAGTCTCTGCAAAAGGAGAAAAAATTTGGGCCACGCGTCAAAGTGGGGAAGTGGCCATTCTATAGACACAGCTGTCATTGATAACTTACATCATTACATTTGATCTTCACAATAACACAATGAGAGAGGCTTCATTATCCCTATTATACAGATGAAGAAACTGAGACTCACATGAGTGAAATAATTATTAACAGAGACTTTGCATCGCTGGTTTCTCTGACTCCAGGGCTGGGCAGAAGGACATATCCCCTAAAATCATAAAACCCCTCAGGGATAGTTCTCCAGTCATCTAGGTAGCAACACTTCAGAACCTCTTGAGAGGCCACTATAACTCTGGGTTATCATCAGTTTTCTCCTCCGTAGTATAATGATGAGAGACCTACTTCTGGGCTGAGGAGCTATGGTATTCTTTATTGGATTCTTCTTCATTTGGCTCTGCAGCCTGTAACAATGGGTGTTCTCCCCTCTCCCATGTGATACAACATGCCAGCTCTTCGAATGTATGTATTCATTTCATGTTAGATGTTCTGCTGAAACCCTGAGACCTTTGAAATGGAGCTGGGATGGATTTATGATGACAATGGGTGGGTGAAACCACATGCTTTCTCTCTTTTGTTCAACACTGAGAGGAACACATGAATGACAGCCCGTTCCCTTGGGATCACTTGTAGGTTATAATGCCCACACCTTAGCTTCTTTAGTCATGGTGAGATGAAAAAGAAACAGAGCAACTACAGGGAGGACCTTCAGATTCCAAGGAAAACCATGGATATGATGAATGAACACTGTGACCAACATTCCATATGGAAAGAAGGCGTGAACTATTAATGCAGCAGCTGGAGGAGACAAGGGGCAGGCCATGTACATTAATGCTCTACTACAAACCCCCTCCCAGTATGATCGACTGCTTTCTGGCAGCTCTACTGACCTTACATGTGCAATTTTTAGTCACTCTTCATCTTCAGAAAAATATCCCTTTGCTATTTGCGTGCCAAAAACAAGAATAATTGAAGTAACATGTTTGTTGTGGCAAAGTGCTACATCTTGAGACTCAGGATCTTTAGTTAAGATACTGGTGGACTAAAGGATTTGACAAATAATATATGGATTCCTGTGGGTTATGTGGTCAGTGAAGGAACGTGAGAGTTCCCATTGTTGCTATTCACAATTTCAGTGACCTGCTGATCAGTCCTACCAAGACTGAGTTAGAGCTACAGCCAAGTAATATCATGTTAGTATTTTCCTACTGCTTCTTTATTTAATCTGATGCACATACTGTGTAAAGGGTATTTCATAATAAGCTGATCTTTTTATTCACTAAACAATGCATGTTAGAGCCCCATTCCTACCAAAAGCAACTTAATAAAATTAACTCTGACTCAGTCGGTGTGTGAAATGAGATTCTCTCTAACCCACTCCACAGTGGTTTCCTCCAAGGCCAGAGATTCTTCAGTGGTCCAGTTAGAGTTGAAATGCTGTATACAGCCACATAATTTTTTACCTCAAATTAATGATGTCTGAGTTCATGGACTTAATACTTTATAGGAATTTCAATTAAAAAGAGAATGTTTCTTGGCAAAAGGAACAATTTTGCTTTTCTTACGGTTAGGGTTATTCTCATTTGGGAAAGGAGTGCTGACAATCATATGAGGTTGAAATTATGGTGAGTTGTGTGTGCACAGAACTGTGGTTAAGAGCTTGGGAATCAGGAGACTTCTATCATACTTCACCACCTACTAACTACGAGACTTGAACAAGTTACTCTCCTCTCTGAGCCTCAGTTTCCTTTTCTGTAGACTACAAAGCCTCAGTGACACAGTTAGTACTAAGTCTCCTGGGACTGAATGATTACGCTTCGGAATGGTATAGAATCACTTTGAGAAGTCTTTAAAGATTGTTATAAAGGATAACAATGTATCCACAGTACATATTAGAGACCATACAAATCATATTATTTAGAATATGATAAAAGCATAAACAAACCAAATGGTTTGGGATGCATATCATTCTCAAATGTATTAGCCCTTCAATAGTCCTATTAGCCTCAATAAAAACAATGAATTAATGCATATGCTTCATTGCTAAGGTGCGTCATCACTCTGTATTTCAAGTCCTTTATTTTACTTATTATTTTATATTTAAAAATAAAACACGACCCAGTGATAATGATGCTGCTGGCCTAGGAGTTGGGAGCTATGGATTCTACTTGGGGGTTTGGAATGATTAAGTCCTAGGAACTCTGCTGTGAACTGCCTACTATGGCTCAAGTATTCAGTAAACTAATTTATTTCAGTTTTGGATTTTGTAAGAAAAACTATGTGTATTGTTTGAGACTCATAATAGTTATACTTTATTAAACTTTCTGCCAAACTACTTGGCAAAGACAAATCCAGTAATGATATATCAATACTATGTATTAGATATTAGTTACAGGATGAATATCTGGACCCGAAACGATCCAGGGTAGAAATGTGACAAGGGGAAAATATAAGTGTAGTTTTTTCACATCAAAATGAAAGTCTGAGGTGAGCCTGGATTTATCTGCATTTCAGGCTGCACAGCACAGAAGCTGTCCCAAAGATTCCTTTTTCCTAGGTAGTCTCATTTCCTTTGTCAACTCTAAATTTTTGTTGGAACTAAGGTTTTATGTTTTCTTGATAATCAGAAGTGACAATCAGTGATGTATATTCAAATTTATTCTAGTATGTTTTAATTTCTGAATTTTTGTTTCATAGAATCATAGATTTCCTGAGTTAGGTAGAAGCCTGAAGTTCATCAAATCCATTTACCTTCAGCAACTGCAGACTCTAAGGTGCAATTTTTCTTGTCTGAATGTTTATAATCAAGAACCACAGGCCAGTAAAGAAAATGAACAGAGTAAAATGACAGAAAAAGGAATTCCAGAAATGAATATGTTTTCTTCTTCCCTACTACTGACACTACTTTGGTTGACACAGTTGCGTATGTCTTTTTTACAGGTGTTGTAGCCCCAAGTGTAAAAAACACATGTGTAAAGCTTTGATGATAGCATTTCTAAGCTATCTCATTTTGACAACAGAAGAATTTTAATAGTTTTTTATATTCATTTTTACTTTAAATAAGAAAATGAAAATGAAATTTCAAAATGCATGCTGTTGTCGGGACTTCCCTGGTGGTGCAGTGGATAAGAATCCACCTGCCAATGCAGGGGACACGGGTGCGATCCCTGCTGCGGGAAGATCCCACATGCCGCGGAGCAATCAAGCCCGTGCACCACAACTACTGAGCCTGCGCTCTAGAGCCCACATGCCACGATTACTGAGCCCGCGTGCCACAACTACTGAGGCCCGCGTGCCTAGAACCCGTGCTCCGCAACAAGAGAAGCCACCGCAATGAGAAGACCACGCACCGCAACGAAGAGTAGCCCCCACTCTTCGCAACTAGAGAAAGCCCGCGCGCAGCAACGAAGACCCAACTCAGCCAAAAAAAAAAAAAATTAAATTAAATCTTAAAAAAAAAAAGAAAAATTAAGAAAAACCCATTAAAAAAAACCCCAAAATGCATCCTGTTGTGTTTAGCCATAATGTCAAAGCAATCGAAAGAATTTAATCACTGATGGCATGCTACAGTTAAGTGAATTAAGGAGGAAGTTAAGGTTTTCATTTCTAATTTTCCTCTTCCCTGCAATGGACATCATGCATTTAAAGATTCTATAAAATTTTACAGTTCGCAGTAAACACAGAGTAATGTATGTATGTCTATCTCTGTGGGGAATGTTGTCTATTTCCCTGCAACTATCATTGAGTATACACAATTAGCATAATTTATGCAATACTGGAAACTTCCTTTGTTATTTAGAAAGAATTTCCTGGCTTGCATAATATTTTGTACTATATTTTCCAAGTCTGGGGCAACATGATCTTTTTGTGGAATCCACAGCATGAAACAAAATTCTCAAAACAATTTCATTAAGGCCGCTTATCTGTTTTACTTTTTCCAGGTGCCCTGGGGTGTTCCTGCTAGTATCATTTGCATCAAGTTTAAAACTAATGAAAATCCAAATACAATTAGAAAGGGAGATGAGGAAAAGAGAGATTCCAAATCAGGGTGGATCCTCTTATTGTGCTGGAGGGAAGAGGATTGTGATGCGTCTTTGATAGCAGCAGTGGAGGAAATGAAACACTGATTGCAAGCCAGGTTTGAGCTGACCATTAATATGAGAGAAATCAACATTATCCTGATTACTGCATGTGAGAAACAGATGCCATTCCCTCCTCTTTCTGCAGATGTAACAAAAGGCATTGTGCTCGCTTGGGATAACTGGGTGGGAATAACACATGATGCATATCCTTAAGATAAGAGGAAGGGGTTCCTGAGTCATTATCAAAATTTCAGGAATATCCAAATTTTGGCATAAGCATTAGGTTTTGGTTCTGTTTTTATCTGAGGAAAAAAATTTTCTACTAATCGACAACTGCTTAGTCCGTTTGTCAAAAATACGGTGTGTTATGAGAGCCTAAACAGTTAATGCCTGGATGCCTCCCCGCTACTCCACAGTTGTAACCCACCCCGAACACACACACACACACACACACACAAGTTCATTCCTAATTGTTCTGGAATATTCAGCTTACAACTGCTGGAGTTAACCTCCACACCCCTCTTCTTTCTTTTCTGTTCTGGAAGCTCCCTCCTCTGTGCTCCCACAGCATAACGTTTATCCAGATCAGCCCACTGAAAAGGCTAGGAGCAATGGGAAAAGTAGTCTTGTCTCATTAGTCTTTGCCTTCCTGCTCCTTGTCTAATCACTGGCAACGAGCCTTATCTTATTTTTTCCTGCCCTTCACCCCTCTTATGATGGCACATGTTATGCCTCCTAAAATACTGATTTTTTTGTTTCGAAGAAGACCACTGCAAACAGCAGAAAAATGTATTAACCAAACCTTTCTGTTATGTTGAACTTAACCATATGTCCATAGATTTGGTCATAAAATAAATCATTCCTTGATATTATAATACATTATCATTCCTTGATAATATAATATATGATAATATAATACAGAAAGCTGTCTTTGAAAGGCTTGCCACTGGAACTTTTTTTAATTGTCATTGGGGGAATGAATGTGGAGGACCAATGTGCTATATAATAAATGGGAAAATAATATGAAGTTATAAATGTAGTGAAAGAATAGAATTTGCTTCTGAAAACATGTGTGTGTGTATATATATATGTAATATTTATATATATGTACATTTCATACATCAGAGGGGAGAGCGTACATTTTTAATTTGACGAAATTCAAGAAAATTTGACACATTTCATCCAAACCTGCCTCCTCTATAGGGAGTATAGTTAGTATATAACTAAAATGTCTCCTGAAAACCTCTGAGCAATTGAAATGAGCCTCAAATTACCTCCACACAATCACCTAATCCTTCTATTTCCCCCTCCCAAAAAATCACAAAAAAATGACATCCATAAGCCTCACAGGGTGCCAGATCTAGGTATAATCAAAGAGAATATGGACAGAGTAAAAGTTTGTAATAAAAAGCCAGTGTCATGTTCACGGACTGACTGAGCTGCTGCTGGAGAAGGTGCCTTGATTAAACCTCCCAGAGCCTCATTTTTGGCACATCTTTGACCAGTTAGGCAGGCCCAGATTCTGCCCATGCTCTGCAATTCCTCATTCCTCCCAGGGAATTGTTCTGCCTCTTCCACAGCTCCTCCTCCAATCAAGGGTCTGACACTGCCCATTGACCACGTTTATTTTTCTGCCTTTTGGCACTAGGAGCTTGTCTGTTGTAGGATAAAAGTGGAATTCTCTGCTGTCTGCACGGCTTTCCCCAGGGAACAGAGCATGAAACCCAAACTTATATATAAAATCATATCCTGTTTGCAAACATCATATTCCCTTTGCTTCTCACTAATCTGGTCCTGTAAACCCCAGCACAGCTTGAGAGCCCATTCCTCATCTAAACAAATGCCATAAGCCCCTTTATACTTTTACAACCATGTCAAAAAATAATATTGCCTGCCAATAGTGATGTGATTGGAGTTGCCTCCTCCGAGCCATAAAAGAAGTGCAGAGTCTGTTATCAATTTCTCTAAGTGTATCAGGGGAATTATGGGTCGATTCAGTTCCAAGTTATAAATGACAACTCAAAAGCCGCAGAAGCGTTTGAAGCTGGGAGCTGATGACGACATTATCATAAAAGCCTGCTCGTCCTTGCTTTTGTGGGTTTTTTTGTGGCCTATCAAGTGAAGAGGGAAAAATAAGGCTGAGAAATGACTTCAAGATTTCTTCACACAGCAGCAGGTCAGATGGCCAGGAAAATGATCACTATTTTTAGTGATATACCCTGAGGAGTGAGAACTAAAGTGGTCCGGCACTGGCTTTTGTTTCCAGAGTCCCTTAATTATCTGTTTCACTATATGACTACCAAGGCCCGGGATTTGGTAAAATGCTCTTTTCAGTTGGTGCATTTTCTTGCAGTGCAATCACACAGTAATCAGAAATGAGTCATGCCATAGTAACGAAACAAAATGAGAACCAAACACAAAGGAATTTGGAAACCTTGAGATTGTTGTCCAAAATGCAATTCTGGAGAGCACACTTTAAAGCAACTTATTACCGTTCACCCATTGAGCTACTTGACCAAATTATCACCTGCAATTTTACAGGAAAAGCTAATAAGAGGTAGAGATTTTTTTAATTTCATCATGTCCCAGGCAGACCCCTCAAAAGCCAATTAATCCATCAGCATTCAGTAGGTATAAATTAAACCCATCTGGTAGGAAGGTATATATTCTAGGCAACTGGGGTTTATCCCAACAACTGGGGAGCATTAAGTGTTTTGGAATTTAAACCAATGGGTTCATCTTAGATAATATGAACCGGAAGAAATGCCTTAAGACAAAAGTGATTTTAGTGGTTTCCAAGCTTGCTGGTGTGCCCCCATGTTGCCAAGCTGGGCCACTCCATGTTCATACTGCGTATCTTTTGTATACGTAATATGTCTTGGACTGTCCTGGAGGTAAAAATTTAAATGGATACAAATCCACAGGACCCAGAGTTTCTCTTAGGACTTATATCAAAACCAAAGATCTTAGGAGTCAAGATGGTTCCTGAATGTCTAAGAACACAATCTGATTCCTAAAAAAACCCCAAAACACTGAATCAAGCTAGTTCTCTAGAGCATCAACAAGCGTAGGTATACACAACACAACACATACACACTCACCTAGACCTACATAAACACCACCAGGAGACCTATAGGCCAATTTGAAAAACAGAGATGCCTCTCTCCAGCACTTTCCAGCAGTGATGGAGTCAAACTAATCCAGTCTTACTCTACCTGCTTCTGCTTGTGCAAGCCAGATTTATCCACCACCTTTGCTGCCACCATACTGATTAGGTGTTATTCTATGACACCCACTGTGCCAGAAGCAGCAGCCACTATTCATTCCTTGGGTACTTCTAAGAGTTTACTAGAGCAGTTCTTGCTACAGAATAGGAAGTTTACTTGGTATGTGTTTAGCACAGTTGAGTACATGTATTTTACGTTCAAGGCATAGTGAGTCATAGGCACAGCAGAGGTCAGACTTGGGAAGTGGGTCCTAGTGAACTGTCCTCATTTCAACTCTGGATCATGAATTAAATGTACTTGTTAAGTGAGTGGGAGTTTGATGATCACCACTCTTTTCACAGCTTTGATTTCCTCCCCATTACCATCCCCACTAAGCAGTCATTAACTTTGCTTCATTCTTTGCCTCATTTGTAGGTAATCAGCCATTCTCTAAAAATGGCCACTTGGGATGTCAGAAAATAAGTGCAAAAACCAATGAAACCCATTTTAAAAGTCAGTAAATTCTCTGCTTTCTAGAATGACTCTGTAAGCTCCTGGCTTCACTGGAGGTTTGCAAAAAATGAGCATGGATTAATGTGGGATGGTGACTGTCCTGTCCTAGGAGTCAAAAAGCAAAGCTCACTGGTGAGCTGCCATCAAGGGGACCACACTACGTTAGCCACACAGATGCACTGCTAGGCTCCAGGGGCTGCGGCTGGTCTGTTGAAGATGAGAGCGTTGGAAGGACCTAAAATGCTCTTTTGGAACTCCTCCACATGGACGTGCACGTCAACTTCATACCTTCAGCCTTTCAGCCTTTCCTAAGTAACTTCAGCAAAATAACCTCACTTCTCTGAGCCTTCAGGTTCTCATCGGCAAAATGGTGTTAATAATTACGACTACATTATAACGTTATTACAAACCTCAGGTGCATGTTGGTAAACTGTAAAGTCCAAATGGATATTGGTTGTAGTTGCCATTTTTATTTCTAGAAGGCAGAGTCACAGGTGAAGGAATAGAAAGATTATCCTTGCAAAATCTAGCATCACTAAAATGACAGAATTAGCTGAAAATGTATGGGATTTCCCTGTATAAAATTTAGTTATAGCAAAATATCACCTAAAACGTACTCAGGACTAGTTGTGTTCTTTCCTTCAATATCTAAGAAACTTAACTGACTTAAATTCCTTAGTCCTTGGAAACCTGATCTAGAATTACTCTGTCCTAACATGAGTTAGCACTCAGTTCTACAGGATGATGGCTTGTTACTGGTAAGGGTTAACTTTAAATAGATTGCAGGTTATAGGGTATGTTCTAATCATCCACAAAAATGCAGACATTTTTCTTCATACATTGTTGGATTTGAACAAATTTGTCCTTGAAATATGGTATAAATATCCTGGGTTAAAAAGGCTTTGTTAATTATTGAAGACAAAAATGGCCTCAGGAGGTTCACAAACAAAATGTCCCACAATGCAAAGTGCTTTGTGAAGTTTATGCCATTTTCACCAGGAATATAATGCATATGCATACTCAGTATGACTCTACTGAAAACTGAATTCTGCTATGAAACTACGTTATAAACCCTCTCATATTACCTTTTCTCTAGCAATATAAAAGTCTAGCAAAGTGGCTTCACACAGGAACCTGTATTTAGCAGGGGCCCCAAGTTTGGATTACTTTGGTATTTTTGCCATCTTGAAATTCTTAATAATTTCTGAACAAAGGGATCTCTATTTTCATTTGGCACTGAGCCCTACAAATTATGTAGCCATAATAACCTGAAGTCCAGCATAACTTTTACTGAGGAACAGCCTTAAACACAACTGACCAGATAAATCAAAGGATATATTTTTGGAATTTTATGTTATTTAAAAGCAGTAAACAGAAACAATTCCATTTACCATCACATCAAAAAGAATAAAATACCTAGGAATAAACCTACCTAAGGAAGCAAAAGACCTGTACTCAGAAAACCATAAGATGCTGATGAAAGAAACTGGAGATGACACAAACTGATGGAGAGATATACCATGTTCTTGGATTGGAAGAATCAATATTGTCAAAATGACTATACTGCCCCAAACAATCTACAGGTTAAATGTAATCCTTATCAAATTATCAATGGCATTTTTCACAGAATTAGAAGAAAAAACTTCACAATTTGTATGGAAACACAAAAGACCATGAATAGCCAAAGCAATCTTGAGAAAGAAAAACAGAGCTGGAGGAATCAGGCTGCCTGACTTCAGATTATACTACAAAGCTACAGTCATCAAAACAGTATGGTACTGGCACAAAAACAAATATAGATCAATGGAACAGGATAGAAAGTCCAGAGATAAACCCACGCACCTGTGGTCACCTAATCTATGACAAAGGAGGCAAGAATATACAATGAAGAAAAGACAGACTCTTCAATAAGTGGTGCTGGGAAAACTGGACAGCTACATGTAAATGAATGAAATTAGAACACTCCCTAATACCATACACAGCAGTAAACTCAAAGTGGATTAAAGACCTAAATGTAAGATCAGATACTATAAAACTCTTAGAGAAAAACAGGCAGAACACTCTTTCACATAAATAGCAGCAAGATCTTTTTGGATCCACCTCCTAGAGTAATAAAAATACAAACAAAAATAAACAAATGGGACCTAATGAAACTTCAAAGCTTTTGCACAGCAAAGGAAACCATAAACAAAACAAAAAGACAAATGACAGAATGGGAGAAAATATTTGCAAATGAAGCAACCAACAAGGGATTCATCTCCAAAATATACAAACAGCTCATGCAGCTCAATATCAAAAAAATAAACAACCCAATGGAAAAATTGGCAGAATATCTAAATAGACATTTATCCAAAGAAGACATACAGATGGTCAAAAAGCACTCAAAACTACAATGAGGTATCACCTCACACCAGTCAGAATGGCCATGATCAAAAAATCTACAAACAATAAATGCTGGAGAGGGTGTGGAGAAAAGGGAACCCTCCTACACTGTTGGTGGGAATGTAAATCGGTACAACCATTATGGAGAACAGTATGGTGGTTCCTTAAAACACTAAACATATGACTACCATATGATCCAGCAATCCCATCCCTGGGCATTTATCTGGAGAACACCATTATTCGAAAAGATACATGCACCCCAGTGTTCACTGCAGTGTTATTTACAATAGCCAGGACATGGAGGCACCCTAATTGCCCATCGACAGACGAATGGATAAAGAAGGTGTGGTACATATATACAATGGAATATTACTCAGCCATAAAAAAGAATGAAATAATGCCATTTGCAGCAACATGGATGGACCCAGAGATCGTCATACTGAGCGAAGTATGTCAGACAGAGAAAGACAAATACCATATGATATCGCCTGTATGTACAATCTAAAGAAAAAATGGTACAAATGAACTTATTTACAGGACAGAGTCACAAGTGTAGAAAACAAAGTTACGGTTACCAGGGGGAAAAGGGGGTGGGGATAATTTGAGTGACTAGGATTGACATATACACACTACTATATATAAAATAGATAACTAATAAGGACCTACTGTATAGCAGAGGGGACACTACTCAGTACTCTGTAATGACCTATATGGGAAAAGAATCTAAAAACGAGTGGATATATGTATAACTGATTTACTTTACTGTACACATGAAACTAACACAACATTATAAATCAACTATACTCCAATAAAAAATTTTTTTTAAAAAGCAGTAAACAAACTCATACTTACCCCAAGTCCACCACAAGGTAATGAAGAAAAAAACTTTTGAGAAGAGTCACCTACACAGTAAGAAGACATGAAAAAATATATAAATTGGAATATAATTATAGTTTTTAAAATTTTTGGTGTTTATTAACACATAATATGTCACATCGTATTTATCATTTGAGTCAGAAGGAAACTGATCAAATTTTAGATAGTTAAGAACTCAAAGCAAATTAATACATATATTATTGCATGTAGAGCCTTTTACTCCACATGAACAAACACATACTTATGAAAGTTGAGTCTCAAGATTTTTTTCAACTGCCCTACAGGATGTTCATCACAATACCTTTTTTGTTTATAACTTATCATAAATAACTCAGCTGTTCATTACGTGTATCCTTCCAGTGTAATGTTTTGAGCCGCAAAGTTTATGAAATACACTGTCATTTTTTACATGCTCCAAATATTAAAGCATTTATTTAAGTATACAGACTTATCTTTAAGTTCTACTTCAGATATAGCTAAGACCAAGTATACTATAAACCTCTCCAACATTCACAATTTTTTAAACAAATAAGTCACAAATCACTATAAATAGGATAACCTTTTGGGGATCTATATAATATACATATAAATGTATCTTTAAAGTAAATGCCAAAATCTTACTTGTGACTATCTTTTGGAAATGAGATTTTATGGAATTTTTAATCATTTTTGTTTACCTGTACTTTGATTTTCTACATTATCTACTACATGTATAGAGAAAACAAAAAATTACTACTCCTAAACCTCCAAGACTAAAATCTGTCTTGCAAAGTAATTAAAGGAACGGCAGTGGGCATTTCTATATCACAGTTAAACAGCTCTGAAGTGACTCATATGGGTCACTCAGGAGATTCGTGGTAGAACCAGGTACAAACCTCCATTTCACTTATCCTAATTCATTTGTTCTATTGATGATCAATGAAATAATGAAAATTGAAAACAGGTTTGTGATGGAATTCACATCATGTCAGTAAAAGTCTAAATAGATTTTACTGTCACAGAAGAAAGTTTATTTTGAAAACAATAAATTGTATGAGTTTTCACATGCAATTGCTAACAGATGGAAAATGATAAAGAAAAATGTAAGTGCAAATGAAAAAATAAGATATCTCGTTATATATAAGGAGCCTCACGAAAAAAAGATGAAAAGTCAACAAAAAAAATAAACAAATCATGAAAAAATATTAAAACTGGAATACTGACTTCAGTAAAAGATACATAAAAAATTTTATGGGGGCTTCCCTGGTGGCACAGTGGTTGAGAGGCCGCCTGCCGATGCAGGGGACAGGGGTTCGTGCCCTGGTCCGGGAAGATCCCACATGCCGTGGAGCAGCTAGGCCCGTAAGCCATGGCCACTGAGCCTGTGCTCTGCAACGGGAGAGGCCACAACAGTGAGAGGCCTGCGTACCGCAAAAAAAAAAAAATTTATGGATAGCTTGGGGAGAGGTAAAAAGTTTTCTTAAGTTGTTCCTCATAACAAAGATATTTCTGTGTCACTGAATATTTTGCAAGGATGTATTCATATGTCATATGTGAAATTAAAATATATAATAATGTATATTTTAATGTCTGAACTCTTCATTCCATAGTCAGTGAAAAAGGTTAAAGATAATATTACAGTGTACTGAAGTAATTTTTAAAGTAATCTAAAAAATTCTTAAACTCTAAGGGAATACAGAAAATAAACGATTTAATACTTGAGGAGAATCTAGCTTAGTACTGTTTAAATAATATTAAACAACCAAATTAATCGATAATTTAAATTTAGTAGTATGCAAAAAATGTTTATTTCACTGAACTGACTCAATTTATTTTTTAATAATGTTATATTGCCTCACCCATGGACTGAGCTCTGGCTAGCCACAAGATAACGAAAACTGGTAGTAAGAATGACAGGAATATTAATGCTAAGGAAAAACCTCTCGGCAGAAATGACTGAAGAGAATGTTTGAAAAGTGTCACCTTACAGGGTCTAGAGTAGTTAAAGAGATAAATGCTGCCCATTTTCAAATCTAATTATTTTATAAGCTATAGATGTCTTTCAACATACGAAGACTGATGGGTCCGGTCATAATGAACTTTTGTTTAAATCCTTTCTCCTAACTCCAGAACATAACTATCAAAAGTAGTAGTATCAATTAAATTCAGAGAATTCATAGAATTGAATAAATTTCAGTTTACTGTGTGTGTGCATCGACAACCCCTCCCTCACCATCTGTGTTGGGAGGGATCAGAGGAAGAAGAGGATGTGTGGGAGAAAAAGAAAGGGATAAAGAGAGAGAAAATATCTTGATGGCTATGAATTTCTATACATTCATACAAGGCAGCTTCAATCTGGTCTTTTAGATACAAAAAACAAGCCACAAGAACTCAAATTTCACAAAGAACAAAAAATTATGAAAAATTAAACTTTTAAAAGAATGGGATTTTTAACTGAGACCCTGAATTGAGGAAAATTGGCCAAGTTTCTGGATTCATGAGAGAAACTGATACAGTTCAGAAGCATCATCAAAGAGGAATTTAGTGCTCGATATCAAGACCTAGCAATGCAACATCCTTGGTTACCTTTACTCCTGTAGCTTGCACTCAAGGCTGACATCGTTGCACTGATCCCTGAGAGGTGCCTATGGAACTCCACATGTGTATCTAAAGTTGATTCTAAAATCATCAATTGTATGAATTTTATCTCACATTAAATATTCAGAACTAATGAGATAAATGGCCATTTGGATCAAAACTGTAAAAATTAAATAATTGGTACTTGGTGTTTTCATTGCATACATATTTGAAAAGGACTTCTGTCCAAGTTCTAAATTATGTATTAGAATTCATTTCTAAATCATCAAATCTTTAAATGATACATGTGTTTTGAGAAAATCTGTTTTTCTCAACAGTGTCAAATTTCATTAAAAAAAAAGTGGTATTGCCATGTTTCATAAGTATGACAGTTCAAAGTTGCCGGAGTTTAAATTTCATTTCTTTTACAAATATGTCCTTTCTCTTAAAATGTGGAATAATGGTGGTCTTGGAACATCTAAACACCTATGTGTAAATTTATCCTAACTAAATCCAAAGTACCTAGTCCTATGCTTAGGTTGAATAATAATTTGAGAGCTAGTTAAAAAATATAGAAAAGAAAAGAAATAGGGAAGGTTTTCTACTTGTTTTCTCTTAACTAAATTAACAATAATCAAAATGGACATAGCTTCCAATCTTTAAAATGCATCAGTATTTCGACCACAGAAGACCATGAAAGTTATTGTTTGGTTTACTTCATCATTTTGGTAAACTGGGTGGGATTATTAATTCATGTTAAAATAAGGACATTTATGACAGTATCCACAGCAAAAGAAGTACTTTATGTAAAGACCTGTATGTGCAGAGATGGATTCCTTCAACAGAAAGAAGAAAAAAACACACAGATTATATATGTTTAGATTGACTCACTGTCCTTTATGTTACTATATAACTTTAATTCTTTTTTTAAAGAAATTTGAATATTTATTTTATTTTATTATTTTTTTAATAAATTTATTTTATTTATTTATTGGCTGCATTGTGTCTTTGTTGCTGCGTGCGTGCTTTCTCTAGTTGTGGCGAGCAGGGGCTACTCTTCATTGCAGTGTGTGGGCTTCTCAGTGTGGTGGCTTCTCTTGTTGCAGAGCACAGGCTCTAGAGCACAGGCTCAGTAACTGTGGCGCACGGGCTTAGTTGCTCCGTGGCATGTGGGATCTTCCCAGACCAGGGCTTGAACCCGTGTCCCCTGCATTGGCAAGCGGATTCTTAACCACTGCGTCACCAGGGAAGTCCATATATGACTTTAATTCTACTATACAAATTGATTTTCATCATCAAATTTTCATAATACGCTTTCTAAAAATTGAGTAATTTTTCTGTGTTCCCTTTTCTGTCAATTTCTCCCTACCTTGCATGCATGTACATGCACACACACACTCAACCATATACCTTTATTTCATAAATTTAGGGATGCCTGTCACTTGTTTTAAAAGGGCAGATTTTTAGCGTTATAATTGGTAACTGTTAATTTCCCCTTATAATTGCTTTCCAAGATGCCTGCCTACTACATGTCATACACTTGCTTTTGAATTGTTTAGGACCAGTTAACATAAAATCATTTTGAAATAATACTGAATTGCGTGAAAGAGTCCAATAATTTGGAACTGACACAATAGGTTTATTTGAAAGAAAGGGGCAAGAAAAAGTCCTCAAATGCCTTTTTTAGTTAAAAAACTTAAAACATGATCTTTCTGTCATACATTGCCATGTCATGTATTGTTATTGCATTGTAAAAGATCATGAATAAACGTAATTAATAGATTGTTTCCGTTAAAATACGGTTTTGTCATGAACTTTCTTCAAAATCTGTTGTTTCTATCGCTCATATAAAGTCTATATAAAGCTGTGAAACATACATTTGATTTTAAACTCTGATAATATTAAGATTTAAAATGCAATCTTACTATAAAATACAGTGTTCTACGTGTAGCAGTAAGGAGTTTTCACTTAAAATAAGTTGTATTATACCCTTTGTCTGTTAAGGTCATAGAAAAAAGAACTGAAAGACACAAAATAAATGTGAAAGGTGAAGATAAATTTGCATAAAGAACACAAAAACTATTTTTTTTAGTCTAAAAATGTAAGCCAGCAAACTCCACAGTGCATTTATTCCTGTCAGCTAAAACACAGTGAACAAATGCTATTCAAATAAAAGTAAACATCATGAAACTTGCAGTGTCATTTTTTCTAATGCGGGATTTTCTTCATCTACATTGACTTCTATTGTAAACGACTCATTCCACAGAGCAGTGCTGTTGGAAAAGCTGATTTTTTGTCTCACTGCTTGCCAAGTATTTTGAACTGACAGCAGCGCTGACTAATGACAGTGCTGGAATGTGCTGTTCTCAGTAGAATGGAGGCCCATACAGACCTAGTAGTGTCCTGGGGTCCAGCTTCTGTCCATCCAGGGGGTTGGTGCCATACAACAGCGAGTGATGTTCAGAATGAACAAGCTGTATTTCCTCCAGGCTGGCTTTTCGACCTTGAATTCGCTGAAAGAAAACAGCAGAGACCTACAGTACTTCACTGACAACATTTAGGAGAAAATAAGACCCCAAGTCACATTTAAGATGATTAATAATGGTCGGAGTTTCATCATGTAGGAGTGTGACACGGATTTGCATTAACGAGGTACCATAATAATACTTGAAAAATAAGTGTATGCAAGGTTCAGATCCAATGGATTGCTTATGCCTAAGTGGGCAATTGACATTAAGCATATTCTTCTTTGGCATAAAAAAAAAATCTATAAAAAAGATTGGGATTGACACATATATACTATTGATACTATGTATAAAATAGATAACTAATGAGAACATACTGTGTAGCACAGGGAACTCTACTTAATGCACTGTGGTGACCTGAATGGGAAGGAAGTCCAAAAGGGAGGGGATATATGTATATGTATGGCTGATTCATTTTGCTGACAGTAGAAACGAACACATTGTAAAGCAACTATACTCCAGTAAAAATTAATTTATTAAAAAAAAGAAGATAACATCTACCTTATAGTATTACTGTGAGGAACAAATGAAATAAAATAATTATGTAAAGCATCAAACAAAAAAGTTAATAATAATTAAAAATTAATAATAATTAACTCCTTTGTAAAAGTACCAACTTAAAAACAAACAGGAGCTATTGCTTAGCTAACAAGTAAATTCAACTCTTACTTTACACACTCACCCAAAGAACTTGTTGAAACAAATTCCTTACTGTTTCTTAAAGGACATAAGTAAATACCAATACATTTTAATGTATTTGATTATTACCCATATGCTGATCACTTCATGTGTGTGCACCTCACAACAGTGGTCGTCTAGACAAATGTCACTCAAAATATGTAACACTGGGATCAGTAACAGTTCAGGAAGTGTTTATGAATGGTCTGTGATGAGGTCTGCATAAAGCTGAGAATAAATATTTAGAAACTTTTATAGTAATCTGACAGAGTATTTTTATGTCTGCTGAATCAAATATAATCTTGTATGTCTTCAATTTTTATTTCACTATTGTAGTATCTCATTTTTAATGTATTTTATATAAGCATTAGTTTGTGACAGAATGGAAATTAAACAAAAACAATAACTGCTGTTTAATCAGAGACAGTTTGAGACACTCTATAGACTCAGTCAATATTTTTACACCCATGCTAGGCAGAAACGTTCACTTCAGCTAACAAAGAATGGTCCTTCAACACAGACAAAACTGTACATAAATTAAATCTCAGTCAGTCAATGGACAAAGTGTTCTTCCTGGTCACATTTCTCAGCTGGCACATCTCTGAGCCCAATAAACGTGCTGGTGTATGAAGTTAATTAGCCTTATTTTAAAAATTGCTGTGCTTTCCTAAAATTACCCAAACGGTGTTAATATTTTACTTAAAATATCTATCAAAACAAGACACTTGTAAAGTAATATATTAGCAGAGAACTACAGTAAAATTCAGAGAGAATCTGTTCAGGGAATCCTGTCCTTTCATGTTCCTGACCATGAATTACCAGTTAATGTGGAAACATAAGGTGACAACGACACCTCTCAGGACCAAGACAATTCCATGCTCAATCTCCCTAGTTTAAGATGATGTGGCTGCTGCTGTGTGGTTCCCTGAGGGGGCAGGCAGGGAGAACCTCGATACACTGAGACTTCCTAGAGCTTTACTGGGTAGAGGTGCTTGTCACTGAAAATAAATCATCATGTCACAGTGAGAAAGGAATGGTGAGGGACCCAAGGGGTAAGAAGAAGGTAACAGGAGTGATGTAAAACAGAAACTTCTTGACACTGTGCCATTATGTGCTGAATAAACAAATGCTTATGGAATTTCTTTGTGATGGCACTGAAGTTCCCTCTGTTTGACACCCCATTTACATTTCCAGAAAAATAAAAATACGCTTTAGAGAAATTATTCCCAGGTAGGCGTTGAATGTTAAAATTAAACCAGGTAGGTAATGCTGAAGACTAGGGCAAATTTATGATGGCCATCTGGTCAACCATTGCTCTGATCAATAAACAAACATGTTATTGACCTAGATGGCTTGCTGGTAAACATTAGATTTGGAGACATTTATGGAAGACCAGAACAACCAAAGAAGCAGAATGACAAGTAATGAGAAAGAGAAAGTTCTAAGTCACTATTAAAGGGAAACATTTTAACTGGGAGATTTCAGCTGGAGGAAAATCCCCCAAGATAAGTAGTAGTAACTCCATGGTCTGAGTCATCTAATGTTAGAATGAGCAGCACACTGGAAACCAGACTGCGGCAGCCGGTCCTGGTCTGGCAGAATAGTGAACACCATGAAATAACAGGGCTTCCAGCTCTCACTTCTATGAGTCTATGAAATCCATAGCCACTACCATCTTATACGCTGATACAGTGAAACATCTTTATCTTAAACAATGCCAGCTCTGTAGCTAACTATCAGACCCATGTTTGGACTACTATCATGAAGCGCCATCATTTTTTCCCTTTCTCCTTTTCTATAAAGATATTTTTCAGTTCTACATTGAATTTTTGCCTCTGGTGTAACATTAAATACCATTAGTAATAAATATATCTTTATGTTTTCACAAACTAGTCATATATATTTACATAGCATACATTCCATGCTTGTCCTAAGTCCTTTCTCATTCTCCCACAATCCCACTAGTATTCAGGCTGAATGTTCAATCACACATTTGAAAAATAATCTGCTAGCAAGATTCAATTATTGACAGTAGCTCAAGAACTGATAAATCTTAAGAGAACACCTGCTGAATCTCAGTCATTCCCTTGTGTAATACCAGTTAACTGACACTAAGGATAGAGCATCTGGCCCAGCCTATTTAGCTTTCACTTCTTCTAAGAGTATTACTTTTTAGTATACTCAAGACCTCCCCTTCACTACTAAAATGTAACAAAGTATACAAGTATTTCCTTTGATTTCTTCACCTCCCCCCACCACACTTCTTTTTGATTCCCAGGAAGCATTTTACAATGACTCTTTTTATTATTATAGAAAATGTTTCTTTAAAAAATATTTACGCTAAATATAAGCACTAATTCTTGACGATCACTTTCTGCGTTTAAGGCCGCTGGAAAACAAGACCCACAAACAGGGTGTACATGTTTCTACAGAAAGAGGGCAGTGAAAACCAGTTCAATATGAAAACATGTTTCTACCTGGAGAAAGGATCTGGAGAAAGCATGCTCTGAGATTTATACCTCCAAGAGGCACTGCTGTGGGAACTCCGTGGATGTCTAACTAAAAATTCTGAAACAGAACCAGCTCTCCTTTCTTATTAGTTCGTTTTGCCTATTATCAGATGTCTTATATTTGTCACATTCTACTTTTCCTCTCAAATTGAGGTCTCCAGCAGTTTTCATTTTCTGGTATCATCATCAGTAATTTATTAAGTTATGTGTTTATGCTTAAATATAGATAGTTCCGTTTAATCCCTTCCCATATTTTCTATTTCCTGTGTACCCTTTATTCCTTCAATTTTGTCTCATGATGCGCTTTTGAGCCAAAGGTCAAGAGCACAATGAGTCAGAAAATAGGATAAAGTGCTCTGATAACTGTAATTTAGGGAGATACTGATTTCCGTTCTCAGAGATATTTAGCCTGCAGGATGCCTAGCTAAAGTCATCTATGAGTTTGACCAAAAGAATTTTTGAGAATTCTGAGTATATTCGGACACTCAATGCATATAAAGGATGGCATGGGTCTCCACCTGGGTATTTCTCACTTGAGATGCAAATATAGGTCTTAAGTAACTTGCCAATATAAGTCTAAGAAAGAAACCTTATAGCTCTTCCTTCAATTTCTTAGTAAAGAAACGCTGTCATGTAGGAGGTATTCATTATTCTATTTCCATTCTCTGTGACTTGCACTCAAGTAGTTTCTTCCTTGAAAGCAGGAAAGGAACTCATGCGCCCTGAGCGCCTACCCTGTGCTAAGCACCCGAGGAATATGATCTTATTTATTAGATCAGAGCCCCAAACAGTATACATTCACGTTTGAAGTTTGCTAAAGTTGTTCAAAATGACCATATCATTGAGTATCACAACACACCGTGGTTTTTTCCTAAAGAAGTAGTCTTTCTGAATTAAAGCCTGTTAATGCAACCTGATTATAGAAGGAATGTTCTGAACATGATCTACAAAGTCATACTGTGACAGGATAAAATGCAGCCTACCCACACACAGAGCACACACACGGTATAGATTCATATTTTTTTCTGCCAAGGAGCAGGGAAAAAAGGAAATAGTTCTATTCCTTCCCCTCCTCTGTTCAAAGCCTGGATTGAGGCCAGTGTCCTAATCAGTTCTCATTGGCCCTGGAGGAATCAGAACCTTTTGTAAAATATAATAAAGGGCATAAAATCATGATAAAATGCATGAAAAAGCAGTGCCTTTGGTTAGGGAACTAGAAATAATTTAGCAGAACAGATGGATTGCATTGGTTTGGTATTACTGAGGACATGAAAGGGCTTATTTTGTGGCAGTTCCAAACTAAGAGAAAATGTCCAACTTCAATTTGACAAGTCAAAGTACCTGCCTCTGCTGGGGGAGACCCCATTTTCTTTAATCATTTTCAAAGTGGTGACATATTAGGCAAGAATTTCCACTGAAATATCTCATTTTCTGAAAATATTTCATCCAGTGTCCCTAAATATAGGGATGCGTTTTTATTTTTTTCTACAAAGATCTGCAGGGCTGCAGACTTACAGAGTTAAACTAAAGAATCATAAATGACTTATGACTGTCAAAGTTACCCTCTGTTACAAACCCCATTCTTAATATTTAACAAATCAGTTCACACCTATTCATTATTGTCAATACTCTTTCCTCTCTTAAACAAACACAAAAAATCCGGTCTCGTTGCTCATGCCCAAGCTTACCAACCGGCGTTTTCAAATGCTACAACCAACTGCTTCTTTAAATGTTACAAAGAAGATAGTTTCTATCCCCTCCCCGCACTGCATTCTCTCCTTCCATAGATCCCTCATCATCTAATAACCTGTTCTCCTCAGAGGCTTTCTTATAAGGAAAGGGGAATGAAAGAAGGAAGGCGGCTACTAAGCCAGCAGGCAGTCCGACAAGCTCTTGGTCCTTTCTGTCAGTCATATGAAAAGAAAGTGAATTGCAAGTCAGGAGCCCTGAGTTCTGGGTTCTGACTGTCACATGTCCTTAACGTGCCCATAGCCTGCTATGAGGTACCTTTCTGGAGCTTTGTTTCTTCATCTATAAACATAAGGAGATTTAACCAAATTACTTTTAGCCCTAGAATGGTAAGTGAAAATGGTAAGCCCTAAAATGGCTATGAGAAATTACCTTATACACAACACTCAATAAAATATCCTTCATTTTGATTTATAGATTTGCCTTGGGCAAGCAAATATCATAATTGAAATGATAAATTACCATGGTTGAAGCAAGAGAGGAGATCTCACTATGAAGGTTTTCAAAAAGATGCCAGGTTTTCCTTGAAGCCCATTTTTTAAAAATGCTTAATCATATTTGAAAAAGAAGAGTATTTTTTAGAACTCATTTTCCTATCCCATGACAACTTCAAAATAAAGAACATTTTTCCCAATTTAAAAAAAATTTTGTGCATGAAACTTCTGAGTTAATACCACCTTTGTTTCTCAGGTAAATGTTTACTTTTGTTACTCTCCCATCTCCAAATATTTGACTCCATTCACCTCTTTGTCTCTACCTCATTAAGTTTATGTTAAGAAACTTGAGTTTCTGTTGATTTTTAATATTGGTGAACCTTGGAATCAGCTGCATAAGTTTAAAAGGTATTAATGTCTGGGTCATACGTTCAGAGCTCCTGCTTAACTTTGGTTACAACCTAGGCATCCAGAAACTGAGACCCACCCAGTGGATTTTAATGGGTAACCTAGGTCAAGAACCACATCTTAGAGGGAGCTGTCCATTCTTCCTGCTCATAAGTGAATTCAAGATGCTGACCCTGTACTAACCAACATAGCTAAAATAAATGGCTGGCAGAGAGAAGGTTGGAGAGTAAAAAAAAAAAAGTTTATCTGATCTTCAAAATAACAAGTGTCATCTACTTGCATGTAATACTGCTGGATTCAGTCATTACAATTTATTTAAAAGTAGTTCAGGGCATAGAATAATTTCAAAAGTACTTCAGAACACAGCAAGTCCATTCAATAACAAATGTCTGGGTGGTAAAAAGCGTATGTACTATGTACTTTTTTTCCAGTTTTGTGTCCACTCATTTCAAACCATTATGCTCATCAGAAAGTAAGAAAAAAATGTTATGCCTTAGTGTACTGGCTCAATTTTCACAATTTTTATGCAACTGAATCTCCTATGTTGTAATTATTTTTTTAAACATTGTAATGAACATTTTACTGATTTGGGTTGAAGCATTTTTTTATACTAATCATGTATGAAACAAATTTGTCACAATAAATATTTTGTTACTTTAGCACAACAACTTTCAGACAGTTCAAATCCATATAACTAGTCATTTTTTGCTAATAAGCTTTAATGCTGCTGTTTAAAAAAAAAAATCCTGTATCACTTTCCAAATGGACTCAGAAGGGCAGCCTGTCTTACTTCCTTTTATTGGTTGTTTTCCACACTAATTTTTTTTTTGCAGAAATCAAAATCAAAAAAAAAATTCCAAATCATCTTAATTCTGATTATGGGCTGCACACGTATTTTTAACGTTATTTATCTGCCAGGGTCCACTCTACTGGGTTATACAAATTTCTCTGAGAATAATGACACCTTGGTTTACTCATCACATCTAGATCATTTGTACTTCTTTCCATAACTGCCATATCCTTTAGAGACAATTCACCAGATTCCCTGTTTGAGTTTCTTATTGCTTTGTGGTTAGATTCTAAGACACAAGCACACACACAAAAGTTTTTTGCAAACTAAACAAAACAGTAAGCTGTTATGTGCTGCCATCTAGTTAGATTAGTCCATAAAACAAATGTTTAATTGAATTTCCATTAACTTGCAATGTTTAGTACTTTGTAACCTTCAAGTCAGAAAACTTGCACACTTCAAAATTGAGTTTTTCTAAAGAGTATTATATTTCTTTATTTAGATTTACAAAAGGTATTTTAAAAATCACTTGTGTGTGCAGGAAAGTGTGCTGGAGACCCTATCCCTGAGCTCCCTGGCATCTTAAGATTTTACACTAAACCTGCTCTCTACATTTTTCACTGGAATGGCTGAGAAGTCCCAGAAGGGGCAACAGTAGCTTGGTTCTGTGTCCCAGAATTGTTTGTAATTACTTTGTGTTGGCACTTGAATAAAGGAGTTAAACATTTCAGCACAGTATGTTGCTTATGGTTTTTACTTATGAATTAAGCGAAACAAAGTTATTCAATATTAGTCACAAAGAGGCAATGCAAATTCCATATAATGTGTAATCCAACAAAAGCATTATAAAATGTTATTATTCTCAAAACAAATGTGAGAGCAAGCAAATGTCTGTGGGTGGCGTGGTGGGCTGAGAGTCATGAGCACTTCTGGAAAAACACCTGCAAGTGCATTTCTAACAGATGATGGGTCAACCTCTGCAATTTTTTAAGCACAGAAGAGCACATCTTTTTCTTCAGGGGCACACACACTTCAGAAACCTGGCTACCTAATCCAAGAGCTTATTCCCAAAGAGGACACCAAATGACCCCTCCAGACCCATTTCTTATGGTGACAAGAAAGCTGCTGGTTTTGCTTTTTACTCCCAACAGAATCACTAAACTCAGTGTGAATGATTCAATAGGGGAAACAACTAAATGGTATTGGCATGAGGGACTATTAACTATTTCAATTTTTTTAAAACAGTGCCACGTCATGCCAAGAGAAGTTAACCCATGTAACCACTGTAATCTAATATAATAAGGACTAATGTTTTCTCTGGCTGCCAATCAGGACTGTAAGCACAGCCAATTTACACTATAGCTTACAAACTAAAAGCAATATGTTTACTAAAACATCCTAAAAGTTTTGTCTACTCTTAACCAAAGAAAGTGTTATGCTCCAAATTAACTTCTTAGGCATCTAATTTCATATGATATTAGAGCTGAAAGATCCTAGCAAATATCCTGCTTAACACCCTCATCTTACATATGGGAAAACCAAAGATCACTAAGGTTAAATGATCTGACAAAAGTACACAGATAATTAATGGCAGGACGAAGGTCAACTCTAACACTGAACAATAACCTTTGAAGGAATCCATTTTGGTTAATTTTCTACACTGATAAATGAATTGAAACGATACATAAGTTTGATTTGTGGATCAGACTCTTGTTTAAAAACAAAGAAGCCCTTTCAACGTTTTAAAATTGCCATCTTTTCTATCATAATCATTGTTTAATTGCAACATTGACTACTCCATTGGCTGAGGAAAGCATTTTTTTCTCTGTACGCCAGCAGAATTGAGACTCCTTACCTCCTGTCCCAGTGAAATTCTATGGCATGTTTTGGATTAGGTCAGCATAAGTCATAGATGTTTTGATAACACAGGAGCAAATAAATAATATGGGCAACAATTTCATCACTTAGGAAAGCAAACACCTGCTGAACTGTTCTTAAACTATGTTAGGAAAAAGAGTGTTCTGTTTGCACTTTTAAAGTTTTGGATCAGACTTTTGTGCTTGGTCTTCATTAAGAGCCAATCTGCCAATCTGGGCTTTCAAGTGCATTATTTGTTAATTGTGTGATTGTTTGCTAGAGAGACCCGTCTTTGCTGACTGGACTGGAATAGACTCACTCATTCTCACTCAACTGTGGGGTGCCCACTGTTCTTCTAACATTTCATCCTGGGTCTGATGTCACATCAGCAGTGCTGTTGTATAAACTGAATTTCATGGTTTCAAATAATACAAGACTAAAATAATGTGATGTACCAGGAACAGAAGAAGACGACTGATCACAAAAGGATAATAGACTTTTAAATTTTAAGACCAGTGTGAACCATATTACATTCCATTTACTTCTGCACTTTGCTCCTTTCATAAATAGTGTTCCTTCAGGTAACAGATTTAAGGGATATCACAAACTAACAATGCATTTCAGGCTATCATCAGGCACTGCTAATTTGGAGCAGGTGGGGCAGGGCTTCAGGATATAACAAAGACTTGAAAGTGAAAAAAATGTAAACAGCAATGCCTCAGCTTGCAAAAGTAAAGAGAGACAGCCAAGCTAGGAAACATCTATAGTAGATGCGAAGGTGAGACAGGAACACTCTCATGAATAAATATCCATTAAGGCTAGTCTACCACAAGTAAGTCTCCTTGATGGTTTACTTTACCGGCTCCATATAGGATTGTGCAGACAATAGAGTGGTTTGGCTTCCAAACTGCATTATCAAAATCATGAAAACCTTGAAGATAACTCTAAAATTTACCAAAGAGTATGAAAGCCTTCTGCCATATAATATGGATGCTACTGGAAAAATATGAATAATAGACTTTCACTCAGGAAAGAACCAGAGAAATAAATCTAGCTGAAATTCTGTCACTTTGGGGTTTCTAGGTAAAGGATACATTTAATCAAAAGCAGAACTCCACATATGAAAAACATTTGATAATTCTATTATCAACACATAATAAAACTTGTGAAACTAAGTCTGTATACACTGCTCTGACGTATTCATTTACAATCCCAACTGCTGAATGACCCATCGACATTATCTATATTTTGATGTAAAGAGAATAACCATTTAATCCCCTTGTAAGATGAGACAGTTCATCTTCAAAAGAGAAAATCAATAAAGAAAATAATTTATCCTTAGAAATGAACACAACGAATGAATTTTGCATCTTTAAAAGTCAGTTATTTTTAGTACTTTGCAGAGAAGAAAGATCAGACTGAATTAACCCCTGCTATCAAATAGAGGCAAGTGCACTTTACTCTAAGAAATAGTCTGTCTGCTTTGGCATGTCTATTTCAACTGAAATATTTTACAGGTTCACTTTAAAGTAAATTGGCTTTGAATAGAATTTTATTGACTACACTTTCGATTGTCAAAATCAGTTAACTCAATTAACTCAAAAGTAGTCACAAAAGATTGTCTTCATTTTATCAAAGTACAGTGAATTTAGTATGGTTTCAAAGTATTAGTTTCCTTCTGACATAACTATGGTCAAAATATCAATATTATCCATTTACTTTTTTCCCAAACTGGTAAGAACTAGTTAGATTCCCTTCATTGCTCTATAAAGAAGGATAACAGAACCAAATATGTTCCGCAACATGTTAAATTATCAGTCTATAAGAATAGGGACCATGTTTGCCTTGTGAAATTCCATAATTCTAGTCCCTAGAACACATCTGGAACAGAATATAGACCCAAGAAAAAGTGCTTTTGATCAATAAATGTTAAGGTAATGTAAGAAAACACATGGGGGATATTTTTCTTTTAAAAAAGTTTCAGACTCAAATATAGACTGTTACTGGATCTTAAGCAACTTTGGACATTTACAGCAACTAAATCAAACAACTGCTGGTTGTTATATATTTTGCAGATTTGACAATGGGAGTCTTTTTGACCTGATAACATTTTTACTTTTAACTTTTGAAAGCCTAAAGAAACTAATTTTTCTAAATAAAAAATGAGACTCACCAAGAATCTACAGAAATGAATCTAAACATCAATAAAAAGAAGTGACTTTTCTTGGTAAGAAGACAGTTAATCTTTTAAAACTATTCATTTCCACGAGGCAAAATCGGCATATACGTTAGTTCAGAGTATCGCTTATAACAAGAAATAACAACTACTGAGCACTTAACAGTTTGCGAAGAGTTTCTCAGAAAATTAACTCAATAAATGATACCTAGAATACTACCGTGTGTACAGAAAAACGCTGCAGTAATAGCACATACATCAGGCAGCTGCTCAGTCCATCAACACAGACTGAGTACCCACTGTGTGCCCAGCCCAGTGTCAGGTTATAAGTTCTATGCTACTAATGTCTACGATGGTTCATCAATCATGGTGTTTGTACTACAGAGTTAACATTTTTCTACACCTACCCAATTGAATACTGGCCTCTTTACATGATTTATTTAAGTAAGTAAAAGAGTGTGGCCAATTCAGGATTACCTCACATTTATTTAGCAACCCAGTTTCTTGCAGCCGTGACCAGATGCTCTGTATGCGTCCAGCGTGCTCAGGGTGGGTGGTGGAATTGCCACAAATGCACTGGTGTTTCAGCATCAGAGGATCATAGGCAATTCCTTCAGGACAAAGAAAACACAGCACAAGATGAGTAATGATACAAAGGAATGATACAAGTTACATGACAATATGATTGCTCCAAAAAAGGCATTCTTTTCCAAATAAATTTACAAATGGAGAAATAATACATATCCACAAATTCCCAGGAAGCACACAGAGCTATTTAGCTCTATGGATCTGGATATATATGCAAAGAACTCAACTCATGGATTAATCAGTACTCAGACCCTAGCTTATTAGTAGTAAAGTAATAAAGATGGCGATACTTAAGACATTTCAGGTTTAAAAAAATACTGTAATTTTACCAGTATCTTAAATCATTATGAAGCATTTTTAGACAGATAATTCAGTTCAGTAGAGGTTTCAATTTTATCAGTGAAGCCACAAAATGAGCTGACTCTTTAAATTGTGAATTTATTTCAAGAGTAATTCTAGCCTTACTTTAGATCATGTGACATCTGTAATAAACTGGAAGAGTTTCCAACTGCTTGCCTATTCTGCTTATCAATTTCTTCAAAGTTATGCAGAAAGAGCTTCTTCTTATTTTATAATAAAATAAAATCTATAATTTAGATTGTGGAACACTGAAGTGTTTCTTTTAAAAAACGAGTAAGTCAGCTGCAATACCTTTAGTAGAGATCACATAGATACTTAACAAACTCTGCTTTTAAATTATCATGAGTTAACACATTTCATATTTCAGTTACACCCTTTGATGGGGAAGATTTTATAAACATTTGATGAAATGAACTATTAGGGATATATAAAATAGGGCTCTTTAAAGCAACAAATTAGATAATAATTACTATAAAAGCGTTTCCACCCTTAACCCGATTCCTTGCGGGGGGGAACATGTTATTTACAAAATTGCCTGACATAAGACATTATTTAACCAATCAAATATTCCAATAAATTACCATCAAAATACATTCTCTGGGGGCATGGAGTGAGGGCAGAAGAATCCATCATAAGAAATTTCTAAATATCTATTCAAGAACAGATACTATACAAGCAATTAGTGTTAAAAAGTAGGTTCAATTAATGCATTTTATTCTCCCTTACATTACTGTGTTAGAGGAATGTTACTCAAGAGGGAAAAATACTTGTCCCTGTTACTCAAGAGGGGAAAATACTTGTCCCTGACTGTATTAAAATCATGCAGCAGAATGACATGTGTATTTGGAACCATGTGGCAAAAATTATGTCTAGGAAAAAATATCATTTTGCTGGTCCAAATAACATCCACTATTTTCTATTAATTGAAATACAGCTGACATACAATATTATGTTAGTTTAAGGTGTACTACATAGTGATTCGACATTTGCATACATTACAAAATGATCACCACAATAAGTCTAGTAACCATCTGTCCCCATACAAAGTTATTACAATATTTTTGACCATATCCTTTATGCTGTGTATTACACCCCTGTGGCTTACTTATAACTGGAGGTTTGTACCTCTTAATCCCCTTCACCTATTTGGCCCAACTCTCCAACCCCCTTCCCTCTGGCAACTACACATTTGAGTCTGTTTTCATTTTGCTTTGTTTCTTAGATTCCAGGTCTAAACATACAGATTTTAGATTATAGGGTATTTGTCTTTCTCTGTCTGCCGTGTTTCACTCAGCATGATACCCTCTTGATGCGTAACATTGACACAATGGCTTCAAAATCCCTCCTTGTGCCCCTAACTCTCACATTTTCATCTTCAGTGCTGATCTCCCTTCTGAGCAGTACACTTGCACACTTGTCTAAATTGCCCCTCCAAAATCTGCATTTGTTTTCATAAAGTGAGACTATCATAGATTTGAGCTCATAATCTTAAACTTCACACACTGTTCCTCATTTCAGTAAAGGATATCATAATCCACCATTGCTCATATACGAAATCTTACAGTCCTCTTGACACTCCCTCTCCAACGAACCAACAAGTATTGTCTACTTTCCCTGGAAGATACATAATGAATCACTCTCTTAACTCCAATGCCAAAACCATACAAAATCCAAGGTGCTATTATCTTTAATCTGAACTCCTGAGATAGCCTTGTAACTGGCTATCTGACTTTCACTCTATGCTATTTGCCACTTAACAGTAGTCACCTTTGCTTAAACCCTTCGGTGACTTCAAAGATGAGGTTAAAATTTCTCAAGGCAGCATACACAGACCCTTCTCCACTTGTCCAGCTTCATCTCATACTCTTCCCTCACTTGACCTCTATTTCTCCCACAAAGGTTTACCTTCCACTCCTCAAAAGACTCAAAATCATACCAGCCTTAGGATCGTCATACATGCTATCCCATCTATGACCAAAATTCTTCCTTCTTGCCTCCGTAACTCTAGCCTTCATTTGGCTTATACCTATACATTCTTCAAAATTGTTTTACGGAGCACAGGCTCTGGATGCGCAGGCTCAGCGGCCATGGCTCACGGGCCAGACCGCTCCGCGGCATGTGGGAACTTTCCGGACCGGGGCACGAACCCGTGTCCCCTGCATCGGCAGGCGGACTCCCAACCACTGCCGCACCAGGGAAGCCCCAAAATTGTTTTAATGTCACTTCCTCAATAAAGCATTCCCTGGGATCTCTAAATTAGATCTCCTACTATATGCTCTACTAGTTCTTCTAGGTCTTCCTCGGAACATTTAGCACAATTCTGTAACTGTTGTATAATATTGTTAATTGTATATTTTCTTTACTATCTGGTAAGATCTATGAAAACACAGACTAGAGTTGTATTGTTTACCTCTGAACTTTTCGTGTCTGTAAACCATGCTTGGAATATAGTAGATCCTCAAAAGTACTTTTAATGAATGAAAAACATAAATCAATGAACTGATGCAAGAAGTAAGTCAGATATCTCCATTATAAAGACCTCCTTGATGAACCTACTTGGTGGACCTCATTGGACTACTGAAGTATTTATAGCCTTATTTCTTTAATGTTCTACCTGTTATTTTATTTGCCTTACCTTCCAACTGGCCAGTGCCTCTAATACAGGCATTTATTTTACTCGTTATATTTCTACATGGCATTTTGCATAAAAAAGAGATGAATAAATATTTTTAAATAAAGTCAAAAGGGAGACAAGAGGGAAGGCAGGAAAAAAAAAAGGAAGCAGGCATAAAAAGAAACATTAAAAATACAATGATAGGGACTTCCCTGGTTGTGCAGTGGTTAAGAATCCGCCTGCCAATGGAGGGGACATGGGTTCAAACCCTCGTCCGGGAAGATCCCACATGCCGCGGAGCAACTAAGCCCGTGAGCCACAACTACTGAGCCTCCGCTCTAAAGCCCACAAGACACAACTACTGAAGCCCGTGTACCACAGATACTTAAGTCCGCATGCCTAGAGCCCGTGCTCCCCAACAAGAGAAGCCACCACAATGAAAAGACCGCCGTGCACCACAATGAAGAGTAGCCCCCCCTCGCCGCAACTAGAGAAAGCCCTCGCACAGCAACAAAGACCCAATGCAGCCAAAAATAAATAAATAAATTTATTTTAAAAAATACAATGATATATAAGACATGTCTCCACAGTTCAGATATATCAAGTATTTATTTATGAGTTGCTACTACATAAAAGGAACTGTTTAACATATTTTCAACCACAGTTTTGCGCTGCATGAAGGATATATTAATGATTAACATGGAAACATAAAATACAGTATTTCCCTCATTCTGAAAACATATTAAGAGTAGAGATTCTAATCATTAAGTTGCTTATTTTTTTCACTATTTCATCTCTTGACATATCTAACTTCACCTCCATAGTAATCATTCCTCTTTTAACAAAATTTTCTCCATAAGCCACTGCCAAAAAAAATTTATTAAACAGGTTATGGTAGCTGAAATTTATTGCCAAGTATCTGGAGATTATAATACAAAGTCCAGGAACTCCTGGAAAGACATTTGAACTTAAGAGAAAATAAATAAAGTCTGGAACCCCAAACCTCCACTTACTCATCTTAATGACCTAGCAATGAGGTGTTAACAGGTACACTGCAAGGTGAGACTTAACCTCATCCTTCATCTCCATTATTTTCTTCTCTCTTTTTTCCTTTTTTTTTTTTTTTTTTTCCAGTAACAAAAACTTATAGGGTGAGAAACAAGCCTGATCTTCTCTTTGGGATTCATATGGAATGCTACTTTTCTTTGACCCTTTCTGCCTCACTGGTTACCACTTACAACATAAGCCAATGGATCAATCTCTCTCAATCAATGGGACAAGAGTTAAAATTAGGTTTTGAGAAAATACACAAAGGAGTCTTAACATAAAGCCTTACCTGAATTTTAAACTCTAGTAGTTTATTTTCTACAAAAAAAAAAACTCTCAAAATTTTTTGATATGTTTTTTTAGATAAGCTTGGACTTTGTGCTTTCTCTGGCTTTCAGTTTTATTAAATGAGGAAGCACAAAGTGCAGCATCTTTCCCTTTCCTTAATCATTGCGTGTAGTTAAGTCATTATTTAGCCATAGAAGCCATTCATATCTTCAGGTTTATGCTCAATCTTACATGATTGCGAGGCTGAGTCCACCTTGGTCTATTAGGAAAGTTGAGTCTAGAATCTTTAGACCTAAAACTCCTGATCCTGATCACAAGTTCTTAACATTCAGCTTCACACTGCTTTTCTGGTTAAAGCCTGAGGTTTCATACCTTCCTAAGGATTTGCTCAACAACACATACTAAACACTTTTCAGGGCCAAAGAACTGAACCAAGCACAACACAAATATATATATAACATAATATCTTTCCTAAAAGATGCAGGTTCAGTAAACAGTCAGTGAATGCTCACAATGATCCAGGCACCAGCAACTTCATTTTATTACATTTAACTTATGATCTAGCAGTAAACGTGAGGTACTTACGAATATACTTTTATGACATGTTTTTTTAAGATTCTGTATGGTAAGGAAGAAACAAAAATACAGGGTGGGGAGGTCAAAGATGACCTTTTAAAAATAAAAAAAAAAATCTTTAAAAAATGGCCTGCAATTGGTAGAATTACTAAAATGGATACAAGGAGCTATTTTGAAGTAAGGGTCATTTCTAATAACCTCTAAATCATACCCACAGCAGCTGTTATACTTTCTAACCATAATTCTAACCTATCCATGAGGTTTATCTTGCCTAATTTTTTCTATTTCTACTATACTCTTTACATTCTAATACCTGAATTATTTGTTATAATATCTATTAACAGGAACACCTAAAACAAAGTACCAGATAGTACAAAATTTTTTTTAATATCTTTATTGGAGTATAATTGCTTTACAATGGTGTGTTAGTTTCTGCTTTATAACAAAGTGAATCAGCTATACATATACATATATCCCCATTTCTCCTCCCTCTTGCGTCTCCCTCCCTCCCACCCTCCCTGTCCCATCCCTCTAGGTGGTCACAAAGCACCGAGCTGGTCTCCCAGTGCTATGCGGCTGCTTCCCACTAGCTATCGATTTTACATTTGGTAGTGTATATATGTCCATATCACTCTCTCACTTCATCCTAGCTTCCCCTTCCCCTTCCCCGTGTCCTCAGGTCCATTCCCTATGTCTGCGTCTTTATTCCTGTCCCGCCCCTAGGTTCTTCATAACTTTTTTTTTTTTGATTCCATATATATGTGTTAGCATATGCTATTTGTTTTTCTCCTTCTGACTTACTTCACTCAGTATGACAGACTCTAGGTCCATCCACCTCACTAAAAATAACTCAATTTCGTTTCTTTTTATGGCTGAGTAATATTGCATTGTATATATGTGCCACATCTTCTTTATCCATTCATCTGTCGATGGACACTTAGGTTGCTTCCATGTCCTTGCTATTGTAAATAGAGCTGCAATGAACACTGTGGTACATGACTCTTTGAATTATGGTTTTCTCAGGGTATATGCCCAGTAGTGGGATTGCTGGGTCATATGGTAGTTCTATTTTTAGTTTAAGGAACCTCCATACTGTTCTCCATAGTGGCTATATCAAGTTACATTCCCACCAACAGTGCAAGAGGGTTCCCTTTTCTCCACACCCTCTCCAGCATTTATCATTTGTAGATTTCTGATGATGGCCATTCTGACTGGTGTGAGGTGATACCTCATTGTAGTTTTGATTTGCATCTCTCTAATGATCAGTGATGTTGAGCATCCTCTCATGTGTCTGTTGGCGATCTGTATATCTTTGGAGAAAGGTCTATTTAGGTCTTCTGCCCATTTTTGGATTGAGTGTTTTTGTCTTTTTTTTACATTGAGCTGCATGAGCTGTTTGTAAACTTGGGAGATTAATGCTTTGTCAGTTGCTTCATGTGCAAATAATTTCTCCCATTCTGAGGGTTGTCTTTTCGTATTGCTTATGGTTTCCTTTGCTGTGCAAAAGCTTTGAAGTTTCATTAGGTCCCATTTGTTTATTTTTGTTTTTATTTCCCTTTCTCTAGGAGGTGGGTCAAAAAGGATCTTGCTGTGATTTATGTCATAGAGTGTTCTGCCTATGTTTTCCTCTAAGAGTTTTATAGTGTCTGGCCTTACATTTAGGTCTTTAATCCATTTTGAGTTTATTTTTGCGTATGGTGTTGGGGAGTGTTCTAATTTCATTCTTTTACATGTAGCTGTCCAGTTTTCGAGGCACCATTTTTGAAGAGGCTGTCTTTTCTCCATTCTATATTCTTGCCTCCTTTATCAAAAATAAGGTGAAAGTATGTGTGTTGGTTTATCTCTGGGCTTTCTATCCTGTTCCATTGATCTATATTTCTGTTTTTGTGCCAGTACCATACCGTCTTGATTACTGTAGCTCTGTAGTATAGTCTGAAGTCTGGGGGCCTGATTCCTCCAGCTCCATTTTTCTTTCTCAAGATTGCTTTGGCTATTCAGGGTCTTTTGTGTTTCCATACAGCTTGTGAATTTTTTGTTCTAGTTCTGTGAAAAATGCCATTGGTTGTTTGATAGGGATTGCACTGAATCTGTAGATTGCTTTGGGTAGTAGAGGCATTTTCACAATTTTGACTCTTCCAATCCAAGAACATGGTATATCTCTCCAGCTGTTTGTATCATCTTTAATTTGTTTCATCAGTGTCTTATAGTTTTCTGCATACAGGTCTTTTGTCTCCTTAGGTAGATTTATTCCTAGGTATTTTATTCTTTTTGTTGCAGTGGTAAATGGGAGTGTTTCCTTAATTTCTCTTTCAGATTTTTCATCATTAGTGTATAAGAATGCAAGAGATTTCTGTGCATTAATTTTGTATACTGCTACTTTACCAAATTCATTGATTAGCTCTAGTAGTTTTCTGGTAGCATATTTAGGATTCTCTATGTATAGTATCATGTCATCTGCAAACAGCGACAGCTTTACTTCTTTTCCAATTTGGATTCTTTTTATTTCTTTTTCTTCTCTGATTGTTGTGGCTAAAACTTCCAAAACTATGTTGAATAACAGTGGTGAGAGTGGACAACCTTGTCTTTTTCCTGATCTTAGAGCAAATGGTTTCAGTTTTTCACCACTGAGAACGATGTTGACTATGGGTTTGTCATATATGGCCTTTATTATGTTGAGGTAAGTTCCCTCCAAATAGTACAATTTTTAATTATGTGTTAAACTTGATTTGTCTAGCAGGCAAATGAAATATGCAAAAATAATTGTTTAAAACTTGCTAAATTGTGCCTCTGAGTACATAAGGAGCATTTTCTAAGACTTAGATTTGTTTGTTTATGTAAATCATCGTATCAGCAGCTAAAAAAGAAGTGGGGGGAAGAAATTCCATCCTAGGGCTTCCAACTAACACTATATGCAAGTCTGTTAGAACCTGGGAACTAGATTAAGTGTTGCCATTCAACTATATAACCGAGAAGGAGATTCAACCAGTATGTAAGTTGGCAAAAAGCGAAGTCAAACAATTCACTACGTATTTACTGGCAAATATCTAGAAAGATCACTCTACATTCAAGCTTTCAAGAATAAGTGAGCACAGCAAAGGAAATCATAAAGTGAACAAAAAGATAAACCACAGAATGGGATAAAATATTGGCAAATGAAGTGACCAACAAGGGATTAATCTCCAAAATATACAAACAGCTCATGCAGCTCAATATCAGAAAGACAAACAACCAAATCAAAAAATGAGTGGAAGATCTAAAGAGACATTTCTCCAGAGAAGACACACCAGATGGCCAAAAAGCACATGAAAAGATGCTCCACATCAGTAATTATTAGAGAAATGCAAATCAAAACTACAATGAGGTAACTATCTATCTCACACCGGTCACAGAATGCCCATCATCAAAAGGTCTACAAATAATAAATGCTGGAAAGGGTGTGCAGAAAAGGGAACTCTCATATACTACTGGTGGGAATGTAAATTGGTGCAGCCCCTATAGAGAACAGTATGGAGGTTCCTCGAAAAACTAAAAATAGAGTTACCATACAATCCAGCAATCCCACTCTTGGGCATATATCTGGATAAAACTTTAATTCCAAAAGATATATGCACCCCAATGTTCATAGCAGCACTATTTACAAGAGTGAAGACATGGCAGCAACCTAAACGTCCATCAACAGATGAATGGAGAAAGAAGTTGTAGTGTATATATGTACAATGGAATATTACTCAGCCATAAAAAAGAATGAAATGCCATTTGTAGCAACATGGATAGACCTAGTGATTATCATACTAACTGAAGTCAGACAAAGACAAATTTCTCATGATATCACTTATATGTGGAATCTAAAAAATGATACAAACGAACTTATTTACAAAACAGAAACAGACTCACAGACATAGAAAACAAACTTATGATTACCAAAAGGGAAATGTGGGGGGAGGGATAAATTAGGAGTTTGGGATTAGTAGATACAAACTACTATATACAAAATAGATAAACAACAAGGTCCTACTGTATAGCACAGAAAACTACATTCAATATCTTATAATAAACTATAATGAAACGAAAGTCAGAAAATATACATCTGAATCACTGCTCTACAGCAGAAATTAACACCAAATTGTAAGTCAACTATACTTCAAAAAAAATTGTTTTTAAAAGATTGAGTGAGCAGAAGAAAATACAAAACAAAAAAACAAAAACTGGCCTATGAGAATATGCTACAGAAACTGTAAAGGAAACATCATTCTTACTACTTAGCTCAGTGAATTTGATTTACTATAGGAACAAAAATTAGATTTTAGAAACTTTTTGAGATCCTCAAATGTCAAAAGACACTGATCCTATAAAATAGGAGCCAACAGCTAAAAGGAGAAATCAAGCTAAATTAACGAGTAAAAAGAAAGATGAATAAGGTAAATGAGGATGGCAAGAAAAAACTAAATACATAGTGGCAAAATTAAAATCTACACTGGAGAACAAAAAAGGAATTCACATTTCAGAAAACCAGATAAGTGCCGTTAAATAAAAACTTAGAGATTTACAGAGAGTATGGAGGTCAGAGAATAGACAACTGAACAAAAAGACTGTTCTCGAGGAAGAAATCAGATTTAACTGAATAACTGGAATAATTGAAGAATTTTTCCATAAATAGAAAGAGTCAATGTACATGAGTATGTAACTGCAAATGCTCATCATAAAGATAATTTGGGGTTTTTTTTTTTTGGTTTTGTTTTTTTGTTTTTTGGATTAACAGGATAAAGAAAATATACTATGAGGCACCAGAAAAGAATGAACAAGCTGCCCACAAAGGAACACATACTAAGATGGCCTCTGAATTCTCCTCAGGGCTAACCTCAGACTTCTCCTCTTGAATGTCAAATACTTGAGCATTTAACCACATTTCCAGACAAAAAGTGTGCCCCAATAAGTCTGTGTCCAAGTGTGTATGAAGGTAATAGGATGACTTTCTCAGGCATGGAAAAGCCAAAACAATTTTTTAATTAAAATATATATATATACATATATGTATAACTAATGTATATTAATATATACTTTAAAAATATATGCTATAACTTATGTTAATAAATGTTATAATATATATGTGACCAAGTCCATTTAATCTCCTAAATAAAAAAGATAGCTATTTTATCATCTTCAGTGAGAATTAGAGAAACAAATTTTGGAGGAATTTTTCAGGAGAAATTTCAAGCACATATATTTGAGGACAGTAACTTCAAAACTGATTATCTACCCAAATGAAATTAATCTCTCCATTCTGATACAGGTGGTAACATTAGTTACTCTGAGAGGTCTTAAAACACACACATAAACACATGCACATACACATATACATACACACACAATTACACACACACACATATACGTATTTACAGATATACATGTGCACACAGACGTGAACACAAACACACATATAACTTTTCTTTACTCTGTTAAAGAGAGGCACCTAGGAAGAGGAAAAAATACTGGAATAAATAAATGTATATTTTACTTATGGTTACCTCTGAGTGATAGAATAATAGGTGATTCTCCTTTACAGTTTTCCAAATTTACCAAATTACTTTCAATGAACATTTTTTTGAATTAAAAAAATATAAGTGTTACTCCCAAATTTCACTTAATGCACCAATAATCTTTTCTGTGTGTAGCTGCACGTAATTCATGTCTATTTACTCTCATTTCATTCGGATGTTCATTTGTTTATTATACAGTAAGTACATACACTGAGTACCCTCCTTGGGCTAGCCATACACCTATGTGCTAGGGTTAGAGAGAAGAGAAAACACAATCTCTTCCCACACAGAGAGCCCATCTGAACACAATCCCCAAAATAAATAATTACAATCTTTCAGGGAGAAATCCAGTTTGTTATGAGGGACCATAATTGATTTAATTTGGATTTAGCTGGCCAAACAAGGCTTCATGAAGGAAATAACACGTCAACTAAAACCTGAAGGATTCATGGGAGTTTGCCTGACTTGGGAAAATATCTTTAATTAAAAAGCGAAAACAAACCAAAAAAAACAGGAAAAAAGGCCAGTTTTGCTATTCTCACACTGACATATTCAAATGTATTTCACTTTCTGTCACAATGTGCCACCCACTAAACATCAATTTAAAAATTCTTTTAACTAAGCTATTTGTAATGGCTTTCATAAACATTGGTTTAGTTTGAGCACTATAATTCTACTTCACATTAGACACTGACTTAAAAAGATAATGTTACAAAGAAAGAATTTACTCACAGAATATGTAAAGGAACCTAATGTTGGGAGAAAGAAGACCTTAAATGGTACTGGGTGATGGGGAAGATAAAGCCAATCAAATTTATTTGCCATTAAATTCTTCTGTCAATGAATCCCATTTGGTATAAACTTAGCACAATTATATCATCTACTCTCAATGGTCTGTTATGAGCCATGACCAAGCCTCATCTCTGTTAGGAACAGCTGAGTAGAAAGAAAGACTATGGCAGAGAAAATGACATACATTGCCCTTTCCTTAGTCATCAGAACTCATACAAACACCATGCCTTGGCTTTCCATAGAAGGAAAAAAGCACTTCTTAAATTCAATATGATATAAAAGTTGAATATTATTACTCATTTTCCAATATAACAAAATTCATTTGAATATGTGGCAACCTGGCTCTACAATACGCATTCTTCATTAGCACTACAGCAGGTGCAACATCTTCTTGTCCATCCAGAAATATCCTCAACCAGGCTCTCTGTAGGGCCACCAGGGAGTGGCTGCATCTTAGTCTGCTTCTTGGTCCATTCAAGTTCTCATGGGAAATGGACTAGAGACATCATCTTTCAACAACTGACTGAGTTCAGACCACATTTTTCCCTTGGACCACTGCTTTGTTCTTTACAAAAAGGGGATGGTGTGGCTACTCTAGTTGACTGTTGAGGATCACATGGAAGGTAAAGGTTTGAATGTTGTGCCTTGAAAATTATGTGAGTTTAGTATTGAGTAACTTTTTAGTTGTTTCAAAATGTATAGCTCTTAGAGAATGAAATTAAGCAAATTGCCTACCCTTACAACTTGTTTTCTCTTCCTTACTTTTTAGTGGAACAACCACTGAGTGTTTAAGATTTATGACTTTCTTTTGAAAAAAAAAAGCTAAATATTCTCAAAGAACATGTGACTTCAAAGTGACTTAAATGTCACTTGATTTTTCTTGATGTATCTACACCAGATATTAAAAAGCCAAAAGAAACGCACTTAATGCTTAAAACTTTTGTTTTCAAACATACCACAAATGAAAGCCTTAAGAGTTCTCCTCTAAAATAAATATCGTTAGAAATATTAAAATGAATTTTGAGATCATGTGGATTGTAAGAGTATGTAGCTTACAGGGGAAATTTAAGTTTGAATTAAAGCCAGAATAATATGTGGAAGAGCAGACTGAAGACAGTGCACTTCATTTCCTTTGGATTTGGAAAAGCACTAAATGAAAGTCACCAATCAAATATATATTTTTAGTCCCAATGACAGTGGAGGGGCTATTGACAGATACATAAATTATATATTTTGCATGTTTTAAAAAAATATCTAATATTTTTACTTTAAGTGTTAGGATGCAACATTCTTAAGGTAAATAAGACAATAAGAAGGTTCTTCTCTACTGAAGTATGTAACTTTGAAATCACTTAGTTGTTCTTTACAGAACAATAGTTACAAAGTAACTTTCATTTTCTATGTTTTCAAATTTGAACTAGTAAATTCCTAAGGGTTTACGATTTATACGTACATATATAATGCACATATACTACAAATTAGTATTTGTTCATTCAACTAAAATTTATTGAATACCTACTAAGTATAAAATCCTGTATTTTTTAAAATATAAGTTTATATAATCTCTCATTTAGGCAAGAAATGTGCCTCATCACGTACATTAAAAATGAAAATAAACTCAAGCTGATTTCCCTATTTGTGTTTGGAATAAACTCTGATAAATACTAGGATGTTGACATTATGAGAAAGAAACTAATCATGTGAAATGACCCAGTCTTCAGTCTGAAGGATTAGGTTATGTTTATGTCATGCTTATGTTATCTGGTTTGCAGTCCACCCTTTCACCTGATTCTTTTAAGGCCTACAAACCCTGTTCAACATGTTTTCTCAAACTAGTAGGATCATTCTAATATTCAGAGATCTTGCTTCATTCATATGGAAGGAACATATAAAAGTAGAGGAAACCACAGCATGTCGGGAAAGGGTCACCCCTCTTAACCAAGAAAAGAAACTATCAGTAGGATTACAATAGTAGACAGCAGAGCACATGGAAACAGCACCACAAAACTTTATAATCAAGCTCACTTTTAAATTAAGGAAATGATTTTGAGTGAATGTAACCTGTATTACAATAGGGTGTCTGTGTCTCTGAAAGCTTATGGATGAATAAAAAACACTTTCAGTATAAAGAATTGAGAAGTATCTAATTCTTAAAGGCTGCTGTTCTCACTACCTACAAAAAGTATTTCTCTACATCATGTATCTGGCTTTGAGCAAAAATTCTCTGAAGACCAGGGATAGAACCAGGCCTGACTGATCCAAGCGGCTTCTGCTGACAGTGGGCTACAGTCCTGGGTCATCTGGGATACCAGGACAGGTCTGCTTTGCTCCAAGTTATAGAGGGATCAGAGGCAGTGGCTAATGTGGTGAAGGAAATACATCCAAATATAACGACTGTAGCTCCTAGTATGGAATGTTGGCTTGTGGTGTAACACGTTATAAAAAGTAGCTCCTATGCATACGTATTAAGATGTCTGTCAAAGTTAAACAACTTGGCCATTTCATTCATTGATTTTTAAATAAAAGATGATATCAAGGCTTGGGACCGTGATTTCAGAAAAAGTATTTTAACTTTTCCAAGCACAAAGGGTTGCTTGAGGTCACAGAAGCCACAAAAACAAACTCTGAATCCTAAAAACTGCTTCAAAAATAAATCAGATAACCTGTGAGAGACTTTGGGGGAAGGTACGTCTGAATTCTCCCCTCGCTGCATCCAAGTTATGAGCCCTTAGCGCTAGAATATCTTTCATTTGATGAGCCACAGTTTGAGTGCATGGAACGAGAACAGGGGCCAGCAGACTTAAAGGAATATTTATCCACATGGATATTCATGGTACAGCTCCTTTGTGAGAGAACAGCACCCTTTTTTGTGTGTGTGTTCCGGACTTGACCTTCCTTTGGCCTTGGAATTATCTGGTTTGTTTTCCTCTGTAGCCAGGTTCTGAAATATCAAACACAGCTGTAGGCAAAGGAAGAGGGTAGTCAAATAGCCCACCCATCGGTGCTATAATAAATGGAAATGGAACTCATGCATGTAGAATTAAACAAGGTTTGCCTTGGCACCACTGTCTCCTATGAGTCATTTGTATGCAAAGTCAGAAGAAAACAGGGACACCAACAAAACAGCAAGAAAAACAAACTGGAAGAGGGGCACTCTTTCGACTCAAATGAAGCCAGCATCATAAATTTCCTAGTGGCCAGGACTACTAGAAGGAAGAGATTGAGGAACACTGCTAAAGAATGTTGTAGGGATTTTTGTTTCCAAAAGGGACCCATGCACCTGTTGATGTGTTTTCCAGGCCCTTGAACGGTAACAATTTATGAGGCTATTAATACTAAGCCCAAGATTTATCAGATGTGCTGTTTGTCTTGTGGCCAATATAATCTCATAAAATTTGGGTTGCACTGGGTTAAAATGGAGTGTTCTGCTCTTGGAGTTATTCAGAGCATTTAAATCGCTTAATCCTACAAGAACGGTGTATTTAGCCTGCCTATTAGGGAGAGTCTTTAGGGATTCTCACCAGTTGCAGAGCCAGGCAGGAGGTGGCAGTCCATTGCTGGGTGAGGTAAAATGCAGGCAGCAGGGGAGGAATGAGTCCTGGAGACAAGACGATGTTTCTCTAATCCGTCCATGCCATCCGCAGCCAGCTGAGCTGGGTGCACCGAGAGCGCACGTGCGTGCTGCGGCTCCGGGAAGGGCTGCTGCCAAGAGAAGAGCACAGTAGAAAGAAACATGAGACAAGCACTAAGGGAGACACTGAGAGCGACATGGCAACCAATTAAGTTCATCAGGTCAGAGACATAATAAACGGTGTGAAGGAAAAAAAATAGAGAAAGGGAGAAACAAAACACGATCTAATCAATAAATCCATTCAACAGATGTTTTCACACTGACGGCCAGGGCCTGTATGCCTGGCTAAGGAGGAGGTGATGGCAGGAGGCCTGTCAGTTTGAACTGATTGAAAGAAACAGACCTTTAACCTCAAGAGGAACATTGACTTAGACTCATTTCCTACCTTGATATCAACGTTTTGAATACAGCCCCAGAATTGTTACAACGCAAAGTGGGAGAACAATTCAACTGCTTTCAAACCGCCAACAAGGCTCAATTCTGAAAACCCTATCTTGAATTTATTTCAGTAATGTTGTCAATGACATTTATGGGAGCCTAAAAATTGCCAGTTAAATGACTATATTTGACAACTTTCAGTCTTCATATGATGGTACAGAATAAGGAAGTTTTCATAGGTTGCATGGTGTAATCTCAATACTATGAAAAGTTTTAGTTTCTTTATAAGGTGTTAAATACAATCTCAGTGACTTAACAACATTATCATTCTTCATACTTCTCAAGTTATGAAATCAGAGAGCCAGAATTTGGAAGCTCCTGAAAGATTCACTTGGTCTATTCCTCTGTCTCCAAAAAAGACAATCTCTAAAATAGAGACAGGTGGTTAATTTAACTAACAGTGTTACACACCGAATATTTCCTCTCTTCAACATCAAGGGATTCATAACCTTCGTGTTGATTTTTATGTTTGTTTCCTTTTCCATGTTCCCAACAAACGTGAAAAGTAGCTGAACAGTGATACAAAGGATGATCATCACATCCCATGGATAAGGAAACGAACACTCCAAAAGGTTAACAAAGCCTTTTAAATACAAGCCTAATTGCTATAATTCTTAAAATGTACATGCTGGGCTTCCCTGGTGGCGCAGTGGTTGAGAGTCCGCCTGCCGATGCAGGGGACACGGGTTTGTGCCCCGGTCCGGGAAGATCCCACATGTCGCGGAGCGGCTGGGCCCGTGAGCCATGGCCGCTGAGCCTGCGCTCCTCAACGGGAGAGGCCGCAACGGTGAGAGGCCCGCGTACCGCAAAAAAAAAAAAAAAAAAAAAAAAATGTACACGCTCTTCTGCTTTGGTCTACCTGCCAGGCACGTACGGTTTTAAGACTGAATGCAAACATCACCTCTCCTTAGTAAGGCCCTGCCTTAACCTTCCTGTTAGGGTGCTGCTCCTCTAGCACAAGGCCTGGTACATCCTTAGTGTACAAATTATTTACTTAGTGAGAATGCTAACAAATCTACATACAACACAACTGTATTCGATGCATGTTACATGCTCTTTCCCTCTCCACTACATTCCCATCACACTTTGTTTTTCTCTCTCCATTTCCCTGCCACCATCTTTCATATTTTAGAGTTACGGCATGCAGTAACTACTTATTGAGGTCACACTCTGAGCCAGACACTTTGCAGGTGTGTTGAGCCTTTTTTATATTTATTGTCTAGTGAGGAGACAGATACTAAATATTTCTAAGTATAATGTAATTATAAATATAATGAGTGCTATATGGGAAAAATGCAGAGTACCATGAAAAACTGTCAAGAAGAACCTAATTTAGAGGTTGAGGGAACTTTAAGAAAGTGACATTTAACTTGATATGTAAAAGATAAATTCCATTAGCCAGATGCAAAGTGGGGAGAAGGCTCTAGATAGGTTGTGTGTGTGTGTGTGTGTGTGTGTGTGTGTGTGTGTGTGAAATCATCTTTCCATGTATAATATTGAAAGCTCTTTGAACCAGGGACTGGATCTATATCATCTGTGAACTTATATTCTGCTGCATTTTATATCTTTTCTTATGCTTTCTCAAAGCTAAATATTTATTTGCGTATTAAGAATATGTAACATGGGACTTGCAGTGGTTAAGAATCCGCCTGCCAATGCAGGGGACACAGGTTCGATCCCTGGTCCAGGAAGACCCCACATGTCACGGAGCAACTAAGCCCGTGTGCCACAACTACTGAGCCTGTTCTCTAGAGCCTGTGAGCCACAACTACTGAGCCCATGTGCCACAACTACTGAAGCCTACGTGCCTAGAGCCCATGCTCTGCAACAAGAGAAACCACCGCAATGAGAAGCCTGTGCACCGTAACGAAGAGTAGTCCCCGCTAGCCCCAACTAGAGAAGGCCCACGCGCAGCAATGAAGACCCAATGCAACAATGCTAGATTAATTAATTAATTAATTTTTAGAAAAAGCATATGTAACAGATATTTGAGAGTTAAAGGCCATGGTTTTTTCAAATAACATAACCATGTTTTAGATGACTGGGGTTACTAAATGTTTTACCTCTTAATGAATAACTCAATACTGTAAGAGCTCCATGTAAATACCACCGCCACCTTCTTTCTTTCTTTGCTAATAAAGCATATTTATTGCTTTACTTGGACTTCACAGGCACCTTTGAGATAATGGAATTACAGTTTGCTACCTCATAACTAAGATACAAATGTTACACCTCAACACAGACCCTTACGAACAGGCAAGCAAATTCTACTTATTCAATTCTACTTATCTAATCTACTTATCCATACTATTAGGAATACGGCAATATAGGTAAGAGACAAACAACTACTTGTTCAATAGTAGTTATTTATTCATCACATGTAAGTGTCCTTCCAATATCTACTGTGCATGCAGATAGAAAATACTGATAGATCCCATGCTGGGTTGTATAGATAGGAAAGTGAGTTAAGCATGGCTCCTGATCTTATAGGTTGAAACCCAAATTCAAGCACTTTGTCCATAAACAGTAAGTTCCATAAGGATATGAGCTTTGCCTACTGAATCATATATTCCCATGCAGTGTTTCACACACAGAGTAGGTGTTAACAAATATATGTTGAATAAATACATGAATAGAAAGGAGATACATGGCCATCTTTCAGATCTCACTACAAGGATAAAACAAGAAAGCATTTTATAAGCGATCATTATATAAAGAACCAAGGAATGGCTAATGAAAATATAAGAAAATGGAGAACAGACAAAACAACTATCAAAGTACAATACTCTGAAGTTATTTAGTGATGGAGCCAAGAGCTGAGGGAAGCAAGTGATTTGAGAATTATTTTTTTCCTTTGTGCTTTTATGTGGTTTCCAAACTTTCTGCATATCACAATTAAGAAAATTGGCAAATGCTACTTAAAATAAATAGTTGAACCTTTCAAACACTTCACTGGGACAGATTCATAATCATTGGTTCTAAGAGCAGACATGGATCAAATATTTTTGAACCTTCTACCGAAAAAGGACTATAAAAGAGAGAAAAGTTTATTCACTTTCAAAAGAGTTGACTACAGTTATATGCCTTTACAAATGAAGTATAGCTTTTAATGTATAGGGCAAATCTCGACAATCCCGTAAGGCACTGATTATTATGGTACATATTAGTGACCAAAGTATCACAAAACAGTAGGCCACTTTTATTTCAGATGGCTATCACTCCTCACCAATAAAAAGCTTCCTTCATGAGGCTGAAAATTGAGATAGTATTTCTATAGCCAAAAAAGTGTTTCATTAAACATTTTTTTCTATTAGCAATTTTAATGAGAGAATTTTGTTCATGGTTATTTCCCATACTTTGAAGTAAGGACAAAAATGCATGTTTCTCTCTTGCATCATCAGAAAAATAAAATGTCTAACAGTTCAGAACCTACTGCTACTAAAAATTGCATGGATACCCAAATTAACCTGTCATCTACCGACTGCCTTTGGAAAATGTGTCATGCCCAATAAATGAATAATAAACATGCCCTCATCCCCCGAAAGCATTCTTATTTAAAATACTTTTTAAATACATGTAGTATTTTGAGCCTGTTTCTTATGCATACATGGTCTTTCTTTTTTCAGGTGACTTAACTAGGGACTTGCTTTTGATTGGTTACTTTGCCAGACTGTTATTCAGGGACATTCTGTCAGGCTACCGAGATGTGTAGGACAACCTTTTCTATATGAAGTGGCCTAAGGCCACTACGCCTGAACATCATCTGTCTCCTCCTACTGATAGAAGTTGCAAAGTACTTTCAGTGAAGAGTTATTATGCCCCTACTTTATAAATTCTTCAATGATACCTAGCAGGATATCAATGTCATTGGGGCCTGGGCCTTCCTAAGCTGTGGGGCATAGGCACTGCCATCTATTTGGAAAGTGGGTCTCTATATATAGGTCTCTGTGTGGCAGACACAATATTCTTGCTTAGAGTTAAATATTTGGGAGTGGCTTGCTAATGGAGATTATGAAATGATAAAGCCCCTGGGTTGAGGAGACTTCAAGGTTCTATTTTTCTGTGATAGCAGTGATTTTTTATTTTGCTTCTGTTTGGTTTTATTTTGCTTTCTTGTTGCCACTGCTCAGGGATCTATTTTATGGCTTCTGGGTTTTCACTTTGTTCTGGATGGTTACCTTTGCTTCCAGACATATCACTCATTTTGTGCTATAATCAATATCATCATGCAATCTCAGCAAAAGCAAATACAGAAATCATAAATTATAGTGTTTAATCTTTGAAATAATCAAAATTATTTGAATTAGTTTAATAAAAGATATGACCTAAAAATAAAGGAAAAAGAATCATGGGAAAATAATTAGAAAAAATATTAAAATTCTGTTTCCAAAGCCATTTCTTTAAAGAATATGTTCCTCCTGGTTTGGCATTATGAGAAAATTGAATTTTCTTTTTGGTTTGCAGTGCTTTGAATTTAAGAAGTCTTGCTTTTACAGAAAATTAGAATCATAAATATCCCTAGAGTTTATCTTATAAGATGCCAAGGGCTAGAGAGAATTTACATGTTCTAAAGTCTTTGTATTATTCAGTATGGGTGTAGAAATAGTGGTTAACTTTAGACTTTTTAAAGCTAAACATGCATGTTAGTAATTTAAAAGTAGCTATTAAATAAATAGAAATAACATGCATAACTTTGAAGTAGACATTTTTAGAAAGAGACAAAACGAAGAAGCAATCAGTCTAAAAATAAATGGAGAAAAAAATGAAGCACTGAAAAAGCCGTACAAATATAATTCACAAAATAAGATGCTACAAACAAATTCCCACATATCGCTAAACACAGTTGATGTGAATGTACTCAATTTGCCAGTTAAAAGATGAAGATAGTCAAACTGAATTTCAAAAATACAAAGGCTATATTCTTTGGCAGACCAAGATTAAATTAAAAGGTTCTATGATATAAGAAAATACTAACAACACAACAAAAAGACGTAAAAGCCTTGTGCAGCCCTGTTAAAACCAGATGAAACAGACTTTATGGGGAAAATATCAGAGACCATATAAAGGTATATATAAAATAATACAGAAGTTCAATTAACCAAAAAAAAATTCTAAAACTAATAACAGGGGCTCAAAATGTAAAAAGCATAAATTGGTAAAACTATAAAGAAAAACTATAAAGAAAAATCAACATCATGGAAGGAGATTATCACAAACGTATAACAAAATGAGTGAGGTTACAAAAGATTTGAATTAACACAATTCCTTGGTGATATACTGAAACTTGCAGTCAAACATATTCTTTCAAGCACACATGTAACAATTGCAAAATTGACCAATACAATAAAGGAGGTGTCAACAAACTTTAAAGAATTAATATTTAAAATGGAATATTATTCAGCCTTAAAAAGGAAGGAAATTCTGACATATGCTACAACATGGATAAACCTTGAAGACACCATGCTAACTGAAATATGCCAGTTACAAAGGACAAATACTGTGTGACTCCACTTATATAATATACCTAGAGTAACTAAATTCATATAGACAGAAAGTAGGATGGTGGTTGCCAGGGGCTGGCAAAAAGGGGAAATGGAGAGTTATCGTTCAACGGCTACAGAGTTTCAATTTGGGAAGAGGAAAATTGTTCTGGAGATGGTTCGTGGTGATGGTTGCACAACAATGTGAATATACTCGATTGCCACTGAAATGTACACTTAAAAATGGTTAAACAGTAAATTTTCTGTTATATATATTTTACAGAAAAAAAAGAGAAATTGATATTATTCAAATCATATATGAGGACCACATTATAGTCAGAGATGTAAAAACTAGGTAGATGAAAAGATACACTATATGCTGTGATAGAATCACTATCATAAAGATAACAGTTCTTCCCAAAAGAATCTATAATTTCTGGAATGTTTCAGCTGATTCTAAATTTTGCACAGGAGAGCAAAGGCAGAGAATAGCCAAGTGAATTTTGAAAATAAAGAATAAGTTGGGGAGATATGCCCAACCAGATATCTATACATACTAAAAACTAAACTATTTCAGATAGTTTATTAGCACAATAGATTAATGGAAGAGAATAGAGAGCCTAGAAGCAGACCCATGAGTATATGGAAACTTGTGATATATAACAGAGATGATCTACAGAGTAGCAGGTAAACAAAGAATAGTCAATAAACAATGTTGGGAACACTGGTTACCCATAAGGGAACAACGAATTTAGATACCTACCTAACACTACATGCAAAAAACAACTGAAAGTGGATGAAAAATGTAAATGTACAATTTTTAAAGTTTTATGGAAGTAGATGGAGAATGTCATTCTAAACTTGAGGAAGGAAAGAAATTCAAATACTTCTGTTTATCATAAGCCAGAAAAACACAAGCCAGAAACTGGGTAGAAATATTTGCAAAACATAGAATAAGGCAACATTTAATGTCTACATTACCTATATAACTCCTAAAAATAAATAGGAACAGAAAATGGACAGAAAGTATGAACAGGAAATTCCCAGATGAAATAATAAAATATTTCAATAAATCAATAAATACATGAATAGAAAGCCCTCACTAGTAATCAGAAAAAGGCAAATTAAAACCAACATGAGATATCAATTTATACTCATGAGATTGACCAGAAATTTAAAAGTCTCATGATACCAAGCATTACAGAAAACATAGAGCAAAAGAAACTCATAGACTGCTTGTAGGAGAATAAATCATTATAACCACCTTAAAGAACAATGGACTAATATTTAGTAACAGTGAAGATGGACAGTAAACGTACAGTATAAATGGTGAACAAGTGAAAAAAGCAAGCAAAAAATGTATATGAAGTCAATTATTTAAGTTTAAAAATATGCAAGTTAATATACATTGTTTAAGTATATACGAATATAATAAAAATATAAAGAAATGCATAGGAAAAATAAAAAGCAAATTCAGAAAAGAAGGAATGGGAGGAGGATGAAATAGGAAAGAGATACATAGTAAACTTTATATATATTATGTTTTATCTCTCAAGCTGGATGTTATTATATAATCTTTATTATTTTTTCTGTATATTAATACATTTAAAATAAGTGTGAAATGTTTAATAAACTGGCACATATAAAAGACCAATATTATTATAACATAAAATTGGTTTTATTGAAAAGATTAAGTTTTTGTAGGGAGGGAACAAAGATTCACTGGAAAATACAAAAAAGAAAAAAATAAGAGAAAAAAAGTAAAAGTAGGTGAGAAAAAAATAAGTATGAAAAATTATTTTTTAGTAAGTTTAAGTATGCTAATTTACTTTTAGGTCATATATTCATAAGAGATCAATTAATTTGTACTATATTGCACTGATTGATAAATGAATACAATAAAATGTACAATTAAGTATACTTAGTCTTTAGAATTTTAACATATTATCATTAAATTCATCTCAATGAGAAAACAATGATACTTAAACGACTGAGAAATTAGTGCAGAAAAATGTAAACTGGAAACTTGAAATGATGATTTGGAACAGAAGAAAAACAAATTTAAATGTGCCAACTTTAAGAAACTATCTAAAGAAATATAAAGACACTTAAAAGCAATCATTTCTAAGTACTGATAATATGACTGATTTATTGTTATTTTCTTAATACTTTGGCTGACCTGTATTTTCCAAATTGTCTGATAAACAGCATTTTTAACTCTATTTTTAAAGTTATTTTCAAATGTTACACTTTATTGTGATATCAATATTTTAAGTGGTTAAATATGCTAAGGGGATTAGAATGGATATTAATTTGGACTTGGAAAAAGAGAGACTACTAGATACCTGTGAACAGAAACCCGACTGTATTTTCATACTCTCAGTCCTAAACCTAGAGCCCAGAACACAAGGGCTCACTAAATGTTGAGAATGTATATATTATACCATAGAAATATAACTGCTTCTAGCCTAAGATTAGGGTAAAAATCTGACTCTCTAATGTATTTGACTGAGCTGATAAACCTACCTAATTTTTTTCAATGTAATTTAAATTTCTTGTTTTCTTCTTCACATTGTGTCAGAAAACACTTTGGTAAACCCAAACCCATCAGCAACTCTAGGTCACTAAGATTTTCTCTAGTATTTTGTTTTTAAGCCACCAGTGTAGGGGAATAATCATTTTATCCACTTAGAACCATAGTTAGAACAGAGTGATTGAGATGAAGTTTCAGAGAAAGTCTACTCTCCTGGAGATGTTATTGGGTGTGTACAAGTAATTCAATATTACCTTGGGGCGTGAAGTAGGGGCGGGCCACTGGTTGATAACATTTGGCCAAAAACTGGAATAGTGCCTAATAGAACCCAAATATGGTACCTGAGAGGAGTGGTCTCCGAAGTTGGGAGTACACATGCATCCAGTGAGTGCAGAAGAAAATAGCAGAGGTGCTACTCGTATTTAATTTTTAAATAAAAACACAAGAAAGCAAATTAACTATATTAATATTTGATATATGGATAGACAGTAGCATTTACACCCAGTCCCTGCATCAAGGGTCATACAGCACAAACTCTCTGAGATATCCTAAGTTAGGGAGGAGAGTCCAATTTCAAACCTTAATACACAGCTACAGTAATCAAAACCGTGTGCATAAGGATAAACATACAGAATTGGAATTGAACTGAAAACCCAGAAATAAACCCTTCCGTTTATGGTCAACTGATTTTCACCAAGGGTGCCAAGACAATTCAAAAGGGAAAGAACAGTCTTTCAACAAATGGAGCTGGGACAACTGCATACCCACAGGCAAATGAAATTGAACCACTTCCTCACACCAAACACAAAACTTAACTCCAAGTGGACCACAGAATAAATACAAGAGCTAAAACTATAAAATTATTAGAAGAAATATAGAAGTAAATCTTCTTAGATATAAGGCCCAAAACCAACAGTGCCCCCCACAAATACAGATATAATCAGAAGTAAAAACTTTTATGCTTCAATGGGCACCATCAAGTAAATAGTTAATACACAAATCAGAGAGAATCTCTGCAAACCATATACCTGATCAGAGACTTGTACCCAGCATGTCTGAAGTATTCTTATGCGTCAATAATAAAAAGACAACCCAATTTAAAAATGAGTAAAGTTTCTGAATAAACATTTCTCTAAAATACATCTACAAATGGCCAATAAGCACATGAAAAGATGTTCAACATCATTAGCCGTCAGGGATTTGCAAATCAAAACCACAATAAGATGCAGCTTCATACAACTAGAATGGTTTACCATAAAAAAGATAGCTAAGGGCTTTCCTGGTGGCGCAGTGGTTGAGAGTCCACCTGCCGGTGCAGGGGACAAGGGTTCGTGCCCCGGTCTGGGAAGATCCTACATGCCGCGGAGCGGCTGGGCCCGTGAGCCATGGCCGCTGAGCCTGTGCGTCCGGAGCCTGTGCTCCGCAACGGGAGAGGCCACAACAGTGAGAGGCCCGCGTAGCATAAAAAAAAAAAAAAAAAAAAAAAAAAGGTAGCTAATAACCAGTGTTGGTGAGGATGTGGAGGAATTGGAACTGTCATGCACTGTCGGAGGGAAGACAAACTGATGCAGCCAATTTGAAAAACAGTTCTGCAGTTCCTTGAAAAGCTAAACTTAGAGCTACCATATGACCCAGCAATTTCAGTAATATGTATATACCTAAGAGAAATGAAAATATGTCTCACAAAAACTCATACATGAATGTACATATTAGCACTATTCATAACAGACCAAAGTAGAAACAACCCAAATATCCAACAACTGATGAATGGATAAATAAAATATGGTATATCTGTGCAATGGAATGCTATCCAGCCATAAAAACTTTTTTTGTTTTGTTTTTTCCTCATTTGCAAAACCACAACCATAGTTGCTATTTTCAGGGGGAAAACTTAGGTATTAAACTGCAAGCTCATAAAATACAAATACCTAAAAAAGTATAAATATCCCCCTAGAATAAGTTTTATTGCATTAATTCTTAATAACTTCAGACCTTAAAAAAGACAAGCCTATGTATTATGCCGGGGTCGGAGATCAAACAAGGGCAAAGTGGCTGGCAGCTCCCCACAGGGGACACCCCAAAGCCAACAGCAGGCCGCCCTCCTCCTGGGGCTCCACTGGGGAGAACTGGTCTGCTGGTGTTTCAATGTGTCCTATAGAAAAGCATGTTATAAAATGTTGAGGTCAAACATTTATCACACAACAGACCTTACAAAGAGGAGGACTTAAGTCCTAGGTTCTGAAGAACTTGGTTAATCAGGTTTGGGGGGATGGAAAAGAAAAAGAGGCACAGGCAGAAGTCTCCAGAAGCATTTGAAACTAGATGGGTCACAACCTCTGACCTACCTGCAGGCCGCCAGGGTGATCAGTGTGCACAGCTCCCCTGGGAAGCCAGAGGTCAAGAAGCAAAGAGCCACTCATCTGGGCCAGGTCCCCCAGACTCTTGACAGTCCCCACGACCCGGTGAGCCGTCTGTTCTCGAAGCAGGCATACACAAGTTTTTCTAGGAATCCAGAAGCCAGGCCCCTGCCCCAACTTCCATTCCAGGCCAGACAGAGGCATATCGACAGGGCTACCAGCTCCCCCAGGAGCCTGGGGGTGCGAGAGACGTGGCCAAACTTCTGCCTCCCTTTCCATGATGTAACAGATCATTCCAAAATGGCGCAACACTTGCAGGCATTTCTAAAAAGTACAAACACCTGGTAGTCTATGGACCCTGGGAAAGAAGGGATGCAAAGGTCTCTCGCCAGGAAAATACACAACTGAGAAGGCTTGACTGTGATTCCAGGCCTGGGTCCCGGTGGAGGAGCCTGGTTCTGAAGGAGGCCTGGCCCCAGAGCAGAAGCCGGGGAGTAGTGAAGGCGGAGGCCGCCCCTCTGAGGAGCGGCTCGCAGAGGCCGGGAGAAACCGCCACCCGTTCCCACCTGGGAGCCTGACCGCGGACCAGGACTCAGTCCCCGGAGCCACCGTGCTGCGGACACTGCCTACCAGGGAGGCCCACGCTGCATGACGGACTGTATGTAGCACCAAGAACGTCGCCTTTAATGATTTTCGGTGATTCGGCAGTTTCAGGCCCGGGCTGCACTTGGAAAAACCGAGGGAGGACCACCAAGGGACGCCCACCGCCAAGCAGGCTTCCTGTGCAAAGGCGCATGCGGCCTTGGACGGCTGGTCCCGTGACGCAGCACCAAATTGAGAGGCAGAAAAGGACTCACACCTGGATCTCCAGGTAAATCGTCAAACGCAGGTCTCTTCCTGAGAAGGTGGTTCGCTGCATCTTGGGAAAAGATAAAAGACTTCTTCGGCTGTTAGCCCTGTGCTTCTTACATCCTTCTTGCAAAAATCCTGCCTTTCTCGCTGGGCTCAGTGTGGTGCCGGACAGCGAGTCTTGCAGCTCTTTAGAGGGAACGCAGAGGAACTCGTCCTGGTCTCCACTCCCCCAGTTGCAGGACGAGCTGATGATGCCCAGGTGCTCTAATTTCCCGCCCTCATACATGGTGGGCGCCACCTGCGTGAGCGCCTCTTCGACTGAAGCCGGCGGTACGCATGCTTCACCCGTACCTGTGATGGTCTGCTGTCCCATTCTCTCTGTCCTTTACAAGTGTCACTAGTGAGGTGATGTGGTAAAATTCCGCGTCCTCCTACACCCCTTCCTCCGCGAGGTCTTTGTTAATGACCAGCTTTCGGAGTCTCAGAGAGTTTTCAGCACGGGCCCCAAACAGGTGCGCTCGCTGTGGGTTAAATAGGCACCGGTTGCATCCTTGTCAGAGTCCAGGTCGGGGTCAGCCTGGCACGAACGGTATAGGAGGGATTTCAGGTCCGTACCGTGCATCTGGGGGGCGTTGAGGAAGTAGGTGCCGCCTACGTTGGACGCGATGCGAGACGCTGAGGCGGGGGCGGGGCGGGAAGCCGGGCGCTGCTGCGACTGCGCATCTTCCCCCCACCAGCGCTGCCAGGAGGCCTCTGGAGGCCCGGAGTGATTCTCCGTCAGGATCCCAGCAAGCCCCGCCAGAGTGCCACAGAGTACACGTTGGTGGGTGGCGGGGAGGCGGTAAAGGCGGTCAAAAGGTACAAACTTACAGTTATAAAATAAATAAGTCCTGGGAATATAATTAATATACAGCATGGGGCCTACAGTTAATAATACTGTATTGCATATTTGAAAGAAAAAGTAAGTAATGAAGCACTGGTGCATGCTACCGCATGGATGCACTCTTGAAAACATTATGCTAAATCAAAGAAGACAGTCACAGAAGACCATGTGTTGTACAATTCTATTTACGTAAATGTCCAGAATAGACAAATTTATGGAGATAGTAGATTACTGGTTCCCTAGAGTTGAGGCGGGGGCATTGGGGAATTATTGCTAATGGGCACAGAATTTCTTTTGGGGGTGAGGAAATTGTTCTAAAATTGACTGTGTTGATGGTTGCACAACTGTGTGAATATACTAAAAGCCACTGAATTGTACACTGAAATGAGTCAACCATATGGTCTGTGAATTACATCTCAACAAAAAACTTGTTAAAACTAACACTTCGGCTTCCCTGTGGCGCAGTGGTTGGGAGTCCGACTGCCGATGCAGGGGACACGGGTTCGTGCCCCGGTCCGGGAAGATCCCACATGCCGCGCAGCGGCTGGGCCTGTGAGCCATGGCTGCTGAGCCTGTGTGTCCGGAGCCTGTGCTCCGCAACGGGAGAGGCCACAACAGTGAGAGGCCTGCGTACCGGAAAAAAAAAACAAAAAAAAAAAAACCACTATTTTCATCATAGTATAAAAGGTTACCTCATAAGATAACATTTATTTACAGATCATGATTATTTAATTTTTATCACACCTTTCTTTATTTCTGTTTTTGTGCACGCTTTGTAATATATATAATATACTGATGTAGTGATACACTTATATAATTTGTGAAAATGTATTTTATATTTCTTTGTATATCTATATAATGATTATGTGTACAAGTACATGCTAAAATATTTTTTATTGCTTGTGATAAAAAAAATTTAGACCTGTGCATAAGAGTTGAAAGGTGGAGGGCTCCTTTTTTGTTAAGTAAAAATTTGATTAGAGGGTGCCTTTAACAAACATGTAAGACTTTTATTATGCCCCCTCTCCCCTAGCAATGGGCAGTATTTCTGAATTCTAGTATGCAAGAGTGAGTGGCACACAATCCAGGAGAAGGTGGATTAATAGCTGGATTAATAGTGAGGTTACTGCTCACTATTTCTCTACGAACCTTCCTTCCAGTGCCAATGGTGGCCCCTTGTAGCAGAGGTCAGGCTCAAGGTAGCTGACTTACTGCTCTCATGTACTCACTGGTTATTTCCAGTGAGGTCAGGTCAGTCTCACTCCCTTCTTCTTAGGTTCTTCTCATTCCAAACAAGAGTCTTTGTCTAGCATATTTTTTCATGCCAGCAAACAGTTATACAAAAAAAGCACAAAGGAAGGGTACAATTTTGTATATTAAATAATATCCTCATTTTCAAATCATGAGGAATCAATAAACAATAATATGACTCACAAGGCAGTGCTGTGGGTATCCAAATACTACAAAGCTTTCAGCTAAAGCATCAGCAGCAGAACCAGGGAACTGATTTCAGGTGTAACCAGTGTTTATATCTAGCACAGTGGGAATGTGTGTGGTGCGTAGTTAACCTGTGATTCTGGATTGAGGCTTAAAGGTTTACTCTAATACTGCTATTGACCTGCTGTGAAGCTGAACCTATTAACATCGTTCCTCAGCTGGGTAGAATGTTGGTAAAATTTACTACCTATGTACAGAGTATATAAATTGCTTCAGATTCATTTATAGATATCCTCAGATATGAGTTCCAGGAGAAAATAAATTACTAATTCAGTTGCACTATATCTGCATTTATATATGCATTATATCTATTTTCACAGATATAAATGCACTATATATGCATTTATATCTGTGAAAGGCTGGTTGCTTTAGAAATGTTTAAGACCCAGCCACTTTGGAGCAATCTTGGAAAATGACCATTTTAAACCAATGGGGATTTTACTCCACTACAGAAAACAAAAGAAACCACATTTGAATTTTGAAATTAAATAAGTAACAAGTCCATAATGAGTAATTTATTTCACAATAAAAAGTAAAGAAAACAAGTTACATTTTTGTTCTTTTATTTGCTTTTCAGCTTCTACATTTTTACAATTGCCTGTAGGAAAAAAAATGTTCAAGAGAGTGGGTTGAAATTATTTTAATTACATAACAGCCCAGAGGAAGATGAAATTGTGCAATGGCCTAGACTAGTATCCTCTGTCTGGTTGGTAGCCAGTGAACAGTACAGCATGAACAATAGAGCTCTGGTCTAGAAATAATAGCCTGAAGATAAAGAAAAGGGAGAAAGAGGTTTCTTTTGACCATGATGAATCTCTTGAGCATTTCCTTTCTTCTTCCCCCTTTGATTATTAGAGTCCAGATATAAAACAGCTCATAAGGAGAGAGAGGACAAGCAATATAAATCAATGCTACTTAAGACACATGAAATAGATGGATTTATGTTGGATAGGTGTTCTCAGTCTAAGATCTCTGGAAGAATTCTAGTGGAAATAAACCCCTGAAATCGTGTGCAAAATTGTATGAGTATGTGCGTGTGTGAATTTTCTGGGGACACAGTCATAGCTTTCGTCAGAAAGGTCTTTAATTTTTTAAAAAAATGTTGTGAATCACAGCTCTAAGAAAAAAAATGCAGTAAGTGCCAAAATAATATCCCACTAACTACGACTTCTGGGTGTCTCTGTTAATAAGCCAGTTTTAACAATATGTTGTGAATGGATATTTTGGAAACCCTTGGGTTCAAACATATCACTAGTTTGGTCAAGTGAGTAGGATCAGAATTCTTGCAGAATCAGACTTTAAAGCTTTAAACCCTCATCTCTCAGCCTGAGAAAGTATCTTATTGAACTCAACATTAAGAGAGTCACCATATTTCACCACTCGTCTCCAGATCCAATTGCTTGTGTGCAAATTACCAAAAATGTCAAATTCCAGAATATGTGTAACGTTATGTCCATTTCACTCTTTCTCCCAAAGCATGCGTGGGTCAAAGGCAAGGTATTCCAAGTCTCAAGTCACTGAACTAGAGCCAATTACTGGTAGCTCCCTGCTAAAATATTTGGCTAACAAAAAGAGAAGGAGAAAGAATACTGTTTAACCTGTATTCCTTTTGGTATTTTACCACATGCATCCTCTTAAAGCAGAAAGTTTTCTGCTTAAAATAGACAAGTGTTTAAGGAAGCACACAGCTCAAACTGTAGCATGTAAAAAGCATCTTAAATAGAATAAACACTTGTCACTGTAGGTTTAGAACTGAAAATTGCTGTTTCCTCCACAACTAGACCTTTAACAATAATCCTAGGGTACATTTGCTAAGATGAATAAAACATAGCACACCTCCAAATTTGATGTTTAATTTTTGAATGGAATGCCTTTGTAAATATTTGCTCAAACCTAAAAATAAATATCACAAAAAAGGCACCGGAATTTAAAACAACTCTGTAATCATTTCTTGACTTTGGTGGAATTTAATTAATTTGTTCATTCATTCACTGTGCTAAGAGTCTACTAGATGTTAGGCACTGTGTCAGATACCAGAAGAAACAATGGTGAACAAGACAGATAACAGTCACTCCCCTGTGGAGTTTACAGTCCAGTGAGGGAGACAAATAGTCATCAAAGTTCTGCACAAAGAGATATAAAAGAGCAACCAAGGTAAGGCCTGAGAAAGGGTGGTATAGAGTCCTAATTTAAGAGTCAAGAAAGGCTTCTCCAAGGAAGGGATATTTGAGCCAAAGGATGAAGGATGAGAAGGATTTAAGCTGAGGAAGAAGAATGTTCCATGTGGAGGGAACAGCATGTTCAGAGTGGCCCTGACGGTACGGTACCTGGTAAGTACCATGGAACAGGTGCAGGTCAGCATGGCTATTCATAATGAGAGGAGGCCGCTGAGGCTGAAGGAGGCGTTCTATCTAAAGCGGCTGAATGTTAATCCTAAGAGCAATGGCAAGTCAATGAATAGGTTTAAGCTCCCAAGGATTTGGGCCTGGGGATTGGGCATTTAGTGGAGCTGGTTGATAAGAACAGCTTTGTATTTTGGAATGATCATTCCAGCAGAATAATAACCTGTATTTTATTTAGGGTAGATAACTTAATTTTCAAGCACCTTCTTTAGCAAACTAAAGTTTATAAAAAGAGCATGGGATTCAGAGTAAATGTACAAATTTCATAATGGTGCCTCACATATATTGAACACTACATAATGTTAGCTGTAGTTATAATGGTTTGGTCAGTTTCACCAGAGCATATCCACAATATCAGACATCGTTTGGAATTAATTCCTTAACCTTGTAATGTGAAACTCATAAGCAGGGCAATGTTTGTTAATAACATTCTAATGGTATATAAGAAGGCCTTCCCGTTTGCAGCTTGAGATAACAAATGAGTACTTAAGTAGGTACAATCATCTTATTGCCTGTTGTAAGAATTTTTTGTTTATATCAGAAATGACTATTTTCATACAATTTAAAAGCAAAATGATAATACTTCTCAATTCCAAAAAGTTTTCCCAGTTTTCTTTTTACTCTAGATCTTCAATGATTCTATATTCCCTGAGATTGTCCGATTTGTTACACTTAACTCATTTAAAATGTTAATTGATCGGCATTTATCCATTCCTACTTCTATGAATATAGACCAAAAGATTTCTTTTTAAAATTCAAAAGGGGATACAGCTATAAGTATCAGCAAAAACCTTAAAATGCCTACAAAGAACAGATGGATAATATAATATTAGACAATGCTTAACAATTTAGTTTAAAATCTTGTCTGGTAATTTGGCTTTAGTATAATGGAATCAGTTCGAAATAGAATGAGCAGAGACAAAGTACATTCACTAATATAAATTCCTGGCTTACATGAATAAACTCTTCAATTTAAAAGTTATTTTATCTCTGAAAAACTTAAATAATGTTATGATTATTCACATTTATGCACATATTATACATTCAGAATATTAAAAATTGCTATTGAAAAATTATATTTATAATACAAACCTGAAAATATGCAATAAATATGAATGAGATATTAAAAGCAGTTATATTCAATTATCACCAAAGTTATTATATTTGATTTATGTCAATGAACCTGCAATACCTAGTGTTTACCAGTGTTATTTTTCATCTGCTTGATTCTTTACTTTTTGGGCTGCTTCTTCAGCCAAAAAGTAAATAATAATAATATTTGTTCACAAGGCTGAAAGAGTTCTTATCACTATTAGATGGTACATTTGTTATTAGTTATACCCAAGAGAGATTTAAAATCATGCTTTTAGTAAACAGTTATTTTTAAATTGACAAAAAAGAGGCATTATTGTAAATTTGCAGAATTGGTAAATATGGCATTCTACAATAGCTCCATGGACTGCTATTAGCCTGTCCTATAATGATTCCACCTGCCATAATCCAGTCCTTCTCTAGAACATGGGGTTTGAAGTAAGGTTGTTGGAGGAGGCTGCAACAGATGAGGGAGGAGAAGAAAACTGAAAGTGTCTGGTTAACGAAAAACCTTGTTAACCATTTTTAGGAATTTTAACTTCATTCTGAAGACAGTGAGCACTCATTGGTACGTTTGAATCAGTGCAAGAGCATGATTATATTTGCATGTAAGGAGGACTCTGCCGTTGGCAGAGCTGATGAGCCACGACCAGTGGGTCAGTGGGTAAACCACATAGCTTCACCTGCCCATTGTCCCCTGTATCCAATGGACCTTTGCACTGGTTGATACGAATTTGCTTTGTGTTTGTTTGGTGAAGGAAAAAGGAATTCTGGTGAGATCTGAGAGAAGAGATGGGAAAAGATGAGGAATAGAGAGAAGCAAACCAGTCTGCTCTTTGGTCCTCGTGAGTGGTTATTTGAGCTCCAGGAGGCCAGGCTTTCAGGTAGAGATTGAATGAGCTGTTTCCATGTGAGATTTAGGTCACAAATGCTGTTCTTTTGTGCCTCCTGCGGCAAAATGGGGCATAGTATTCGAAGGAGGCCACTGTCCTCATTTCTGGCTGAAGATAAAATTGAGTGGCTAAAGGCAATGAAGAGCCATTTTGCACTCTGAGGACTGTAAGGCTTTGAGGACCTGGAAGGCAGCAACCAAAGTGTGAGTGGTGGGTGTAGGCATGGCAGATCATGGCAGGTGTTGGTGGTTCTCAAGTGAGCAGAGACTCATTCCTGAATACATGCGAGACTTCCTCAAGGAAAACCCAGAAGTACATGAGAGGCAGTGAGTCAGGCTCTTTTTCCAGAATGATGGTGCTATGGACTATCATGATAGCAGAAGGTGGGTACTTGATGCTAATGTGACCTAATTTGTAACCACTGGCCAGACTCATGGGTCACAGATGAACCCAAGGAGTCAGACTACCAGAGATAGGCATAATCTTTCTGAACATGGTCAGAGCCAGGATTGCAGCAGTGGGTTGAAGAGAGGAAAATGGACCCATGAAATATTTAGAAGACAGAATCCACAAAATTTGATGATTGGGAAGATGATGATGTGGGGGAGATGGGGAGCAATGATGAAGAGCCTGGGCTCTGAAATCAGACTGCTTTGGGTTTATCACTCACCAGATGTACAATGTTAGGTAAATTGCTTAACTTTTTGAAACCTCAATTGTCCCATTTTTTCAATTTGTAAATTTTGGATAATAATAGTATCTACCTCTTAGAGATTTTTGTCACAGTTAAATGAGATGATCCACTAAAAATATTTAACACAGTGCTTGGCACATTCTGGGTACTCAGAACATATTAACAATTATTACTATACCTGCAGAGAGTAATCGAATTACAAGTAAATAAAATTGTTAACATTAGAAAGTCCAATTTGTATTCCAATTTGAAATGTATGTTATTTACAAGCATTAGTTTTAAACTCATATGTATTTATGTGAATAAATAAACACATGTACATACATATGTATACCTGGCTAACTTTACCACTGAATAGTTAAGCAATAAAATGTGCTACATGGAGTTTTCTCTCTATTCTGTGTGCTCTGTGTTGCTAATCAAACTCAGTGGTTTTGTTAGAGGCAAGCCTTATAATTTTTCACTTTTCTTAGCTCATCAAAGAGCATTTGACGTACTTTCAACTTCTAGGTATGAAGCTAGTCATCTATTAGATAGACAGATGCATTTAGACGCTATCTCTAATATGCTGACTACTGATAGGCTAATATTCTGAATATTTAAAATCTTTTAGGCTTTGATTATACATGAAGTGTTTCCTCCCAGAATATGTGTGTGTATATATGTATGTGTGTACGCATATGCATGTTTATATGTGTGTGTTTGTATACATTTGTGCATGTGCCTGTGTGTATAGACATGTGAAAATAGCAGTTTGGAAGTGAGATTATAAACTTGCATTCAGGATTTCAAATAATCAAATAGATATAAAAGTAATATAAGAGGAAACATTAACAAATTGTGATCACAAATATTCAAAATCCTTTATCCCTGATATATCTCAGGAGACATATCTATGTCTAGGAGGGCCCTGGCAGAACCCCAACATAAGTCTTGGGATGCGGTAGGGAACAGAATCACAGGACAAGGAAGGTGTCCTGTTATTTGTACAATAATCTTTTAAACTCCTCCATTTGCTTCTAAACCTGTGAGGGAGAGGAGTCCATCTGTTTCGTTTTCTGTTAGATTCTCCAATCACATATTGTAGTGCTCAAGAAATATACACTGAATTAAACTATAGTATTTGGAATTTCTAAAACTGAGGTATATTTTAAACTTTTGATCTAGTTCTTTAAAGAAAACTTGTTAAATCGATCTAATTTAACCCATTTTACCAATGAGATAATTGTTTTCTAATGTGAACGTGACTTGTTCAAGATACAGAGCAATTAAGTGTATGGAACTGAAACAAGATCCAGTGTTCTTTTTGCTTGGTGTGCAGTCTGTTTTAACATCTATGCCATTTTCTTAATAATATTCCAAATTATATGCATACGTGTGTGTGTGTGTGTGTCTGTGTGTGTGTCTGTGTGTGTATGTGTAAAGAGATTGACAGAGGGAGAGAGAGAGAGAGACAGACAGAGAGGGAGGGAGACAGTATTTTAATCTACATGAAATTTTTGTCTGATTGTATAAGCGTTTCTGCGTTTTACATATGACCAGAAGTTGTGTTTTCACTGTCCAGTGAGCATCCTAGCAGGGAGAGTCCATGGAGACACCAGCTGACCTCCATGTGGTAATCCTTCATCCCTAGAATCTTACCTCCCAATACCCCATTCTGAGCCCAACCTCCCATTATTCAAATTCTCTCCCTCCCTGGCTCCCCCTCCTTCCATCTGTAGGCTTCATTGCGACCTCCATTCCCTTCAGCTCTCTTCTGGCTTGATTTCTGTCTCTTTATTTCCAGCGTAAATTCCATTGTTTATCACGCCAAGCACTCAAAATAATGGTGTTTCTGCATGGCCTCCCCCTAAATCTACAACCTTCTGATCAGTCTATTTACTTTCTTAATTTTTAGATTAATGTTACAGAGTGCTTCTAGAGAAAGCCACATGGTTACAAAAGTAGGTGCCCTTCGTTCAAACCTCAGTCTTCAGCCTTAGCTGGTCTTGCAAGTTAGCTGGACAATCTGTCTGTGTGTCCCAAGTCCCCTCCCTCCCTCTTTCCCCTTAGCAGCCCTTCCAAATCCCCATCATTCTCCATAAACCCTTGACCCCACTCAGCAAATGACCTCACCTTCTACTTCACAAAGGAAATAGAGGCCAACAGACAGCAACTCCCTCAACTTCCTGCCCCCTCCTCTACATTCTTATCAGCACCCACATCCATCCTTACCTCTCTTCCTCATTTTTCAGTTGAAGTGATGTCACTCCTCTTAGCCAAGACTAATCCCACCACCTGTGATCTGGATTCCATCCCCTCCCGCTCCCTCAGGGACGTGCTCCATCAATCATCCGTGCTCCTGTATCTACAACCTCTCAAGGTGCACGGGCTCTCTCCTCTCCCCTCAACAGACAAAAATGCTCTCATTGCTTCCAACTCAAACACAGACACAGACACACACACACACACACTCCTTAACCCTCCCTGTATTCTCTTCAAGTTACTGCAAAACTTTCTCTTCTTTCTCAGCCAAGCTTCTTGAAACATGTCTTCCCTCTGATTTTAAAGGTAATACACACTCATTTTAGAATATTCAGAGAATAAAGATTTTCAAAGAAAATAAAGAAAACTACCCATAATATACACCACCCAGGGATGACAACTAATATTGTTAGTTGTCAATATATTGCTAATATTGTGGTTTTGTTTCTTTCGTTTTATTTTTCACTACCCGTAAAAAAAATGGGCATCATACTGCACAAAGTTTCACATCTTGGTTTTTTTTTCACTTTTGTGACCATTTTTCCATAGTCTTAAATACAAACACGTCTGTTAGTGGTTGTATATTATTGCATTATATTTGTAACCATTTAAATGCCTTCTTTATTAGACCGTTAGATTGTTTTCAATTTTTCTTTTCTATAAATAATCATAAACATGCTTCCTGAAGACAAATCCATACTTTTGCTCTCCTCCCATTCACGTCTCTGCCAAAGACAATCTATCTTCTACCTCCTTCCCTTGAGATTTCTCTCATTAAAGTTACCAATGACTATTTACCAATGTTAAAGAGACTTTTCTGGTTTATCTCACTCAGCCTCTCTGAGGTACTTGACATTGTTAGCGATGATTCCCTTCTCGAAACCATCTTCTATCTGGCTTCTATTTCCCTTGGAAAGAAACCATCTTCCTGCTTTCCGCCCTTCTAGTTCCTCACCCTCATCCCCTTTGCACGTGCTTCTTCCTGGCCTTGCCTGTGAAAGTTTGCTTCCCTGGAGCTCCATCCCTACCTCTTGGCTCTATCTCTATACTTTCTTCCTGGGGGTAACCAATGCCTCATCCTTCATTCTCATATGCTGCTGGTTTCAAACCTGCACATCCAACCTTTGCTTATCTCCTCTAGGGAGACTTTTCTCCCTCTCAGTCATGCACTCTGAATTATTTCCCTTTTCTAAGCTCTTATGACACCCCATACCTAACTGTATCATGGCATGTATCGCTTTTTTTTTTTTTTTTTGCGGTACGCGGGCCTCTCACTGTTGTGGCCTCTCCCGCTGCGGAGCACAGGCTCCGGACGCGCAGGCCCAGCGGCCATGGCTCACGAGCTCAGCCGCTCCGCGGCACGTGGGATCCTCCCGGACCGCAACACGAACCCGTGTCCCCTGCATCGGCAGGCGGACTCTCAACCGCTGCGCCACCAGGGACGCCCCATGTATCGCTTTTAATTTAAACTGTTGGTGACTCGCCCTCCGCTTTCCTGGGTTTCTCAACCTCAGCACTATTGACATTTGGGGCCAGATAATTCTTTGCTGTGGGCCTCTGTCCTGTGTATTGCAGGATGTTCGGCAGCATCCTTCACCTCTACCAGCTAGATATCAGTAGCAACCTCCTGGCTGTTGTGAGAATGCAAAATGTCTGAAGACATTGTCAAGGTACCCTGGATACAAAATCCCCCCCAGGTTGAGAAACACTGTGCTAGACGTGAGTTTTGCAAGTGTAGGACCTGTGTATTCATCACTTTTTGCCATCACCCAGCCCAGTGTCCAGCATATAAATGATTCAGTTTTTATTCACCCACCAAGCAGATATCATATTGTTAACAAGTTTCCTTAATTCATGGTGGATATTAAAAATTGGCAGTGTCCTTAACCTCAAGGAGCTTACAATTTTGGAGGAAAGAAATGAGTCCAACATGCAGTCAGAATGCATATGGAAACTTAACTATACAAATGCAATGTTTAGGTTTTCTGCAGCAATTTATTACAGTTCAGGGAGAGGAAAGCAAAAAAGGAAAGCTTTCAGGAGAGCTAGATCTTTTACCATATGTGAACAAAAGACCTGGTTGGCATGGAGGCAAGAGGGATAGGATGTTTTCCAATCATATGGGAAAGACTGGGGAACGGTTTCAAACAGATGGATTAAGGTCTAGGTCTTCAAGGACACAAGACTGCCCAGACATCAATGAGATTATTCCTTTCAACTACAGGATTAATTTAGCTACTAAGTGTAGGTTCATGTTTTGCTCCAGTGAAATACATTATAATGCCTAGCAGTATAAAATGCTTTAAATTAATTCAATTCAATTAATAAGCATGGATATATAAGTTCAGTTAATCATTGGAATACAAGATGCAGACCTATTTAAATAAGCAGATGTGAGCAAATGAGAGGAATCATACTCCACACACTCCAGTTGTTCTCAACGGGGGAGTGAATTTTGCAACCCAAAGAACGTTTAACAATGCATAGAAATATTTTTGGTTGTCCCAGCTGGTGAGGCGATAGGGAAGAGGTGCTACTGGCATCTAGTAGGTAGAAGTGAGAGATGCTGCTAAATACTATAATGTGCAGGAGAACCCACCACAACAAAGACTTACTGGGCTGACATTTTGGAATGTCAGTAGTGCCTAGGTTGGGAAACCCTGTTCTACCCCATGCTTCTGGATCCACAACACTAATTAGCATGTTAAAGGACCTGGACTCCTGTAGTTCAATAAATAAATAGATATGTAGGTAGATAGATAGATAGATAGTAAATATTGATTTAATGTCTTTAAACACAGGATCTCACCAGGTTATTCTATCATGAAACCTGACAATATATGAGATGTATTGGGTAAAATATATTGAGTAAAATAAAAATACATTATTTAAAATAATTTTACCCGCTTTTCATTTTTTAATGTGACTACTAGAAAATATAAAATCACATATGTGGCTTCCATTACATTTCTATCGGATAGCACAGATCTGTCCATTTCTTCATAGTAATTAAAAAGTATTCCAGTAAGAACCTGCTGTATAAAAGAAATAAGTAAAATTCTAAAAATAAAAAAAAAAAGTATTCCATTGTCTATAAAATGTTGAAAGCCTTTTAACCAATGGAAATTGATCTTTTGCTCCTCAGATCCCTCTATCTTAATTTATTATACTGTAGTTTAGTAATTAACTGCTAGTCATAGGTGGGCTATATAGACCGTTAAAAAATTATTATCTAATCTGTGTATATGCAAGAGAATACCGCTCCTACTGCTGAGATATATAAAGTGAGGTTTAGAGTGTTTCATCAGCTATTGAAATCACTGATGTGTTTAGATTTCAGGCAAACTCTTGACTTTCTACTTGTTCCAAATTCTATTTTTGTCTTACTTTTGAAGTACCTAAAAGGAATAGAAAATCATGGTTGAAGCAGAGGAGAATGTCATTTGTGAATATCCAATTGTCACCCAAGGATGTGGCTGTCATTGAGAATGTGTCAACCATTCAAGGAGAATCTGGACCTACAAATGCAGTTAAGTAGTTAGAATCCCTTCTTAAATGGATTGCAATAAGGCTTTATGTAGTATATGGAAAAATGCTAACTCTTTAAAGTCACAGAAGGTAAGGAGACCCCACAATATTCCTAGTATTTTTAAACAAGGAAAGTCCCAAATCTTCCAAAGTCAACAAGTCATGGAGGAAGAAGAGTACGAGAAAAAGTAGGGGCAGCTTAAGAGCTTTGCTTTGCACTCCTAAGACTCCTTTTTTCCGTGTGTGGCAAGTTAGATCTTGCTAAGGCTGTGCTTGCAGGCAGGCCAGGAAGAGCTCGCAGGTGCCACTGGGTCCTAACGACAGCATGGACACTCCTGGGGTCTCGAGAGGATGTAACGGATGCTACATGCATGGAAGCAGGGTACGCTTCTTGTTTTAAAGGGCTGTTTTTGATATTGTTTCTCTCCAGCTGCCCTTCTGCCCCAGCCCGGGAGTGGCAGGGTTGCCACATTAGTCAAGGCAGGACAAGGTCAGGGTGTGGCCGGGGTATATGTAAAGGAAGTGGCTAAAATTAGTAATGGACTGAATGTGCGCCTGTGTTGTGGAGAAAGGGGAAACAGTGGAGGAGCAACTCCAGATCACATCTGGATTGTTCTGTCTGGAGGAAGAAGTAGGAATATAACTGCCAGAGGGGAGGGAGAGGTCTGGGGTGTCGATGTCACAGTCCTCCCGCCTTTTGTGTTCAGACCCGTCTGCTAATCTTATTGCAATGTTTTCTCTCCAATGCTTACACTCTGGAATCCTTTGTAAATATGCTATAGTATTTTATGCCTTAGCTCATTAGGTCTTGAAAAACTGGATGACAGTAAAAAGATGGAATTGCGAACATACCAGTGTGTGCCTCTGTGTAGAAAAGTGGGCAAGAACTTCAGACAAAGCAATGCCAACATAGATTTGTTCTACCGTGTCTTTATCTTCTTAAAGATCTCTTATTAGTTTGCACAGTTGGACATCTAACAATGGCCTTTTACCCTCATTGTAACTTTTGATGTATTTTACTTAATTTCAAAATTAATTATTTGTGCATCCTGATATATGAATATCTATTACCATGTGATGAAAACAGGAAGTCAGGGATATAATTACATTACAGCTTACAAAATACCTTACAAATATCACGATTTGTTGGTGTCCTCTGAGCTTCCGTTCAGAAACAAAACATCTATTGTTTTATAGTAAATGAACATTAGAAAATCAGAATTGTGGTTTTTTTAACTAAGAAAAAATATATAATATAGTCAGACTATCTGGTTTTCTTTCATTCAATTTAGAGAGTTTTAAGGAAAAAATAAAATGAAAAACGTTTTGAAGAAGAGGTCATTGAAACAGATGTTATCTACCGTAAAATAATATTTTCTTGAATTCTTAAAGCATTTGTGATTCAGATGGAATAAGTGTAGGATTCAGACAGTATGTATATATTTCAAAATATGTAATTGTCATTCAAATGGAATAAGTGCAGTATTCAAATGGGAGGTAAGGTTTTCAAAAGATGTAACTTTACTCTTGTAGCAGGCAGTGCCTATCTTACAAATGGATGTTTACAGTTAGGGAACAGCTTACTAAATGTTAGGACAAAACCACAGTTTTTGTTGCAAAGAGTAAAATGTGGGCAGAGATTTTTGATAAATGTCAGAGTGAAATGTTAATTCTAATTGTTCCATCGAGTTGTCCTTGATTTGTGACAGGTTTGTTACTATGCAGATTTCCGAGCTGCCACCGCCCATGTGGGGATTTCACCTTGTGAAGTAACCCAGATACACACTCTTCTCCATCTCACCTCTTTATTCCTAATTAGCTTGTCCCTGGGTTCTCTCAGGGTAGCATTATGGTTGTCCTGAAGTGTTTTTGATTCCGACGCACTGACAAATTAAGCCAGCTAATGTTTAGCGAAAACACAAATTTAAGTCACAGAAACGGTAAGGCCTTATAGGCGGCATCCCAGACTGTCGCCGGCTCTCATCCTGTTCACCCCGTCCACTTTCTGGAGGTGCTGCAAGCACCGCTGTATCCATAAACTCCCTTAAGGCTTTTGCTGATGTGTTTTAAGTTCTCGTTATAGCCCCAGAGTGCCTTTTCCTTGAAGTAATAATAGCACTAGGGGCAGGCAGAGCAAGCTGGTTATCAGTATGCAACAAAATTTAGCAGTCTCTGAAAAAGCAGACACAGGAAAATTGGAAGGAGGAGGAAACAGCCATGGAAAGATGGGTCTGGCACTGGCGCCAACAGCCCGTCCCTTGACTCAGGCCAGGAACGTTCAGACTAACCCAGAGTCACTCTCCCGGTCTCCTTCTTTGCTCCCAAAAAAGCCTGACGTGCAACTTATCAGGAAGTTTTCAACTGCTCTCAGTAGATGAAGTCAATAAATAGTAAAAAGAAAGAGTGAAAAAAGGAGGAGGAAAGGCAACTAACACTGAAAATGTCTACAAACCCTTTGAGTTGCCACCTATTTAAATCCACATCAGCCCTGTGGAAACACAGAAAATTAGAGGATTTTGCTCAAGGTTACAACAGTAATTAACAGAGCCAGAATTTTAACCCAAGTCTGTCTCCAGTACACATGCTCCTCCTTTCCAGATGGGTGTAGGGAAGTCATATTGACAGGATGTCACAGATCTGTGGGAATCTAGAATGTCTCCGGACATCTAATGGATGTTCCCTATTGATTTCATATATGAACTAGGCATGTTATTGAGAGATGCCTTTATCTACAAATTACCCAGGGTTCTGTCTTCCCAAGATGAGAAGACTATTTGTAATTGACTCTAATAAGGGAAAAATGGCAACTCTGAAACAGCATAGCATTTTCTGTTAGGAAAAACATATAGACACACTCACACGCATACGCGCACACACACACACACACACACACATATATATAAAATATATTTAAGAGCTGCTAATGAAATCATTTATCCTTAAGAAACTACCTTCATCTAAAACTACATGTAATCAGTGGAGTTTCATAGCAGTAGTGTACAGTAAATTGTATTTTTTTAAACACATGGCATAACAGGGTAATTTCTGTTTATTTACGAGATTTTAAAATGTCTTTCTGCTGTGTCAGATCACAGTTGTGTTAAAACACATGCATTCATTATTCTCCTAAGAAGCTCAATGACTAGAATGATAGGGCAAAGCTGGGAGAAAGTCTAATTCTCTCACAGGGTTGGGATTTTTGTTTTGTTTTGTTTTTGCTTGAAGAGAAAACAAACACTATGCCATGTTTCTTCTCAAAAACAAGTTTCTATATATTCAGGTGTATTGACCCTCATGTGAATTTTGCAGAAACATAAATGAAACAATTATTAAAAACTTAAAATTAGGCCCTGTATTTGTCTAATTGAAATGGATTTCAGAAATTAGGGAGACGGTGCTGGTATAACGTAGAAGTAAGGGCCCCAGTGAATCACCCTTTCTATATACATGCCGTGAAATAGCCCCCTCCCATGGTGACTCTGAGCTTGGCCACGCAATGCGCTCTGACCAATGAGATAATACAAAGCAAGCGTGATAGAAGCACACACTTGTAAAGTGCTTGCCCACTGGGACATGCCGCTTCTGGGTGCTGAGAACCCTTGTGCCACACTGTATGAGCAGGCCAGGGCTAGCCCTCCAGAAGCTAAGAGACCATGAGGAGAGAGACCCCAGCATTCCCAGCCATGGCTGTTTTCCCAGAGGGACAGTGAGGGAGGCCATCCTAGACCACTCCACCCTTGCTGAGCTGGCTTAGAACAGAAGACCCACCAGCTGATCAGCAGATTGATTAGAAATGGTATGTGTTAACTGTTTTAAGGCACTGTGTTTTAAGCTAGTTACAGAGCAAAATGTAACCAACTCAATACTGTTCCGCCAAAAATGTAAATATCAATCCAACTAAGGCTTAGAGTGCTTGAAAACTGTTCCTACCTCACAGAGCTAAGAGACGACCTCACTCATCATCTTGATAAATACATTAGCTATCTCAGTTAATTTCAGGAAACTAAATTCTAGAAAGACAACCCCACAGTCACCAATCTTTATGCCAAAGGCTACAGGGGATGTGGAGAGGTTTCAGAGAGTGTCAAGTTAAGATAGTACGGACAAGGCAGTTCATTCATAAGACTCCGTGTGTTTCACATAAATTAAAAGCCTTCAAAAATACTCTCTCTCTCTGTTTCTCTCTGTCTCCTGTCTGTCATCTGTCTCTCTCTCTCTAACATACACACATGGCTGAGCAAGTAAAGGAAACATCCAAATTCCCTAATTGCTCTAAGACCTCAAAACGTTCAGAATTGGTACTTCTTCATCAAGGAGACACTTTTCCTTCTTCTTGTAGCTTCCAGTGCCAGGACAAGCTTGCCTGTTACTCTATCACCATCATCCGTGAGACTTATTTTTTTTAATAGGTATTCTGGCAATTCCAGAGAAACATGGTTTTAAAGAATATTTAGTAACATGAAACAATGCTAAATAAAGTGGATACAGAAAAAAACCCACTTTATAAGATTGTACATTTAATATGAATTCAATTTTGTAAGGATTCTATGTATTTTATGTATAAAATAAGAAAAAATAAAGACTTTAAAGAAAACGCAACCAAATAGTAAAGGACTTCATGGAATTATAGTTTTTTTTTCTAGTTTTAATCCTCAGAAATATTAATATATATAAAATATAAAATAAATTAGCATAAACTGGAAATCAATGGGAGACTATCTATAAAATGATATTCTAAGAACCATTTAGGGAAACAAATCAAGAAATTTAGATAAAATTATAGATCATGGACATTCCCAGGGGTGAGCAGATGTTCATTACAGTAGTAAAAGCGTGTACAGATTTTGTATAAATAAATAGACTGATAGATGAAATTGCATGCCATACAAGTACTTCTAAGTTTGTAATCATGTTCTTCTACACACTGATTGTTTTAAATACACGTTTCTTGCTTGTGTTAAGAACCCCTCATTGGTGACTTCCCTGGCGGTCCAGTAGTTGAGACTCCGTGCTTCCAATGCAGGGGGCACGGGTTTGATCTCTGGTTGGGGAACTAATACCCCACATGCCACATGATGCAGCCAAAATGTTTTTCAAAATTTAAAAAATAAATAAGAAGCTCTCATTAAAAAAGAAAAAAAAAAACTAACAACAAAAAATCCCTCATTGGAAACATATCAAATCGCTTCACAGCTCTTACTAGTATTCTATATTATTTCTGTCCCCCCTCACCGCATTTCTCTCCCTTTTAAGATTCTCATGCACAGAGAAGGTAAGAAATTATTTGAGAACAACTCAATTATTGGAACGTTTGGAAATGTTATCCGTTTCCCAGACTTCAGTGTAAGCCGGTAGTCTAGAAATACATTCATGAAGTCCCCCACTACCAACTACACAGAAGACTTAAAACATAATGGTGTCGAGGAATTCAGTTTTAAAATAAGGCATGAATCAGAAGTCCTGCATCTCAATGGTTGCCCCACTTGACAGAGTTACAGGACAGAATCTGCAGGTTTGCGATCCCTCAATCACTGCAGTACCACGCATTTGTGTGTGCTTTTTAGATCCTGTAAGGTAACATATTCTGAAGATGAATTCATGTGCGCCATCAGAAAGTAATCTTCCCCAAAGGTGCAAATGGGGAGTTTACTTTTTTCCCAACAGATAGGATGACTTTATGAAACTTGTTGCTAATCCTTTCAGCCTTCCTACGTGACACAGTGGACCCTTCCTTGATGAAATATTTTGCAAATGAAATGCGACTTGGATTTTTAACAGCTAATGTGATACAAGAAGAGTGAATATTGTAACACAAACCCAGAGAAATCAGAGTTGCCTCCTCCCTGAATATCCACCTATTACTGACCACTGTGACCTTTCTGGGAAAAGTCACTTCCATTGGACAGGGCAGTGGCCGCAAGGCAGCAAAACACCACTCGGAATAATTCTTTACAGATGCTAGGAACCGGAAGTTTCAAGGGGAAAAATGAAAGCCATTCACTCTTCCAATGACATAGGCCTTTGATACCACGAAGCCGTTTGGGTTGAGAGCTGCAAGGTCAGGAAGGCACGTAAAGATTGGTGATTAGAGAAATACTATATCGGCAAAGTGTGGCAAGCTATTAAAAGAAACTATAGCTTTTATGATTGTGTCGCTGAAGCTCCCCAGGGCTATTTGTATTAGATATTGAGTTAAGCATAACTTATTTAGTCCCAGCATTCCAGAAAACATTTTGATGTCAGCTACTGCAGGAAAGTAAACACAAAGCGAAGGAGGAAACAGAGCTGATCTCGAACAGATAAAAATGGTGTAATTTAATTTTCTGAACCCGGGCATTTTAGAGCATTAAGAATGAGGAATTTTAGAAGGTCCTTTCAACTTGCAAAATAAAGTTTATTTAGGCATTCACTGGAGAGGAAGAGGGGGAGCATAGGGCTTACATTATCAACTTGCTGAGCATATATTAACTTCTGATCAAAACATACTTTTGATTGTATTTAGTGAAATGTTCCCGGGGCTGTAATCTGTATTTATGATAATGGATGAGTTTCTCTCCCGCTTCAATGATTTAATAATCACATAATTTTTGTTTGTGCATCTTTTCCTAGTGGCTCTAATTTTAGCATTATTCATGATATCATTGGTTCACGAGGTGTTTAGGGTTCACCAGACATTTCCACGACTACCGTTAAAATTCTTTTTTTTAAGACAAGGCTTTAACACTGGCCACACTCGCCATGTGCTATCCAATCATAAAATGAAAATGTTGGCAGTGATGAGCATACCAAAAAAAAAAATCTGTTTACTTCCATTTTGAACCAGAGAAAGGAATGCTTGAACTCTGAACCTTGGCTCATGCTAAGATCCCTGAGAGGAATTTCCTCACAGGTCCTATGAAGACTGAGCAAAACTGGTGACTCAGGGGACAGATAATAGACATCTGAACACATTAGGAATATCAGCGTCTAAAAGATTAGCCACTTTAAACAGTCTTACTGTAGGTGGCATTGCAGTTGAAAGGAGTTGGAAGGAGACAATATTTTTACCGAAAACTTTAGATGTGACTCAAAGAAAGAAATATTTCCCATCTTTGCAAAACAATGAGGTAATGAGAGAGAGAAAGAGAGAGAAAGAGAAACATGAAAAAATGTTAACAGTGCTTGCCTCTGGGTAGTGGGATTATAGGTGATTTTTCACCAGTTTTTATACTTGTCTGTTTTTGCCAATTTTTCTGCAAAGATTATGTGCTCCTTCTGAATAAAAAATAAAAGAGGAGGAAAATACACAAACGAGTAGGAAGGCACATAGGCCTTCTGAATGTAAAAGGCATGCCAATGATCCCATCTCTTATAGGCTAGGCCTTGCCATGATGAACAGCTGCCTTGTCGTACTTGACAAAATCTCAGAGAAGCTGCTCCAGGACTTACTGGCTGCTGAAGAGGAACTGCCAGACCGTTTCGAGAAGGCTATTGTTCCAAGTCCAGTATTTGGGATCTGAATGAAAGCATACCTCAGGCAGTCTTTTACTCTTAGTCCAACTCTAAGACCTTGCATTTGTGTCTTCATTAGCAAAAGAACTCTCTTGATTTCTGTTATTTCTCCTCGCAAAGTTGTTTTTGTTTGTTTGTGGGAAGAATGATAACTCCGTCAATATTTTGTAGTCATAGCTCTTGCCCAAGGCTGATGATGTTCAATGAGCATGTGAGATTGTTACTGCTCCTATCCGTTTAGTTTGATCACTGCCCATGCCAAATGGTTGTTAAATATTGTGAATACCACCTGGAATTGTACAGCCCCGTAATTCCTCATTCAGGTAGTAATAAGAATGACCTCAGGTTAATCATCATAGTGGTTATATAACTATAAGATAACCACACAATATATTCTATGTTCTATTCTACTATGTAATAATTACAACATATAATTATAATACAGTTATATAAATATGCAACTATAATACAGTTTTATATTTTGTGGTGCTTTAAGATAATTTAATTATAATTTCACAGCCAATATATTTCAGTGATTAGTTTGAAATAAAAGTCTGTTTGGTTGAAAGAAGTGATCATTTTGGAATACTGTGTAAACATATCCAGGGAATGATCACTACCTGGTTGAAAAGACAAAAAAGATATTAAAAGTGAAAGCATTCTAGCACATTTTAACTATATATTTCTTAAAGCAGTATAGTGTTGGTAGAAAAGATATTAAAGATTCTAACTTTCAAAAATAAAGTAACAGTTTGAGTGCATTCAGCAAAATAGTTGTCTGTGAAATATTCAGAGGAACATTTCACCACCTAGGTACAATATATGCGAAATACTAGCAAGAAAATAAATACAAATGTGAGAGAAAACTGAGACATTATTCTTTAGATAAGTGATTTTTCTCAGGAAAAGGAACAATTCTTAAGGTTGTGCTTTTCTCTTCTTTTTTCTTTCTTTCCTTTTTTTTTTTTTTTTTGTTGTTGTTAAAGTTCAGGTGAGGATAAGCTTCTGTTACAGAGTCATAAACCACCCATTCATTCCAAATTCATAATACTAAAGAACACGGACCTGACATCAAGGTAAAAATAAATCTTGTATCTCTAATGTTGGCAACATTTTGAAAACACCAGAGAGATTATTGAGCAAACTCTATTCATTCTTTCACCATTGCTCTCAAAGTCCCATTCTGGTTATTGAAAGTGTCACTAGGCTGTGTAACAGGCTCTTTCTGTGTATCTCGAGGGAAACATACACTCAAAATCAATCTGCTAAAACGTCGAATAAACATGGACTGAGTCAGGTAAACACAGTCCTCATCTATTGTCAACATTTTTATGTTGATGTTATTTGGTAAATGACATGGCAGAAAAGATAGGGAAACACAAAGCTCCCCCATGATTCCAATATTTCCTCCGTGTACATTACCTCATGTTCCTTCCCCAAAGAGTCCCTGTACAGACATAACATGATTCATTTCTAATTAGGGTGGTAGCCCAAGGTACATCTGCGGGTGTAATTGCTGATGGCGCTATCATTTTTGCCCTCTCACCCTAAGAACGCCTGTTCAAGTGCAAAACTCAATTTCCTCCAGTCACCTCAGTTTAAGAGACCCAGTCCCAAGTCACTAAAGTGCGTGACTTCTTTTGTTTAGAATAATGTTTATGCCTCACTTATGTCCTTGCTAATTCCATACAGCAATCTTCAAACTAAATACGATTTGACTTTCTTAGGTAAAACATCAAGAAAGCTTTGGGTTTAAAAAATAAATAAAAACAAAAGCTCACCCCCATGCCTACGTAAATTAGTGAAAACAAGGAGTAGAACGGAGAAAATATTGAACACATTTTATTAATACTTTTAAATAGCAAAGAAACTCTTCCAAGGATATGGTCTCTTTGAAGATAAAGTTCCATTTGCATAAACTGGATGGGCCTCTTTAATGCAGTTTTCATTATCTTGACTCCAAAGTGACTGATGTCAAGATCAAGGGAGTCATCAGGGCAGATACACTCCAGGACACCAGGGAGAAATAAATCAGCCCATCATCTCCACCCAGGAGAATACCTCTCCACCAAGGGGATTTTCCAATCTCCTTTCTGAAGCAGGAGGCCAAGTTCCATTATTGTGAGGACTGACCCTCATCCCTTAGAAGTCTCTCATTCCTTACGTTAATTGGGGTCCCCTGCATCGGTTATCTAATAGGCTAATGAAGTTTGGAGATAAACCAGTTCTTGACCACTTCTTGCCCTCTGAACACTCCCGGGACACTAACCCTCTTCAGCCTTTTATCTCATTATGTTAAAGAGAGAAAATTAAGTCTGAAGAAAATGAGATAACAGCCCCTTGGGTGTTAGGTGAAGTGGTTTGGGTCTTCTTGTGAGGAGAAGAAATCATCACATTCATTAGATTCTATGTGACAATTAACCCTTTGCCTACCTCAGCCATTTTCTTCCATCTACAGTTGCATTTTGGCCATAGAGGGTCTGTCCCTTGGCCTTTTCTTTACTCAACCTCGGTTTTCCAATTTATTCCATGATGCCTCAGGTCTCCCCAGTCATCATAGGTGTGGGTGAATTTAAAATACCATCATTGGGTCTTTATTTCACAAGTTTGACTTAGTGCTGTTTTCATTTGCAAAGTACAAATGTGAAAACTATAATTTATTATGGTACTAGCAATTCAAGATGTTTTGCTTGGATCCTGTGTCCACAATCGGTTACCAACATTCCAGCCTGTTTTGCTTTAGTTGGCTACTAGTTTACTACCCCCCATTTCATTCTCTAAATCTGTGTTTAAAAACAATTTAACAACACTTTGATTCTTTTTGGAAATGCAGTTATGTGGTGTGTAACATGGCATTTTAAGGCAGATGACAAGATGCAAATGACTCATTTAATGATTCTTTAATTTTATACATACTGTTTTATTCGAGTAGTTATCAGAGGCTGGGTCACTTCAGGAGTATGTGAAGAGGTTATTTCAAGTACAGACATTGGAGTGGCCTTGAAATCCCAGCCTCCTTGAAGTTGTGAAACATGTAGCTAGAAGAATCAGCCTTCCTGCTCTACGAGCAGCCCCTACTGGACAACGGATTGATGTGTGCTGCTGCTAGGCTACAAGCATCTATTCTTTCTCCTTTTTTTCTTCTCTCTCCTTCCAATGGGGGTGAGGGGGTGGTACTTTTTACTTTTCTCTTTAAAAGTAAATTATGTCACTTGCTTTTCTAATATTGAATATTTGGTTGAGACAAATACACCACATAATCCTATAAAGACATATTGACCTTCTTGATATGAATGGTATTATATTTACTCAATAATTCAATTAAAAGTCTTAATTTAATCTGTTCTCTCATTCAAGGGTATTTTCTGTACACAATAATCAAAGAATGTTGTTGGTTTTTATCAATGTACTTTAGAATTCTAATAACATTAGGAAAATGTTGCAATAGAGTAAATAGAAAAATAGAAATAAAGATATCTTTGTTTGATTTGGTTGTCTCTCCTTCTAACCAATAAGTCTCAGATATGACCCTTATCACAATTTATTGTTTCCTATGGGTCCCAAGGCTTTAATAATATCTAAGTCGATCTAGTTTTCATTCTCAACTACCATTTAAAAATAAATGACTTTATATGTTTTGTATATTTTGCCACAATAACAAATTAAAAAGCCAAACAAATTAGCAGACAAGATATCACATTGAAAATGTGTTTTATCACCAGCTAGTGAATATGGCTATTTCCTTTCACTGCAAACATCTAACTATAAAGTAGGATTTTTTTTCTCCAAAAAATGGTAGGACAAGAACAATTCATTATTTACTAGTACCCAAATGATGCACTTCCTTTTTCAAGATAAAGTATAAATAGGTACTTATATAAATTGCTTGCAAAAGATACCAGACTGTCAGCTCTGGATGCTTTAAGTGCCCTTTTTATACAGAAAATCAGCAAACAACCAAACTTAGCCACACCATGCTGAGAAAGTATTATATACTAACCAGATCTCCATTTGTTTTTTTTTTTGTGGCCCACAGTCTCTTTAAAGAGAGATTAACGAGGAATGCCAAATGTGGTCTAAGATAAATGGACTTAGACCCAAATCTTCTTTTACCATGCCACAAGAAAGTTAAGAGAGGTGGTTTGTTGTAGGTTACATTTCATTTCAATTACAGGTTACCTAAAGACTAGGATGGGAGAAGCTAATGTCCTAGGTCAGTGTTTCAAAAAGTATGTTCAGTGGAACAGTAACTTTGAAAAATGTCATGGTCATATTTTTCAAAGTCAGATTAAACAACACGAATAAGTTGCTTTGTTGCAGGACTTATCAGAGCCATTAATTTCCTAAAGTATATTGGGTGTCTCCAAAAAGCTGACATCAAATGCAGACTTTCCAAAACTCCCTCTGGACTGATGTTTCAAAAAACACAATTTGGAAAATTAACTCTGAAGTCATCCAGCCTTTCTACATCCATGTGCTCTTAAGGAAAGTGATAGTTCATTCATTTCCAACCTGGACTTACCACACGGAGCACCAGTGTGGTAAGTCAGTGTGGTAAGTTGAGGTAAGTGTGGTAACCTGAGTTCATTCTGTGAATGAGCCTGAAATATGCTGTCTCATCTAAAGCTCACATCGACCTCAGGAGGATAGATGTTATCAACTCCATCTCATAGAGGAGGAACTTGAGATTGAGAGTTTAAGAGTTCTGAGGACAAGGGAGTGACGGAGCCAGGATTCATACAGAAGATGTGCTCACTGCAAAGGCCTCCCTCCCTCCCTTAAACTGTGTTGCAAAGAACCGTTCTTTTTTGGTGAAACTCTTTAGTGGCTTCTCCGGTGTGCCTAGGTCATGTAAGGTCATTGGGATTGAGATGGTTTACCCTGCATTTGCAATCCTAATGGTTTGACCTTTTACCACTGCAGACTATGCTAATTTGAATTCTCTCTTGCATGGACAAATCAGTACAATCGATGATAATTTTACTTACAACTCTACCCATTCTCAAGGACTGCCATTTATAATACACAGAGCAAGATGGGGAATGCATACATGTTAAGATACTAATCAAAGGTAAATCTGGAAACAACCAAAAGAAATTTATGTTAAAGAGCAGTTGGAAATCAGCATTCATGTCAGAGGTGGTCGGTGTTTTCCTCCTGTTTACCTACAAGCCAAATACTACCAAGCGAGAAACCACCAAGCAACTCCTTCCCTCTCAAGGTAACAACATATTAATATCCCATGGAAAGATCAACATATAATTTAGTTTCTGTTCACTTCAGTCCCTCTACTCTTTGGTACTAAAATGGATATAAAATCAAAAAGAGCAATGCAAAGTGACTAACTCCTCAGAAAAGTTTTGGGAAAACGTATTCAAACTTCTGGATCATCTTCTCAGCATTAATTGGGACATGTTAAATTCTTACATTGCAGATATTTTTTTTTTTCTATTAGGATACAAAAGAGAACACTCACATGCAGAAAGTTGAGTTTGAGTCCACATATTGATCTGAACAGTTTGCCATTTCTCAAAACCTATCTCAGTCACTTTTTCTCCACCACTTATTATGTAGGTCCCATTCACAGGTAAGAAAAGACTTTCTACACATGTGTAAGTATTGTAAACTAAATAAAATTACCATTTTTTTCCCTCAGGATTCTCCAAGATAGGAAAATTTCACATGAATCATTCAGAAATAAATATGGATTAAACAAATATCTTTTAATATCAGTAATTTTTAAAAAATTTCCCCTATAATTCCTTAGTGGAAAAGTATAATCACATGGTACCAGATAATGTGGAAATATGCCTTTTTCATGAGTGAGAACAGGCAAATTTCCAAAAGGACATTAATCAACTTAATTATCAAAGCTGATATATCTTTTAATAGGAAAAAAAGGCACGATGCTGAAATATGCTAGCTATTTACACTATGTCTTGTTTGCAAAATTATTTACATTACCCTATCTTTGTTCAACTTTAAAGATCAGTTTTTCAGGGGGGTGGGGTGGTGGTGGGATGAATTGGGAGATTGGGGTTGACATATATACACTAATATGTATAAAATAGATAACTAATAAAAAATATAAATTAAAAAAGATCAGTTTCTCTCCAAATAATTACAACTGTCTTTTCTCTAGCAGGAAATTACGCATAATATATATTATAGAAACATTGTTTTTTGCATGAGTGGTACTTTAGCAATTTGACTTTGGTGAACAGAAAGAGAGCTTCTCACTTTCTGAACAGCAGCAAAAATCCAAAATGATCTCTAAGTGAGGAAGAGAACATGGACATAGCCTTCAAAACAAAAATGAAATATCCCAATAGTCCTATCATACAATCTATGAACAGTTGTGGGCTATGATTTGCAAATACTTGAGTTTCATAACATTGCAAATTGCAGCCAATGCATCTTGGCATATTATTGCCAGTAATGTCTCCGTACTACATATACTCAAAAGCTAAAATGCACTTCAGTTCACATCTAGCCTTCCTGAAAATGAAATATGAATAAAATGTTCCTCCTTTACCATCAGATAAGGGGGCTCTTGCAGAAAGATGACAAACAGGCAGCGATGTGCTGGAAATGAACTGGCAGGGCTGCTTATCAAGTGGTGCCTCATTCCAGTCATTGCCTCTATGCCTTTCTCAAGGATGTTCAGGCCATAGGATGAAATACTACTGTTTGATGTCAATAAATCTTGATTTAAGGTGATAAAATTAACCATGGAAGAATGCCTTAAACACATCATGATGGAATTCTTATCCTCCTTTACACAATATATCCAAGAATGTGATTCCTTTTCTTAATAACATTTGGACAATTCGGATTATTCCCTCTCCCTAGAGATTGAGTTGGCAAGTACGTTAAAAATGCTTATTTGAAGTCAGCCATAGCCACAGAAAAACATACCACTAACCAAACCAACGATATCCTGTTTAAATCAAAGGAAACTAGACTGCTCATGATCCTAATGGCCATAAACAAAACACTGACCATAAATCCATCATGCTAAGCACTAGTCTTTATTGCTACCATGGTTGCACACAATTGGCTAGAACCAACATTGCTGTAAACCCATAAACCAACAAAAGCTTTACCCTTAGTGTGAAAATCTCTCCAAGAATAACAAGCACTGTCCTTTGGTTAGAGCATTTTCAGCGCATTTCTAAAATGCTCTGATGGGATCCTTTGATTATAACTCTTTTTCTTCCTCTCTGAATTTGAATCATTCCACTCTGACCATTTAGATTTTCTGCAGCAATTACCATTGACCCCTGTGAAACTGCTTCTCAGCCATACCCTATCAGAAAAACCTACTTGAAAATTCAAAATTTTCGGATTTTGAAAATTGTAATGGAGGCCATAGTACTTGGAATCTCTCTGCTGCCTCCCATGGCTTAATTTAGCTCATTATTTATTCCACAGTGAAAGAGGAAAATATATTTATTGGGAACTTGTTACAATGTTTAGAAAAGAAAATTCCCCAAATCCAAATTAAGGATTCCTTCCTAGAGGTTCAGGCAGGCTCTAGCAACAAATGTTTATGTATTAATGGTGTTTATGTTTATGACAAGCTACTTTTCAATGTAAAATATGGTTTGTGAACCCTATTTTTAATTTAGCTGCTCCTACATATTAGTTTTTAACTATGTGAGAGAATGCAGGTTTAGAAGCAATAAAATGAAATCAATTTTAAAGTAGACTGTAATTGAGACTTCCATTAAGTTAGACTACCTTTCCCTTACTTTTTCTAAGTCAGTGATATTTTAATTTATTTCAGTAGAAAATGGTCTGTGCCAGGTATCTAACAACAGTCCAAGAGTCTCATGGAAAGATATTTACTTGTCTTAACTTTTCTTTGCAACTGTTAGGGTCCTTGTCATTTTGACTTCCTTTCAGCTAGTGACCTCTGCCCTGCTCCAATTTAAAGATAAACGAAAAGACATTTCCCCTGGATGTGTGCTTCTTCTAGTTTTTTGGTGGAAGCAGTTGGATCTAGCTGTCTAACCAATTACCTCCTATTTGAAAGCACTTGCAGGGTGTGTCATTGTGTATTGGAAGAAGGAAATTTACAAAGAGGTAAATATAAAAAAATGATGTGCCATCTCTAAGAAGTGAGCCCAGAATTCAATGTCAAAATAAGTAAAGGAAAACTATGAGATAATATCAGCAATATATGTGGGCATGTGCTAATATTTCTAAAACAATCGATTTAAATACGTGACTGGAATTGGAGTTAAGCAAGTCATCTTTTGCACACGTACATATTATTCACAAAATCTGTCTATAAATACACTAGAAATGGAGCATTTATTATTTAGGTTGCAGGAAAGCATTTCCTGTGTCACTGGTAGCTTTATACAACAGCATTTTCTCTCCATCTTTTCTTGAACTCTGAGAATATTATACTTCTTGGTATTGCTTTTGAAATTCTATTGTTTATTCCCCTTTTTGATAACAAACTTAAGGGAATTAGTAATAGAATAATATCAAAATGACAAATGGAAAAAGAGAATTACTCTATATAGTATACACACATATATACACATAATGTGTGTGTGTATAGATGTATATATACATAACCTCACACATACTGTTACTTTTATTCAATTTTCAAGTTATATAGGCTGTTTGTGGGGTTTCCATGTTTTTAGTTAGCTTAAAGGGAAATCTGATAGCCACCTCATTCCTTCACACATTACACTATGGAAAAACTCTATAAAGTAAAGAGTAGCTAGCCAGACTTTATAGTAGATAATGGGGAAAATTTATTGGGTAAAGACTAAAACGATCTTTATTACAAGAGACCACACCTCAACATGCAATGGAGGAAAATGTCTCCCTTGTGAGAAAACATAATAAAATATGTCCATCCAACTAGCTGTGAAACCCTGAAGAAATACACAGCTTCCCTGCTCCCTCCCTTTCTGAATTCCTTTTTATTTTGAGTCAGGCTATCTTAGGCCATTAATTAACCTTTGGGCCCTTGAGGTCACCTCTTTGGATCTGTTCTCCATATCCTGAAAAGTTTTATTTCTCAGTGAATATTAAAGATATGTGAATACTGACTAGGTTGCCAAAATAATGATTTATTACATCTGCTAAAATGCCTTGAGTTGTAAAAATGAAAGAATACAAAATTCACTAAAGTAATTTTGAATAGCACAGGTGTTATTTACCCCAATATAGAAATTTCTCATCAGTGGGAGTTCTATGATAGGATCAATTATAACTTAAAAATATTGTCATAATTAAATCTTACATCTTTGAATATCTGTTGTTTCAAGAATCTTAAACTAGTCTGTGGTTTTGCATGCAAATATACATAAAGGGAACCAGCATGTCGGGTGACGTGAGTGGAAGGTTTATGTAAATTATATTTACTTAAAGCAATTGAGTTAAGACTACTTACTAGCTCATACACTGAACGGCTTACTGCCTGTGCTGGAAAGTGTGTTGACCTAGGAAATGCATACACATACAAATAACATTGACAAAGCTAAATTAAGAATTTTGATGGCATTGAAAAGCATAAATGTTCATTAATTATTTATATTAAATCAGAGGGCATTTGGAAATTCAATCTCTAACAGTTACATTATAAACAGATGAACTCCCAAAGTACTACTATACCTGTACCTATCATACATACCCAACTTCTTTTATCTGATAATATTTGTATATGTGATGTATCTGCTTCCTACCAGATTATAAACTTATTGGAGCCAGGCAGGATCGTACACAACACTTAAAACAATGTCCTACACATTATGGATGCATGATAAGGAATTAACAAACAAAGAAATGAAGATTTAAACTAGCTTAGTTAACATTGTTTCATGAGTATTTTTACATGCAAAAGAGACAGGATTCCAACCTTTCCTTTAAACCTAGTGCTTCATAATCATGAACAGGAGAGAGGGAACGGTTTTGTTTAAATGTTGGTAGACAGAGTTAAGACTGCATAATCCCTTGGGCAGGTTAAGGATATTTGAGCCAATTGCGAAGAAGTTATGCCAAGTTAAGTATTTAAATTTTTGTTTTTTATATATATTGAGGCAAAGGGAATAAACGTATATTGTAAATCAAAAACATATTTAGTAAATAAAGTACATCTCACATCAAGTATGAAAAGTAAGCATTAAAGAGTTGAGGATCCCATAAATGACATTTTGCAGTGTCTTCTAAGCCATGACCACTAAGTTTTATGAACTAGAGTTAAATAGAAGAATTAAATGATAATAAGGAATATATTTAGTATGAAGAAAAAAAGCAGGGCTACAACTATGAAGACACTCATACAATGACATCCTGACTCTAATTAGCTTTCATTTTTCACCTTTGACTTTTCTTTCTACAAGTGCTAGCACATTCTCATCAAAATAATTGGGAGTAAGAAAGACTTGGTTAAAAATTTAACGTAGTAGGAAATGGCTTTCTGATATGCAGATGAAGGAATTATGAGTTGAATTTATTCAATGGTCTGTGAGTCAGATGCTAGTCTCTGTTACATTATCACAAATCGGCTGTGAGACTCCAAGCCATCTCTCAACCTCTCTGGATTTGGACTGAGGTTGAAATCTGAGCTCTGTCATTTTCTAGATGTATGACTTTAGGCAACTGTTTCACTAATGAAGCCTACATTTCTTCATTTGTAAATAAGAGATGGTGATTAAATGATACATGTAAACTGCTGGGCAAGGTGACAGACATTTAATTAATTCTCAAACATACTACCTTTATTGTTATTTTCATTATCTAACATCTTTGCCAATAATAATATTTTGTTATTCTGTACTATTTTTATATTGTTTTCTATAAAACTTTAAATACAGGAACACACTATTTTTGCATATATTTTATGACTAATTTAGTTGGGTTATTTTCACTCATGAGGAATATCAAAAACTCTGTCAGTACAGAATGTGTTTCTCCCATCTTCTCTCCTTTAGGTGAAAATCTATTTGTCAATTCTGTTTCAAAAATAGTAAATCAGGGCTTCCCTGGTGGCGCAGTGGTTGAGAGTCCGCCTGCCGATGCAGGGGACATGGGTTCGTGCCCCGGTCTGGGAAGATCCCACATGCAGCAGAGCGGCTGGGCCCGTGAGCCATGGCCGCTGAGCCTGCGCGTCCGGAGCCTGTGCTCTGCAACGGGAGAGGCCACAAGAGTGAGAGGCCCGCGTACCGCAAAAAAAAAAAAAAAAAAAAAAAAAAAAAAGTAAATCAGTATTCACTTGACCTTTTTTATTATATTTAAACATTCAACAGCCTTTTACTGTTTTTTTTTTTTTTTTTGTGGTACGCGGGCCTCTCACTCTTGTGGCCTCTCCCGTTGCAGAGCACAGGCTCCGGACGCGCAGGCTCAGCGGCCATGGCTCACGGGCCCAGCCGCTCTGCTGCATGTGGGATCTTCCCAGACCGGGGCACGAACCCATGTCCCCTGCATCGGCAGGCGGACTCTCAACCACTGCGCCACCAGGGAAGCCCTCAACAGCCTTTTAAAAAAAAAAGAAGAAAAAAGAACTTTGAAGGAAATCATATGAAAATAAAAGAAAAAAGAAATTTTAAAAATAAAATGGACATTCAACATGGTCTATCTGCCTGATAGCTGTCAATATAAGTGTAAATATTTTTTATCTTTATATGTCAGGCTGGGTTACATATATACACATACATATACAGACACACACACGCACATATATATATACACATACATATGTTAATATGTATCCATATATGTATTTATGTGTCAGATTACTTTATATGCCAACTGTCCTTTGGGGTAGGAAATAAGATTCCCAAGACCAATGAAGAATAACCAATCCATATCAGCTTTTAGGACCTTGATCTTATGTTTAAAAGTAAGAAAGGCATTATTTAAAAATTGGATAACTTACTCAAAGAAAAAACACAATTATTAGTACATAGCTCAAAAGATGCCTTTAAATCACCTAAAAAGTATCAGTTGCTTTGTTAATCAAGGTGCTTTCAGTAACTCATTATAGCTTTGATGAAAGTTCTTAGTTGGCAATAAAATTGATCACAATTGCTTTTCTGATCTACATGAGTGAGTTATTGCTACTCTCTTACTTTAGAGTAAATAAAACTTGAAAAAAAATTGAAAAGTTCCACAATCACAGGCAATAAATGTAAAAAACACTCATATTGGACTATATCAAACTTAAAACCTTCTATGAAGCAAAGGAAATAACAGAATGAAAAGGCAATCTATGGGAGAAAATATTTGCAAATCATATATCCAACAAGGCATTAACATCTAAAATATATGAAGAACTCCTACAACTCAACAACAATAAAACAACCTGATTAAAAAATTGGCAAAGGACTTGAATAGACATATCTCCAAAGAAATATACAAATGGCCAAGAAGCATATGAAAAGATGCTCAACATTTCTATCATCAGGGTAATGCAAATCAAAGCCACATGAGACACCACCTCATACCCAACAAAACGGCCACTGTCAAAACAAACAAACATAAAGTAACAAATGCTGACAAGGATGTGGAGAAATTGGAACCCTTGTGCACTATAAGTAGAAATGTAAAATGTTGCATCCCCTGTGGAAAACAATATGAACTTTCCTCAAAAAAAAGAGTAATCATGATGTGATCCAGCAATACCACTTCTTGGTAGATATCCCAAAGAACCGGAAATATGATCTCAAAGAGACAACTGCACACTCATGTTCACTGCAGCATTTTTCACAATAGCCGAGAGAGGTGGGAGCACCCTAAATGGCCACAAATGAATGAATGCATAAAGAAAAAAAAATGCAATGGAATATTACTAAACTCTAAAAAAGATGGAAATTCTGTCACATGCTACAGTATGGATGAACCTTGAGGACATTATGCTAAGTAAAATAAGCTAGTCACAAAAGATAAATACTGTGTGATACCGTATATGCGGCACCTGAAATAGTCAAACTCATAGAAACAAAGTAGAGTGTGGTTGTCAGGGGCTAGCGGGTAGGGGAAGCTGGAGAGTTCTTCAATGGGTATAGCGTTTCAATTTTGAAGAATAAAAACTCTAGAGAGCTGTTGTACAACAATGTGCATATCATTAACTCTACTGTACTGCACACTTAAAAATGGTTAAGAGGTTAAATTTTATGTTGTTGGTTTTTTTTTACCACAATAAAAAAGTTCCATAAATGGAAGCATATTTACATATGCTTATACTTAATTACACTTAAAAAACTCAACCCCCATATCTTGGCTCAAATTTTGATAACTATACCTTGAAACAAATAGAGTTGAAATATAACAATTAAAAATGTGATTTCTTACTGTATGTTAACACATATATATGGAATCTAAAAAAAAAGAAAAAAGGTTCTGATGAACCTAGGGGCAGGACAGAAATAAAGACAGAAAAAATATCTATTTGAAATCTCATAATTACTTTCACCGTGGTTATTCGGGTTTTTTTTGTAAAAAATACCAGAATTTTACAAGGGTTACATTTTCTAGATGAAACCAAGTTGTACGAGGTTGTACCTATATTCAAGAGTCTTTGTTTAAGTTAATAACAAATACTCTTTCCTTAGAAAATCTTAAAAAGATCTCTATTTCTGAGTTAACTGTCACCTCATTGCTAATTTCATTTCAAACCTCAATCATGTTATAGTCTATAACATTTTCAACATCAATACTGAAAAACAGAGCTTTATGAAAAATGACTGTATTTCTGCCATAAGTTTATTTTCTGTAGAGAATATGAGTGTTTCTTGATACTAAAAATATATTCATTCTTAAAAAGTTACCAGCAATGTGGATTCTCTTGAATGGATACTACTTCAGTCTAAAATCAATGTGTGGTGGTGTGTATGCATGCCCTCAGAAAAATCACACTCTTAACATAGATTTAAAAGAAAATTAAGTGAAAAATTAGTCATACATAAAGAACAATAGGATACAATAATGAATCTGAAAATAGATACAATATTGAATATTTAAGTACAATTACATTGAAGAACTGATCATGAAAAGCATTAGAAGATAAAAAGCACAGCTTTCACTTTGTTGTTGAAGTTTTCTTGCCCTTAAACAAAACTCAAAATCTATGTAGCTCATAATATGGGATCCATGTTAACTATGAGGCCATTATAAATGTCTGTATTGTAAATGTAAATTATGTTGTAAGAATCATGTTGGTTAAGAGGATTTACCTATTTAGGTTTTAATTCCCTTTTTCTTTACCACTTAACTTTTTTTTATTTAAAAAATGATCAAAGGTAAAGATCTTATTTGCAAATTCTATCAAAGTGAAATGTGCAATAAACTTTCTCAAAAATTCCTCATCTACTCAAATGTAATAGATCTATTAGCTTTAGAACAAAGATATGTCCTTAGAGACTGACTGTCATGTATTCAGTATACGTCCTAAGCATTGCTCCAAAGGCCAAGCGATGTCAGAGGGTAGGTAGGGGCTATATCTTGACACCTAGGATACTAGTACACCCTGACTAAATGCTCAGTGTAATTGAACTGAACTCTCTCAGTGCATTATTAATCATGCAAATCCTCTTGAAGTTCTGAACTATGCATGTATCTAAATTAATTAAGAATCTCAAATCCGGGATACCTAATTTTAAAATGTGGATATTCAGATATGTTTATTGCCTTGGACAAGTCACTTTGACTCATGGAAGTTGCTGTTAATTCAGCTGGGAATTTAGGCAAAGGTCCTCATTGCAAATCAGTTGCAGAATATAATTTTTATTCTTCTGTTTCTTTTCAAATATTCTTCACTAATTTTAAAGCTTGAACAATATTAGGAATAGTGACTTAAATATAATTAAAGATAATTGTTAAAATTTGAATGCATCAATTAAAGAAATTAAAAATATCTTTGACCTTGAAAGAAAGACTAAAATATTGGGAACAAGTCTTGAAGTAATTGAATGTTTTAACCACTGTCCTTTCTGTGAAACCAAAACTAAACTAAAATATTCACGTTCAAAATATCAAATGAAATATTTTCTTCTTCAACAACAAATACACAATGAAAGATTTAGAGATTTTGCAAGATGAAAAAAAGCACATTAAATATATTCATGAACAAAAAAAGCTTGATTTAAAATCAGTTTGTCAGCCAAGTTAGGGTTAAAATAATTCAATAATAATTGTCTTGAGTTTCTACTAACAAGGTAGTAACAAACTAACTAAAAATTTCTGATTAGAAAATGATAACATTCTCAACCCAATATTAAACCACGAAGAGCAGCAGCTCTTCTTCGTATCCTCAATATTTTTTTTCCGCTTTCCCAAGGCCAAAATGTCATCATTTTTTTTTAAAGAAAATCAAAGCCAAATGGTAAAAATGCAAAGATTTGGTTAAACAAACAGTCAGAATTTCAGTGGTTTTATCTGCAGCATGCGGAGCAACCAAACAAAGCCAAGATATTGTCCATCTCTTTGACAGACAAAGAGCCTCAGAGGTCCAGAGTGACATGCCCGAAGGCTGGCACGTGATTTGGCTAATTAAATTAAATAGCAGGAAACAGCTTTTCCATATGCCATGGCCTGGCCACACACAAACTGTAACAGTAAATCTTTTATACTAGTCAAGGAAAATGTAACCATTAAAAAATATACAGTACCAACACACCATCCAAGAATCAGAAGTTGCATATCCACATAAACTCCCTGGGCCTGGACTTTAACGCCAAATGCCTAAGAACTTCCTAATTCACTTTAGGAGCTATCGAAAAGCCCATGGTAATTAAAAAGGATGAAAAAGAAACCCCCCTAAGGTTTACCAACATTTTTACTTTAGCCAATATTCTGATTGCTTTAAGGACACATTTCTACACAAAAATAAATCAAAACCTCAATACTTCTGAATCAGAGTTAAAATTAAATCTATTGCTCATTTTCCACCAATTTTATATCCTCCCTCCCCATCACACAACTGAAATTAGGAGATCTATTGAAAAAGGAATAGAGCCTTTGGAGTCTCTTCAGAAAACTCTTCTTCCATGCTTGCCACAATTTCTCACCCAATACCATAATTTTCTCTAAGTTTGCCATTGAGTTCTAGGCTTTTGTTCAAGACAATGATCTAATAAGATTATAGTATAATCTTTAACAACAAAAACACACTCAATTTATTGGGATTCAATATTATGCAGAAAAAAAGAAATGGGAGGGTCAGTTGGGGAAAGGGAGGCAAGGAGGGAGGGAGTGAGGGAGGGTGAGAGGGGTGGAACTAATTCTTTAAACTGAGGTTTGAAAGGTTTTTGAAACTTAGTTGGTATTATTATTTTTTAGTTGGTTTATTCTATGTAATTGTAGGATGCCAAAACTCCTCTAATATACATGGGTTAGCAATGCCCATTCAAACTATATTTGTGTATATATGCCAAAAATAGATAAGAAATTATTAACAATTGTTCCCCCATGTATGCCTTCAAAATTAAGAATTGAGTGTAAAGACAGCCAAAATTCAAGAAATTCAAAGCCTAAGAGAAAATAGTCAAGCCACATAGAAGAACTGACTTGATAGAAGCCAGTAAGTGACCAGCTTCTAAAGTGAAGCCAAGGCCTAAGAGTGAGCTAAAGCAGCTCTTTCCCCCTCCCCAAGATAGTTGTATTTATCTCTTCATACCTTTACTGAGTCCCATCCTCCCTTTTCCATCCTCATCCCTGCCCCAGGGCCCTAGGCTAAGATTGATAACTCCCTAGGGTCATTCATCCCTGTAAACATCTAGGACTGTTCACTAGAGGCTCAGAGTTCACCAATTAGTGAGAGAGAAAAACCAGGATTAGAGTCAAGGCTACTATATACCTGCACCAAAAAAGCTTAAAAACAAGTCTTGAAAAGGTTTAAGCGATCAATATTGTTTAAAGAAAGACAAATTTAAATTATCTGACATCTAATGAAAATTTACTACACAGTAAATGGTGTAGGACGACAAGAACAATATTCAAGAGAAAAATTAAGCAGCAGTAGCAGACACAGAAATGGCAGAGAATAGAATGAGCAGAAACAGACTTTAATAAAACAAATACATATAAATATGCTCAAGGATTTAAAAGAAAACATAAATATAATGAGGAGGTAAATGGAAAATATATACAAGAACCAAATGAAACTTCTAGATCTGAAAAACGCAATGTCTTAAATGAACAATTTATTGGGTGTGACTAAAAGAAGTTTATTTACCAGGAAGAAAAGATGAGTACAGCAACAGAAACTACACAAATACAGAGAGAATAAAGAATAAGAAAAAAATGTACCGAGACTTAGAGACCTGTGAGACAGTGTCAAGCAGTCTATCCTGGGTGTAACCGGAGTCCCAAAAGAAAGTGAGTGAAAATAATATTATAAAAAATAATGCCTGATATTTTCCAAAATTAAAAAATAATGCAAATCCACAGATACAAGCTCAGTGAACAATAGCAGGAAAGAAAACAGCATTGAGGCAAATTATAATCAAGTTGTGGAAAACCAGTGATAACAAGAAAATCTTAAAAACAAGCAGAAGAAAAAATACACTATCTGACTTCAAGACTTGCTATAAAGCAACATTAATCCAGATTCTGTGATCTTGGTGTAGAGTTAGACATATAGATCAGTGGAATAAAGGAAAGAGTTCAGAAGTTTGCTCACATATATATGTTCAATTGCTTTCTAACGAAGGCATGAGAATAATTCAAAGTTCAATTGATTTCTAACAAAGGCATGAGAATAATTCAAAGGAACATGATAATCCTTACAAAAACTGGTACGGAAAACTTTGGTTACCTATATAATATAATGAATCTCAACCTTTTTTTAGTTCATACACAAAGTTGTATGGCTCAAAATGTTTCTTTGCCCTATATGTAAAAACTAAACTAGAACGAGAAAATATAAAAGCAAATCTTTCTCAGATAGGACATAAAGCACTAACCATAGAAGAAAAAATTGACAGAATGGGACATACCAAAATTAAAACACTCTACTCTTCAAAACAAAAGACAAGCTATAGGTTGAGGTAAAAATACTTGCAACATATACATCTATAAATGGATTGTATCCTGAATATATGTTACTCCCATACCCAATAACAAAAAGACAGATGCTCCAAGCAAACAACATGCAACATAACTGAATCAACAGTTTAGCAAAGAAGCTCTGCAAATGGCCAATAAACACATGAAAAGATGGTCAACATCATTAGACATCAGGAAAACACAAAGTAAAACCACAGTGAGAATACACTACACATCCACTAGAACATATAAAGTTAAAAAAAAATCTGACAATACCAAGTGTTGACAACAGGAACCCTCATACATAGCTGACGACACTGTAAAATACCCCATCAAAAAATTCTTTGGCAGTTTTTTATAAAGCTAAACATATACTTAACATACCAATCAGTAATTCTACTCCTAGGTATTTACCCAAAAGAAATAAAGCAACTGTTTACCAAACCTTGAATATAATATTCATAGCAGCTTTATTTATAATTGTCTATACCTGGAAATAACTAAATTTCTGTCAATGAATGAACAAATCGTGTCATGTCCATACAATGGAACACTACTCAGCGATTAAAAAAAGACCGTATTACTGATACACACATGCATGGATGTCAGAAGCATTTTCTGACTGAAAAAAAAAAATTGAAAATATCACAGAACCTTTTTATATAATTCATTTATATGAAATTCTAGAAAAATCAAAACTAATGCGCAGTGCCAGAGAACAGACGAAGGATTGCTTGTGGCTGAGTGGAGAGTGGGGGTGAAGGGTTGAGTAAAAAGGAGCAAGAGAGAACTCTTTAGTGTGCTATTCTACACCTAGATCGTGGTGTACACATTTGTCAAAATTCATCAAATGTACATATATAAGTAGATTTTTGTATGTAAATTATACTTCAAATAAAATAGATTAAAAAACCAATATGGTTTAGGCAGTTAAAGTAACCAAAGTAAAATCTCATTTCAAAAATTTAATCCAAATTATGATGGAAAAAAAATCCGGACCTTTAGAAGTGGAACATTTTTTAAATCTCCAGGAAAGCCTCTTTCTGGGCGGGGAAAAAAAAACCCAGCTTTTTAAATCTGCTTCCCTATCTAAAAGAATATTATATTGATCTATGACAAAGGAGGCAAAGATATACAATGGAGAAAAGACAGTCTCTTCAATAAGTGGTGCTGGGAAAACTGGACAGCTACACGTAAAAGAATGAAATTAGAACATTCCCTAACACCATACACAAAAATAAACTCAAAATGGATTAGAGACCTAAATGTAAGACCAGACACTATAAAACTCTGAGAGGAAAGCATAGGAAGAACACTCTTTGACATAAATCCCAGCAAGATCTTTTTGGATCCACCTCCTAGAGTAATGGAAATAAAAACAAAAATAAACAAATGGGACCTAATGAAACTTAAAAGCTTTTGCACAACACAGAAAACTCTGAACAAGATGAAAAGACAACCCTCAGAATGGGAGAAAATATTTGCAAACAAATCAACGGAAAAAGGATTAATCTCCAAAATATATAAACAGCTCATGCAGCTCAATATTAAAAAAACAAACAACCCAATTAAAAAATGGGCAGAAGACCTAAACAGACATTTCTCCAAAGGAGACATACAGATGGCCAAGAAGCACATGAAAAGCTGCTCAACATCACTAATTTAGTAGAGAAATGCAAATCAAAACTACAATGAGGTATCACCTCACACCAGTTAGAATGGACATCATCAGAGAATCTACAAAAAACAAATGCTGGAGACACTGTGGAGAAGAGGGAACCCTCTTGCACTGTTGGTGGGAATGTAAATTGATACAGCCACTATGGAGAACAGTATGGAGGTTCCTTAGAAAACTAAAAATAGAAATACTGTACGACCTAGCAATCCCACTACTGGGTATATACCCAGAGAAAACCATAATTCAAAAAGACACATGCACCCCAATGTTCATTGCAGCACTATTTACAATAGCCAGGTCACGGAAGCAACCTAAATGCCCATCGATAGACGAATGGATAAAGAAGATGTGGTATATATATACAATGGAATATTACTCAGCCATAAAAAGGAATGAAATTGGGTCATTTCTAGAGACGTGGATGGATCGAGAACTGGCATACAGGGTGAAGTAAGTCAGAAAGAGAAAAACAAATATCATATATTAATGCATAAATGTGGAACCTAGAAAAATGGTACAGATGAACTTTTGCAGGGCAGAAATTGCAGGGCAGAAATTGAGACACAGATGTAGAGAACAAACGTATGGACACCAAGGGGGGAAAGTGGCGGGCCGTGGTGGTGGTGGTGGGATGAATTGGGAGATTGGGATTGACATGTATACACTGCTATGTATAAAATAGATAACTAATAAGAACTTACTGTATCAAAAATAAATAAAATAGAATTCAAAAATTAAAGAAAAAAGAGTATTATACTGAAGTACAACTAACCACTGTACATTAAAACTGTAAGATATATAAAAATACTTAAAAATGTGTATGAGGTAAAGAAAATAAAAAATCAAGGAATCAAGTTGGATATTTTCACGAGTTTGTCAGGCCATTCAAGCCATAAAATAAAAATCAAACCATTTAAAATATGCACCAGAAAACTAAAGGTTACATTTACTTTAATTCATAAAGTATAAATAAAAAAAGGGATTTGCTAGCACCACCATCATGACCAAAACATACCTAAGCTACTAAAAATATAGTGTTAAGTCATCTTTATCATGTTAAATGAAAGTAATAGAGAGGACTAATGACTATTCAAAGTTAGCAAGCAATTCACTTAAGATCAAGAAATCATTGCAGGATTTCTTGTTCCACGATGGAATGAATTTAGCATTCAGCAGACTGGAGACAATAGAAACCCCCTCTTGCCCCCTCCCACACCAAGGGAAAATGCTCTCAGAGCATTTTGTTAAAAAGCAAAGACACAGAAATTTCACTACTTGTTTCTTTCATGCTACCTCAAAAAAGACACAGCCCAGTGAAAATGTGAGAAGAGAATCTGTCCTGTAGGCTACTGGCAAGGCAGACTTTCAGAGTTTTGTTTCCTGGTGCTGATAATGGGGTGGGAATTAACGGTAGAGGAGAGCTGGGCATAGACAGCTTATCCGAAGACCCTTCCTTGATCAATATATTTTCTTAATACACTCTTTGGCACGAAGATCATGTGGGTCATTTTTACCTAGAGTTGATTTAAATTTGATGAATCCTTCATTGAAATCTGAAGAAAAAAATCTGGGGTTCTTTTTACGGGAGATAAAAGGAGACAGATTGAAAGGCGATGAGAGGAAGAAGAAAAGTCATGTACTCACAGGGTCTCCCAAAGAACAATCCAAACTGGGTATTGCCCGACGAGTCATGAAAGGGTTGCAGTTCAATCATTTAAATTCTGGACTGTTTACTCGCAGTCCTTGGGACAGGGAAGGGCAATCCAAGCAGCCTCCTGTAGGGACCTACGCTGTATATTTATTGCCATTTTTTGAGTGTGCTGGGACATTGAAAAGGTGGGGAAGTATTGTTCTCTGCTTTTTTATTTACTGAAGAGAAAGTTATGCATTATTAAAAAGTGAAACTGAGTGTAAGGTAGCTTCCTGCCAAGGAGAAGAAAGTAACTAAAGTTCCAAGAAGGTCTTAGTAATGTTATTAATAGTGATATTACTAGCTTTTGCTAATTTTTATTCTGCTTCAATTTTGCTAGCACACATTGGTATTTACACAGACTAACCCATCTAAATCTCTTAACACCCTAATAAATATTACAATTGTTAATCACGTTTAACAAACCAGTAAACTGAGGCTTGGCAAAATTAAGTAATTTGGAGGTGGAGTTGCTGGTAGATGAAGTTAGAGTTGGAACTCCTTCAGTCAGTCTATAGAATCAGCATTGTCACCACTAGGCAGTGACACCTATAATGTAATTTCACACATGGATCTCAAAGACAATGAGAAATGCCACTGTTCAAGTTTTTTGTATACGTAGTCAAAACAACACAATTTCCAGGTTCAGAAATAGTTTTCCTTAATTAAATATGCATAAAGATGAGGTTGATTTACTCTCTAAGATTAGTACGAATCATTTTGTTTTCTTTCCAAGCTCCAACTTCCAAAAATTATATAGATTACATGGATATAGAAAAAATAATGCAGGCATACCTCATTTTATTGTGCTTCACTTTACTGCACTTCGAAGATAGTGTATTTTTTACAGATTGAAGGTTTGTGACAACTGTGCCTCAAGCAAGTCTACTGGCGCCATTTTTTTGGACAGCTTTATTTTTAAATTAAGGTATGCACATTTTTTTGACATTTGTGCAATGCTATTGCACACTTAATAGACTATAGTGTAAACATAACTTTTACATGCACTGGGAAACCAAAAAATTCATGTGACTCACTTTATTGTGATACTTGCTTTATAGCAGTGGTCTGGAATTGAAGCCACAATATCTCTCATATGCCTGTATTATAAAGAGCCCATGAAAATTGAGATATTGTATTTTTATCTAAAAATGTGTGTCAGATATTATAATAGAAGTAATAAAGATTGATATAGAATACAAATTATGAAAAACAATTAGTAAGTTTTGAGTAATATCAAATAATAAATTCATCAAGAAAAAAATTTCCACCATTTACCCCTAGTTGAAAATGAAAATTAAACAGTAACAATTATTACTAGAGCCACCTTAAAGAAAATGTTACTAATGGAGACATTCAGCACAAGAAATAGTCCAACAAGTAAACAATGAGTCTACATTTCATATTAGAAAACAAAAGTGAACCTGTAATCATAATAGGGAAGAAAATGTCCTTTAGCCATTAAGGAAACTGAGTAAGAGAAATGTAAAACAGAAATCATTCAAATGGCATTTAATTGAGAACTTCATAGGTTCCTTGTGTGGTTCCAGGAACCCTGATATTTTCCCTGGCTTCAAAAGGCAAAAGGTAATAATGAAAGAAAAAACTACAAGATAAACTGTATGGAACTGATTTCTAAGTTGACTGAATAATTCAGGCGGGTTAGAGAAATCAGAGATGGCATAAAGGAGAAAGCAAAGAAAGGTTTGAAAAAGGAAGTTAAGCGCTTTCCAGATAGTGAAAAAAGCTTGATGAAACTCATGCAATTGGAATCCCAAGTTGGAAATTTGCTTTGCATGGAAAGTGATTAAGTTAGATTGGGAGGGATAAGTGCCTGGTCAGAATATAAAGGTCGAATTACGAGGACTGAAGTTCCATGATAACATTTAGATAAAGATATTAGGAAGATATTACTGTATGTTCTGCCATAGAGAATGGGAAAGTGGTATTGGAATTTCACAGTAAGTTAACTGAATTAATGTAAAGAGGACACTGATGTGGAAGGAAGCTCTTGCAATGATAAAAAAAAAAATAGTTTTAGTATTAATTATGTTAGTGACTAGGGAAAGCAGAGCCAAAGAGAGAGTAAAGAGATATGATGGCTGGAAATCAGAAATAGGAATACCAACTGCTTATAAGAGATAAAGAAGAGGAGATGATCAAAGGTGGCTTCATGATAATCCATCCCAGAGTCTAAATGGTGGTTCCAAAGACAGAAATGGAAGAGTGAGAAAAAACAGCACATTTTACAGAGGATGAACTTTTACTAACTTTGAGATGAGAGTGGAGCAATGAGTGTACTGTCTTTAAGACTGACAGTATTAACAAAACACGTGATAGACTTTGAGTTGTCTTTAAGGTAAAAAAAGAGGGCTTCCCTGGTGGTGCTAGTGGTTGAGAGTTCGCCTGCCGATGCAGGGGACATGGGTTCGTGCCCCGGCCGGGAAGATCCCACATGCCGCAGAGCGGCTGGGCCCGTGAGCCATGGCCACTGAACCTGTGCGTCCGGAACCTGTGCTCCGCAATGGGAGAGGCCACAGCAGTGAGAGGCCCGCGTACCGCAAAAAACAAAAACAAAAACAAAAAAAAAAAAAAAGAAAGAGATCTTTAAACCTTTAAACCATTAACATGCCACAGATCTCTTCTAACACAGCATTTTATACCTTTATGTTAGACTAAATTACAGCAATAGAAAGATACTGGCAAGAGCAAATACTCATTTGTTCAGATTTTATAGCCTACCTATTTCCGAAATGATGTAGTGAGATCTGTCTATTAACATGAGAGGAAGATGATCTAAAAGCAGTGGTGTACAACATTAATGTAATGTGAGCCCCAAATGTAAGCTACATATATAATCTTAAATTTTCTAATAGCCACATTAAAGAGGTAAAAGAAAGCAAGTAAGATTAATTTTAATAATGTTATATAACATATTTAAAATATACTATCTTTTAATATGTAATGAATATATGTCATCATTACTTAAGTATTAATATATTTCTATACTATGTCTTTGAAATCTGGTGTTTATTTTACGCTAAAGCATATCTCAATTCATACCAGTCACATTTTAAATTCTCACTAGCTACATGTGGCTACCAGTTTGAAAGTACAAATACACAGTTCTTTGCAGAAATTCTGTCAACAGAGGAACAAAGATCAAAGACTTGAACGTAATAACTTCAACATACAATTTACGTGCAACATAGACATAAGTAAAAATGAGTAACCAGGGCAGAATTTTAAAGCCACATAAATGAAGAAAAATAACTTTGATTTTAGCTTTTAAAGATCACCAGGAAAAATAAAAAGCATTTAACGGAAAAATAAACTTAGTATTTTCCTCAGTTTATATTAGCTATATTAAACATCAAGATTGTAGCATTTAACTGAGAAGAAGAAAAAAAAGAAGCACCATCAAAAGCTAGAAGGCAACAAGAGACAACATCAGGAACGGTGGAAAAGCAAGACCAAAATCAACTAGGAATGAGGAAAATGAAGATGATGGATGAGCAAGTGGAGTTTGTTAATCAGTAAGTTCTTATCTCTTTAAAAATAACACAAAAGCATGGAAGAATATTTTAAAATGTACATAACTCAAAACAGATCAAAGACCTAAAAGTAAGTTATAAAATTATAAAATACTTGGAAGGAAACATAGGTGCAAATCTCTGTGACACTGGATTAAGCAAACATATTCAAAACAAAAGAAAAAATAGATGAATAGACTTCAACAAAATTAAAAATGTTTGTGCATCAAAGGACACTATCAAGAAGATGAAAAGACAACCCACGGGATGGGAGAAGATACTTGCAACTCATATAGCTGATAACGGTCTAGTATCCAGAATATATTTAAAATCTCTTACAACTCAACAGTAAAAAAGACAAATAAGCCAATTAAATAATGGGCAAGAGACCTGAATAGACAGTTCTCTAAAGAAGATAAGCAAATATCAGCAAATAACCAATAAATAAATGAAAAAAATGTTCAACATCATTAGTCATTAGCGAAACAGAAATCAAAACAACAATGATCATTTCACATCCACTAGGATGGCAACAAGTTAAGAAAAAAAAAAGGAAAATAACAAGTGTTAGAGAAGATGTGGAGAAACTGGAATGCCTCATAGATTGCTGGTGGGAATATAACAGCCACCGTGGAAAACAATTTAGCAGTTCCTCAAAACTTAAACAGAGTTACCAGATAACCCAGCAATTTCACTCCTAGCTATATACCCCAAAACACTGAAAACATGTTAAAATAAAAATCTGTACACGAATTTTCAGAGCAGCATTACTCGTAATACACAAAAACTGAAAACCACCCAAATGTCCATCAGCTGATGAATGGATAAACAAAACATAGTATATTCATACAACAGAATATTGTCCAGTCATAAGAAGTACTAATACATGCTGTAATGTGGAGGAACCTGAAAATATTATGCAAAGTCCAAGAAGCCAGACACAGACACATAAAAGGCCACATAATGTATGATTTCATTTATATGAAAATGTCCACAAAAGGAAAATCCATAGGAACATAAAGTAGATTAGTGGCTGCCAGGGGTTGGAGGAGTGCGGGATGAAGAGTGTCCACGCTTAACTGGTACAGAATTTCTTTGAGTTGATGAAAATGTTGTGGAATTAGGAAGTAGTGATGGCTGCGCATCATCGTGAATATACTAAAACCCACTGAATTGTACACTTGAAAATGGATAAAATGGTGCATTTTATGTTATATGAGTTTTATCTCAATAAAAAACACAAAAACAAAAAACAACATACCACAGTAGCTCAGAAATTCTGAGGAAAAATAATTTGCCACGTCTTGGCAAACTCCATAATAGACCAGGAAATTATTCTATTAGAAGAGAGAAGCAAAACAGATAAACACTATCAAAGAACTAACAGCAGTAAATACAGTAACCTATATTTATACTACAACTATACTTGACCTATAATTAACATGCAGGTGAAATATACAAGAAATACAAGACAGTCTTACGAAAACAATGAATCAGAGAATCAAAGAATCTTAGGTAAAAACTATTAAAAATCAAGACGTATTTTAAGAAGTGGTTTAGGGCCCTTGGCCATCTCCAGAGCACTGTTTCTCAATCAGACTCTCCCAAAGGGCTTGAAAAATGTAGATTGCTGGGCTCCCAGTCAGTACAACAGGATCAGAACCTCTGCAGGGTGTGGTCAGGAATCTCAATTGTCAACGTCTTCCCTCAAGACAATTTTTATGCACTTTTCAATAGGAAAACCACTTAGGAGGTCTAGAACTCAAGACAAACATCCTTTTTTATTTATTTTTTTTTACAATACTATATACAGACTATTTTATGTCAAAGTGACTATCAAGTGCATCTTTGATACGTCAAAAAAGTTTTTAAAGGCAGTGTCCTGACTGCTTAGAAATTGAAGTCTCCTCCCCTTCGCTGGGGAATGAAGGTAAGAAGTGGCAAGGGAGAGCTGTGAGCTGGTTGAAATCTTGTCTCTTTCACTCTCCCCAAAAGTTAATTCCAAGTGCAGTCACTGTTTCACCCCATCTCAGGACTGGCTCTGGTCAGAAAAAAAGGGACTCACAAATTCTCATGATTCTAAACAGTTGAACATAATGTACAAGAATTAGATTGCTCATCTGTGAATTAGAATAAAAAAAGAGTCCTGATCTCCTAACTTACAGCAATGACTGAAAGAGAAAATGGATTCAAAACAGTTTGGAAATGCAAAGAGAGAGAGCGAGACTTGGACATGTAAGAAGAACTGTTGCACAAATACAGCTCAGTGGTAGAGGCTGAGAACAAGGGCTTCAAACTGGAGCTAGACTGTCACTAACTGGGTGACCTTGACCTGATTTGACTTCTCTGGGCCCCAGCGCCCTCATCTCTACAATGAGACAATAATATCTACCCTGTAAGGTTGTTGTGAGGACTAATGCTTTAAAAGATGTAAAGTGCTTATAACAATACCTAGTACATTACATATTTGCAATAGTTAAAAGTCTTTTTGTAAATCAAGATGGTCCCCCAAAGTTGCATTTTCTACACCCTACAGTTTATAAGCCTTAAAGAAGTTACTTTAAATGAGAATAGAGGCCTTTTAAAACCTAGATAGATTAGTTCTGTAAAGTCACATTCCCAATATCCTGCTTCATTTGCCTGACTTCTTTGATTGCCTGCACACACCCACCCCTTACTTTCCCTTTAAAATCCAGTTGGAGGAATGATCAATAATAAAGGGGATGGTAATCTACCTCTCAAACTCCTTCTCTAGTATCTCTAAGTCCCTGATTATAAATGCTTATAATTTGTACACCTGGATTATTTATCATTGTTCACCCATAATTATACACCCACAATTGTATATTTCCATTAGTGGAAAAAAAATCACAAAGGAATGCCAAATTAAAAAAAATGCTGTTGTCCTCCTATATATCCGTGGAGTACCAGGCTTCAAGAAAATGTTTAGCGTCTGAATTCCTTTTTAACGTACTTTAGAAAAAAAGAAGTATGAAGCAACATAAAAATTTCTTAAAAACTGTCTTTCTTAGAACTATGGAAAGTAGCAGTCTCCATTTCAGCAGCCACCTTCACCAGGGAGAAGGCAGCTCTTGACTATCAGAAGAGGAAAGCTAATGGTTATTCATTTCAGGTCCTGGCAAAAACTATTTTTCTGAAGAAGAAGTTTCTAATATTGATGCAGTTATCAGTCCCTGTACATTTTGGAAATCAGACACACAGTATAAAATCATTATCTAATTGATTCTTCCAACTCTTTTTTGAGGATCTCTAGTACCAAGTTAATTTTGTAATTTTACCGTCCAAAGGCAATTTTCAGGAAATTATGACTAGCATCAATGGTATTTCCACAATTCTGACCAAATTATCTAGTTTACAGCACTATGGAATGATAATCCATTTCATAATACTCAATGATATTAGCTCCAGAATTAGAGTAGCTTTACCTCATGTGACACTATTGAAGTTTAAAGAGAATCAAAGAATATAAAACAAATATTTTTAACCTATTGAACCAAATACACAGTAACACATTATGAAGTACTGACTAGTAAGTTTTGCTTGCAACTGACCAGAAAAGGAAAAGGAACCCTTGGATGTATATGGTCCGGTTCCCTTCACTTGAGTCAGGCTCCTTATTCTTCACACTACTATTATAATAATTGTTTCCATATAAGGGGAGGTCATTTAATTACTCTTTTCTCTTTAAATTTATGTACTGTCACTTTATACTTGTAGGTCAGGTCCTTACTGTAATAGATATAACTATTATGATACACAGAAAATTATTCATTTTAATATTTTATTGAGTGCTTGACATATTCAAGGGATTATATTAACCTTTTTAAAAATAATTTTTTAAGTTGAGCAAAGTTAGGAACTGATATCTATTTATATAAAATTTTATATTTAGAAGTTGACATCAAAGATGATAACATACGAAAAAGGCCACGCGGGGAAAATAAAACTGCAACAAATTTTACATGTGTTTGCTATGTGACAATGGCTGATGTAAACAGGTTAAAGTCACTATTGCTGAATTTATTATTTTTAATGGCATTAGAAGTAACTGCTCGAAAGATCTTTATTTTCTTGTTTCAACAAAGAATGGCAATATATTTTGGTATATGAGACCTAGTGCATGAGCTTCAAATTCGATTAAATATATCAAGTTTACACAAAGCCATATGTATGAAAGGGGATCTTTTAAAAAAAACTTTATTTGAGAAAGGAAGAGACTTATAACAGAAGGCAAGAAGAGAAACATACAAACAATATATTTACAACACAAAACAAGAGATCACCTTCAAGGGTGTAAATTATAATAAATACAGTAGATTTTAAAAGAGACATTTATCAATTAGCTCTAAGATTATTTAAGTCCAGCTTTCCTTTTCACTGGTTCCAGGTAGTTTCTTGATTAAATTCAAAGACTATCAAATTCAAACAATTAACGTCCACCAACTGTACTGATGAAGCTCTCTCAAATGACATTATAAAAAATAGGGTTTTTTTTTTGTTTGTGATTACATATCTTTGCAGTAATATTATACAAAAGCCTGCTCAGCCACATGTTCCTCCCCAAATAAAATGTATTTTAAAAGATGCACTATCCCTTTTTTATGAGATTGAAAAAAGACTTTAAAGAAAATGTATATTTATGAGATGGGAAAAATAAACAATTTTATCTTAGGAATGTCATATTTTTAATGCAAAACAACTGACAAAAAGTCATTTTAATCTGAAGGAATATACTAACCAAAATATGTTGGTAGTAGGAAGTGTTGCCTATTACAGCTATTTGTCAAATTATCAGGACTTTCATTATATGGAAATGTTTTAAACTTTCTAACTTCTAGTTATGTTAATTTAATTTGAATGGAGACTTTTTAAAAAAGGATAATGTATCTTTAGCAGTAAGCTTTTTTAAGAAATATTTTAAAATGTCACAGCAAAATGTAAACAACACGTGCCAGTAACATACAGTTGTACAAGGTCTACATTTGGCAAAACTGCTATATCTCCTTTGAAACAGGATACTACACCTTAAAATGCCTTGGATTTAGAAATATAAATATTTTAATAGAAAAAAACCTCACAAAGATTCTAGGTCAATTTGGATTATCCATATTAAAGGGGTCTTAATACAACGAATCTTTAACTAGCTTAACAAAAGTAAACCTATAAAACAAGGTAAACATATCAAAAGGGAGTATGAAGGAAATGTTCCAGTGAAAAGCTTCCTTAACAATTTCCCTACTTGTGGTGTTATTTTCTTAGACAATAAATCAATTCATAGAGTGCCCTTTAAAAACAGAGAGAGTAAAACACTATCCTCCGTTTTTTTTTTTTTTCCCTACATTCCTCAGTACATGAATCACTTGGACTTCCTGTTTCCACAAGGCATTTCCTGTTCGGCCTCATAGAATCAGTTTTCTGTAGAACAGCAGGAACCTGACAAAGAACTGACTTAAATAAACAGTCTACTGTTGCCTTCAAAGTTGTTTGCATTTCATAACATCAAAGGACATAGTCCTTCTGAAGGTGCATTATGTACAAGTAGATTCTTTTGTTAAACCTAACTTTCCTAATTTTTTATTTGCCAAAATAGTATGGTATATGCCATGTCATTATGGAATTATATTAAAGAGATCCTAGTGACAATGATTATCAAACATGATACACCTTCTTCTTTTAAACACGATTTTGACTTCATATCAGATAATAATCACACCGTTACTATGTTTTCCACAACTGTAGATACAATACAGTATCTGATTGGACCATAATGCTGCACATTACTTCTTGCCAACATTTGCATCTGCTTCATTTGATCTTTTTCAATAAACAATGTTATCAAATAACACAGGATAAAAATGAAATGAGCAGTACTAGGTGAGACATAATGTAATATTTAAAATAGTGCTGTGCTGTACTTTGCATCTATATATTTAAAACCACCTCTATTCCTAAAATTTTCAGTTGCAATCTATACAATAACCTAGGACTACTGGCATAGTAACCAGAACATTTCACTTAACAAAAAAAGAGAGAGGAAGGAAGGGCTGACTACCTTTAACAGGGTTCAAGACTGTAGTATGATACATTATGTACAACAATGTGAAAATTGAATTCTGCATATCAAAAAAATCAAGAACTAATAGAATGTTTCATTGACCAGACTGGGAAACTATATCCAGCAGTCACTGATCTCAACAGATAAACTAAAAACAACAGTGATTTCGTTTTCCTTAGAAGTAACTGGTGGGGCAGGCTTTGGGATGAATTAAAACCCTATTACTTGGATACTGATGTAGTATAATTTTAGTGTAACAGGTATTTCCTTACCAGTAGAGTTTCAATGAAACCTTGATATCTATATAGAGATCAGTATATAGAAAGATCTATATATAGATATATCTGCATTAGAATCCTTAAACACTAAAGTCAAATCATTCAGAGATATAATAGGATAGGAAATTATATCCATTTACCAAAGCCTGCAATGCATTTCATATTCAGATAATGACTTTAATTACAAATCCTGGAGCTAAATCTTTGCCTATTACCTGTTGCATAAAAGCAGCCTGCTCCCCAGATTCCATTTCCTGGATCTGAGCATCTTCATCACTGTCCACTGGTTCCTCCTTGACCTTCACAGCCCCAACTTGTCCCAATGCGTCATCCACACAAGCACTGCTGTCACTCCTAGTGCTGTTGCCACTAGAGGGCGCTCTGTCTTCCTGCATCGCCTGGTCCCCCTGAAGCTCTTCCTCCGCTTCCTCGAGGTGACTGCCTGGTTGCTTCAGTTGTTCAATAGATTTCGAAAGCAGCTAGAAGAGAGTGTTCAGGGGTTCAAAATTCAATAGTTCTTGGTGGTAACAGAGCAACAATAAACACTTTGATTTCTTATGACTCTACTTCAGTACACTCTGATGTCTAATCTCTGAACATTCCTTTCACAATGAATTTGTATGCAACAAACTTCCTCAGTAGTACTAAATCTGAAGCAGTCCCATCAATTCCATATTGTATTGGTGTCCTAGACAGGGAATGAAGTCTTTAAGTGGTTTTTAAAACTACATCACTCTTTTGGAAAAAAGTAAATAATAAACTTTTTCTATGGAAACCACAAAACTTTCACAATCTCATTTTCCAACAAATGGCAACCACTGTAAAAGGCAGAAGCACAAATGCTAAGGGTTCTTCTTGCCTATTAATTTTCCTATACCTAAATGGTCAAATGATAAAAGACCTTCATATATACTTCTAAAACATGGATATACTGATTTTGAAATCCTGAACTTTAAAAAGATGTGGAATTAAAAAAAAATTGACAGCACTAAAAATGTTTTATAAACATATCCAAATGTAAATTAAATAACAGGAGAGAGACAAGGAATTCTTTTTAATTTGAAAATTATTATTTAGACCTTTTATTTTGTAAATTAAATCAGACTTAATCTTCAGAAGTGTATGAATTATCATTAAAAAAATAATTGACAACACACCTATCTTAAACAATAGCAAAATGCCATAGTATAAAAGCTCAGTATATGGGGAAAAATTCTCAAGATGATTCCATCTTGTGTAGGCTTTTTGTTTTATTTGACAAGGACCCTATTGACTGATCATCTGCAGATCTTGAACTGTGTTTTCAAGAGTGGTTAGAATTTTCTGCTGAGTCAGTGCCCATGTAAGCAACACACCAATTATTATTAATGAGCAGCACGGTTAGAATACCACCACAAAAATCATGAATACAGATTTTTCTATGAAAAATTCAAATTTACCTCCCACTCACACCTAACTATGTTTTTAAAACTAAACACATACTGTAGAGTTAGAATACATAAGAACTCAAACTTTGCAGGGTGTCTTTAACCTCTCAGATCATTCCTCCAATGCCCTGCATACGCTGACAAAGCCTTTCCATTTCACTGTAGTATAATTATCCTGGGAGTTTTCATTCATTTGTTCAACAAATATTTACTGAGTACCAACTATGTTCAAGACACCCTGCTAGGCACTGGGAAAACAGCCACTGCCCTGCCCTCATGGAGCTTATAGTTTAGAGTGTTAGAAAGGCACCAAATAGATACATAAATTTGTTCTTCTTTTCAAGTGTGGTAAATGAAAAAAAACAGAAACACAGGGTGTTAAAAGAAAACAACACACTAGTTGGTATAGGAGGGGAAGTGTGGAGTATGAAGGAAGGTTTCACTGAGGAAGGTCTATGTTTAGGCTGAGACATGAAAGATGAAGGATGGACAGGAGTCGTTGGGTATGTGTAAGGAGTGGAAATCAGGAGCACTTCTGGCAGAAGGCACAGTGTGTGGACTGAAAGAGGAGCCCCATGCGTTTGAGCCATTGAAAGGCCAGTGGGGTTTGAGCGCAGGAAGACAGGGAGAGAAAGCTGGAAGACGATTTTGGAGAGGGTAGCACAGTTTATAATATATTTGGGTTGTGAATAAGCTTCTAGAGAAATAAAATATAACTTAGGATAAACCATATATAAGACCTAAACATCACTTATCCTAAACTAGACATGATCAAGCGAAGAGAATACATACCAATCAAAACTTATATCAAAATGAAGAAGGTAAACTTAAATATTAATTTCCTTCGTGCCTACAATCTAACGTCTATTGTTCCTGGACAGTTAGTATAAGGAGAACATTCATCCCACCATGCTTTAAATGTTTTTAGGTACTTTTTAGGAAACTATCTGCAGGACTTTTGTACCAATCGTGAACACTTATCAGCTCTTCTTGTCTTAAATACATAATAACTTGAACACTGCTGAGATTTTGGAGGAAAGAGACAATGTAATATTCCTGGACTCTGACTACACAACTGTAAAATTCCATTTAATTGGCTAGGGGAAAAAAACATCTAACACCACAGAAAACGAGCAGAGTTTTAACTGAAAAGCTCCAGTTTTAGCTGGGACACCAGAGATAAGAACATTCGGTGACAAACACCCACTCATTTTTTCAGAGAGAGAGAGAGACAGAGAAAGAGAGAGAGAGAGAAAGAAAGAGAGAGAGAGAGAGACAGAGAGGTCATCAGCCAGGCCTACAACTTTGACCTCCATCACTAACCTAGGATGACATACAAGAGCAGGTTAGAGGATTTTGTGGGGAGAAGAGATTTACTTAGAAAAAGTACTAGTCAGGTGAAGGAGGCTGCAAGAGCCCCTCAGAAAGACTATCTGCCAGAAGACTGCTGCAATTCATCTTACGGATGGATGTACTGAGCTGTAGAAAGTCCCCCTCTTGCTACCAAAGCTTCGCTGGAAACGTTCACGGGAGCTATAGCTCATCAGAGCTGATGGGCCAAGGATACCGGTGGGTCAGAGACGCCTCCACAAGGTGGTCAAACAATCCTGCCCATAAGAGCCTCTGTGAGGGCAAAAGAAAAAAAACTCTATGGGATGTGTGGCCACAGAACAGGAACTAAAGGCCATTCATGAAAGGTCAGCCAGAGAGCACATGACCAGTGTCCAGGAAATGCCACATCAAAAGTTTCTGCTGGGCTTCCCTGGTGGCGCAGTGGTTGAACGTCCACCTGCCGATGCAGGGGACACGGGTTCATACCCTGGTCCGGGAAGATCCCACATGCCATGGGAGTGGCTGGGCCCGTGAGCCATGGCCGCTGAGCCTGTGCGTCCGGAGCCTGTGCTCCACAACAGGAGAGGCCACAACAGTGAGAGGCCCTCGTACAGCAAAAAAAAAAAAAAAAAAAAAAAAAAGTTCCTGCTTCCTGTGGGTGACTCTGCATCTTATCCAGCTTCTGGATGTTTGACTACAGGGAGTATTTAATAACCAAGAGGAAGTTACAGATGCCACCCGCTAAGTAAAAAGACGTTCCTGTTGCTATTTCTCTCCTCAGCTTCAGTTCCAGCGTGGCCTCTCACTGCCTTGACCTCCTAACCTCCAATGGTCTTGTCCTCCACCCTACCTCAGCTCCCAATGACCTGGTCTTCGTTGGTAACTGTACACTCTCCTAAACCTCAATTTCAAACATCATTTCTTTCTTCTGGCTCACCCTCAGAATATTCTGACCCCAATCATTCCTCACCACTGGAGGGTCTTCCAAGCTCCCGAGCCTAAGACATTCTCACTGCCCATCACCGCCACCGCCCTCGTTCCCCGACTTCCTTCCTTGAGGGACTAGGTTCCATTCTCCATCGATAAAAATCACTCGCTTATTATCTTCAACTACCCTGCCCTTTGCAATATGGATTTTACTGTATAAGTAAGACTTCTAACCTTGGTTAATACTAAATCCCTGCCAAACCCAAGCAGCTGAATAAGCTAGGAAACAAATAAACAAATTACAGTCATGCTGAGTGTTTTTCTTCAAATTTGTGATCGTAACCCTCAAACGGACCCTCAGTGCTGCCTGGAAATTCTAGTACATTTCTCTAGTTAATTTTCTCCCACTCTTTCAATGACTATTTCAAATTACTTCCTCTCTCCTCAAACCTCTAATATCCAGACCTCTTCCTCACTCCTGCTACCTTTGCTTCTTATTTCGGTGAGCAAATAGAAGCACCACCAGAGAAACTCAACATTCTTCTACCAAACCTCCCCACTCACTCTTCCTCCTGTTACAGTGAAAGAAAGGTCTGCAGCCCTATCTTAGTCAACCCCTCAGCTTAATGCCCTGGGTCCTATCCATTCCTGCAGTTATCCACTCTGTCCTCGATCACTCATTTCCATTCTCTGCTGCAGTACTTTCACTTGGACACCTTCAGTCTTATCATCCATTTTAAATGAAACCTCCCTTGACCACCCCCACCCCCAAACCCATTATGTACCTTCCTTCACAGTAAAACTTCTTGAGTTATTTCTCTTCATTGTCTTCATTTCTCTTGTCTCATTCTCTTTAGAGTTCTCGCCAACTAGGCTTTCATCCACACTATTTGACTGAAATCTCTCTCGTTAAAGTCAATAATGACTGCATAAATACCAAATCCAGTGGCACTTGAAATAGGATATTAACAGGTGCAGTCAGGATGAAGCATTTTAGAAAAGAAAACATGACAAAATCATAGCATCTTTGAAAGTAAGAGATTGATATTACTAACAGTGGTGTAGTCAAAGACGAGACAAGATATATGTGAATTTACTGAAATATAATTTCCTACAGATAGCAAATACGTCAAAGAAAATCTTTAATACTGACAAAATGCTGAGTGGTTACAGAATAAATCATATGTACATTTTAACAGAAAACCTTTAACAGAAAATCCGATCTGTTAATGTATTTCTGAGGTCACCGGAGTGCCCAGAAATCACATCATTTAGTCCATGAATCACATTTGGTATTTACCACCGCACTGACATAGCGACATACATGAAAGTGTGTATAACAATTTCCAGTGTACAACACAGAAACAATACTGTTTGTTCCGGTGCCTCTGGATTCATCTACGCTTCTGCTGGACTAAAGGAAACACGAGGGAGAAAAGTGCCAGAATGGATAATGCTATGATAACTGGACAAGAAGGCCAGACGGCAAAATGATCTCTTCCAAGGGCAGAACTCCTTACGGGTTTGTAAAAGAAATGCTTCTTGACACGAAACTGTGACTTATGAGTGGAGATCATATAGATATAAAATGTTGGAATTGGAAATTTTCTAATAACATTCTTCAAATCCTTATTTTATAGAGAAGGAATTTCATGCCCAAGTGAAAGCCGAGTCATCTACAGAGAAGAGAAGACACCTAGAACTTTTTATACCCTTCCACTCTGCATTCTCCTCTCAAACGGCTATATTCCAATGACAACTGAATTCATATAAACAATTCCAATGTCTCCCCTGAGCTCCAAACTTGCATATTCAGCTGCTTACCTAACGTCATCACTTAGACCTAAAATATCCAACAGGCATCAGAAACTTTAAGTAGCTCAAAGATAACCTTTATTCCCATTGCACCCAAATGTATTGATCACCTAATTTTTCTCATCTGAGTAAACAGCATTACCCAGTGGCACGAGTCTAAAATCTAGGATTTATCCTTGTTTCTCTCTCACTTGTCTTCATAAATATCTGAAAACTTAATTAGTGCTTAGCAACAAAGCTTTGACACGTTTTTTTCCCCCAGGTTATGAGGCGAATGCCAGTATCCACTTGCATAATAACTACTACTTTTTCACCATTTATGGAATAAAACATGCTCTTTGTGAAGTTTCAAAAAATACAAAAGAAATAAATGGGATCTCCTGGAGACCGGTTTGCAAAATATAAATGCACAGAGGGAGTTAACCTACACTTATTCTTTTTAGATATTTGACTCAAGCTGTTTTTATTTAAACAGTCAAATTTGCCGGAGTGGAAAAATCAGCAATAAACATCAAGAAGATCTGCAAACAAAAGTCACAGAAAACCTGCCTGCCAGTTTGACTTATTTCAGATTTTTAAAGTGAAAAGCTACTTGTTGTTATTTGTAAGTTTCTGACTATTTACTAGGAAATCCAGTGTTTGGACTATGTTGTCTTCTATGTGTTTCTGAACTACAAATGTGACCATTACAAAGAAGGTATGAGCAAACCCTTTTCTAATTTGTACTGTTGCTGAGTGGCCCCAGCTGCAGGGAGGAGCTGTCTGCTTACTCTCAGTGGGGTGGCAGGGTCTCTCTTTGGTTGAACATCTGGAGGTGATCCCCCAGCAAAGCTGAGCTGTTGCCTTGCTGGCTAGAAAACACAAGAAGAAACATCTGTGTGACAGATAAATGTGTAAGCCTGTGTGAGTCTCGGCTGAGGCCCCATCTGTAAAACACACTGTGTGTCATTCGTCTGACACCAGGTGAGTTACTTTGGTAGGGAACCCAGCTGAGATGAAGAAGATGACGGCTGAGCAGCTTCTTCTACTCCTTTTATCTGTGCTTTTCCTCATCTGTCAGCATGTCTCTGTATTCTCCATGCTACTGTACAGCAATTGTACCAAACACTAAGAATGCTGCAGGCGGTCCATCACCATTTGGGTTTGTAACACACACACTATACACACTTACACTGGAGAGTTTATAGACCAGATAGCATGATAATTTATCCAAACTGCTCACAGCTTCAAGTATTATAACTCGACGCTTGAATTCTTATCAATCCCTGCTAGGGTCATAACTATAGCAAGTCCACAATTTCAATGTTTGGACTTTGTTATATTATATGATGTTCAACATAATTCCACGTTGAACATCATATAATCTATTGGCAAATGGTGTAAAATTCATTAAATAATATTTAAAGGCTGTGCTGCTAATCTTTACACATTGACCCATTTAAGACCATCTCTGTATAAGTTACATTGTTTGATAAAATTCTAGAAACCAACATTTATATTTTTAACTTTAGCCACAGAAATCCTTCATGTCCCCACAAATATCTTTAGATATGGAATATCAAACTAAGAACGGAGTATATAAGGAGTAAATCTGTTTCTGATAGACATCTGATTTTCTGAAATTGCCAACAAACCATTCAGCACAAGTGTTTGAATTAAACCATGCAAAATGACCTTCAACCCTATTCATCACTTTCTTATTTTGCCTCAGATTTTAAGACAGATTTTACTTGGGGAACGGCAATAGCATAAGTTTTTTTTTTTTTCTTTTAAATAAATGTAAAATACTTCTTTTGGAAAATAAAACCCTTCCCTTAAGCTCCAAGGAAACTAGATTTAAAAATAATGATAAAATTCTGCCTCAATTCACAAATAGATTAGGTATGTACCAACTGTTCTCAAAAACAACCAGAGCTTGGAGGGCTTTCAAATCAAGAGGTCTACTTAGAGAAGAACTCCGACTCAAGCCAAAATACTACATGCCATTTTGCTTCTGTGCATTTTAGGGAAATAACCAGCAGAAGCAAAGTTAAATAACAAGAGAGAAAGATTTTCTAAGTACTGGTCCATTATTCACATAAGTTAAAGCTCTAAACTGAAAAACACCCTTTCTTGCCAATACTGAAGAGATATAAAATTAATCTAGGGATCAAATGAATTCTTAATAAAAATGCGTTTATTTTTATAATGCTAAATGACTATCCAAAACAATGCCAGCAATTAAAATATCCTTTCTTCGGCTCTCAAAACATCCTAATATTCCAATAACTCAATTATGTGTTCACTTCCAGAAAGGAGACTGAAAATTTCCTCCTCCCGGCTACTTAGAGAAAGTTACCCACTCTTTCATTCATTCAACAAATTTTTACTGAGCACTTGCTATAGGCCATGACCTGGGAAGAGAGCGGTCAATCAGGCAAGATTCTGTCTCTCAGGGGGAAATAAAAAATAAGTAACTGAAGATTGGAACTAAATGTGATAGGGAATAATGGGGGAAGGAGTGGGTGTCTGTGTCCAGTTTGGATGGGCAAGGAAGGCCGCTCTGAGTAGCTGAGGTTTGAGCTGAGAGAGACTCCAATACCAAGGTCGAATCATAACAACACCTGGAGGTCGAACATTCCACACAGAACTGTGACTCGCAGTTCATTCCAGGAGATGGAAGGAGACTCCTCACACACTGGAGAGAAGGCCAATGTGGTGGGAGCTCAGCGAGTTAGGGTAGGGAGTCGGAGATAAGGTCAGTGAGGGGGCAAGAGCCTGTGGGCCATGAAAAGATATTTGGATTTTATCCAACAAACAATAAGGAGCAACTGGGGAGTTTTTAGGAAGCCCTTGACATGATTTGATTTGCATTTGTAAATGATCTCTCTGGCTGCTACAGAAGATTGGATTTAGGTGGGGAAAAGTGGAAACAGGAAGACTGGCCTTTCAGAACATAAAATCCTCAGCAAGAGAGTGTAACAAGACTATTAGGGGCTTTTCTTAACTAGAACACAAATGAGCTATTTTTCCTTCTTTTAGAGCACTGTGTAATTTTACGTCCTTTTATATTACATAATAGGATTTTCCCCTGATAATCTCCTTCTTGATCTTCAGTTGACAGTGCATTTTCTTTTAAAGTTTTATTTTTTCCTTCTTTAAGGGTAATGAAGAGAGGCACAGTGAGGAAAGGCATGCTTATTTTCTTTGCTAACTCTTGGTGATTTTGGACTGTGTCTCAGAATAGACAAGATCTCAAAGCCAGGGAGCTCCTGATCACTTGACTCATAAACATCTCCCTTTCTCCCCTCAATCCCTTGCTTGGGTCAACTGGATAGCAGTGCAAGCGATACTTAAAAAAGACAACCAAGAGTAAACCCCAGACAATAATTGCCACATGGAAAAGTGGGCCCAGTGTAGCCAGACTTTTCAATTTTTCAGACAATGCCAGAAATCCAGATTTGTATTTGAAATGATTGACCCAAAACTTGAATGCTTTTTAAGACACCAGGCAGGCCAAAGACATCAGTTCAATGGAATGGATCCAGTCCATAGACTATCAGCTTGTGACCTCGGCAAAGAATCCCTTATGTCTCTTCTTGCTTGAACATTTTATGGTTTAAATCATTTAGGGCTGATGTCTGCATGCTCTTAAAATACACCATCCCTCATACTTGTGCTTCGTTTTATGTTCCCTACATGGTCAAAAATTCAAGTACTTTGCCAGGGGTTGGAGGTAGGAGTATGGATTGACTACAAAAGAGCAACACAGGGGAATTTTGGAAGTTGAGGGAATTGTTCTATATCTTGATTGCAGTAATTATATGACGATATATATTTGTCAAAACTCATTCAACTGTGCAGCAAAAGGAATAAATTTTACAGTGTGTGAATTATACCTCAATAAAAAATTCAATAACTAACCATAATATTGTTCCAAAGAGAAAACAAGGTCAGCTTCATGATGAATACAAAGATGCAAGGAAGAGCTGGAACAAAATTTCGTGGTTTGGTTTACAACAAAGTAGCTTGATGCAATATTGAGGCAAGTGAAAAATGTGTGTCTTAGAAATATTCTACACTTCCAGAAAGCCATTTGCATTAACATAACTGGGAAGATATAACTCTTAGTGCTATATAAGAATATAAATACTGTGTTAAATGGAAGGATTTCTTACTATGTTTACAAAGCACTTTCAGTACATCCTCTCATGTAATTCTCACTATAAACCTCTAAAGTGTGCAGATTAGAGCATTAGTGGAAAAAGAGGTTTGACACTTTGGCCAAAATCGCAAAACAAATAAATAAGTGTGCAGGGCATCAGAAACTTCTCTTGGAAAGGCTACCCAGCATTCCAGATTTTGCAATTCACATGAACTATGCCTTCTGTAGAACTATCTTTGATTAAAATTATCTATTTGCAGGTCTATGAGCCATTCAAGGGGAAAAACATGCCTTCTCTGTCTTCACTTCCAGGACGCAGCAAAATAGTTGCTAATAAATCTTTGTGGAACACCAATTATTCCATGCCAGGAAATTATTTTTTAGAAGTGAGTTTTTATTGCTGGTTGATACAACTAAGTTGATAGCAAGAGAGTAACAGTATATTTAGGACATGGGAGCAGAGCCCTGGATGCAATTCTGCCTGAAGGAATGGGAATACTCCAGACTGTATGACATTTCAGGGTCACTATAATCCCTCAGTCTTCATAAATATTTAGAGAAAGAGCAGAAAGATACAGAGGAAAAAACCCCTAAAATCAGGAACTTATAAGCAACCGAAATCTGTAACAAAGAGACTGCTACACATCGGTGGTTTTCATGTCCACAAATCACTTAGTTATATTAAAAATTCCTTAGTAAGACTTAATTATTTCATTCTGTCAAATGAAACTATTTGTCAAGGTTGGGAAACAACCAAATTATTTAGCTTCCCTCTCCTTTTGAACTCCTGGAATCAACATCAGTCAAACCACTCACATGGCCTAATTCCCCAGATACTTTTCTTTCCCCTATTTTCTTACCTCATAGTCATGTCCAACTATTGTTTTTCTCATTCAATAAAAGCATCTCTGACTAGATTAACAGTGCAGAGTGAAAGGGAAAGGTCGAGGTCCTTCCCTTGGTCTTCAAGTTATGAAAGCAGCCCTGGGAACGTTTATGAATGTTACACATTAATCCACTGAAATGGTCATTTAGTTTCTTTTCCAAACACAGGATTTCATCACATCTAATAATAAAGCAACAAGCCATTTTCTGTATATTATAAACCATCAACTTGTAATTATATAGTGAAATGCTTCTATATGAATTCTCTATGATGTTGTAAGCCGGTATTGCAGCATGAGTAGTTTTTTTTTTTTTTTTGAAGCCCAATACATACCTACAAGGATCTATTTACATTGGGCTAATCATGTCGAAATAGCATCTATTTAAGGGTAAAGTCAAAGTTTCTTTTATAAACCTCTATAGATAGACAAATAATCTAGGAGGCTTTTTACTGTTATAAAATTAAGACTGCCTTTCAATGCCTGCTAAAGTTTTTGGACATACTATCCATCTAATGGGCAAAATGTAATCCTAAATTGGTGATTAAAGACTCTGCATGGAAACAAGCTGTCAAATGGATAGAGAGAAATTAAACCTGACAACAGTAATGCCTACTTTCCTAAATGAAAGCCCAGTTCAAGTTTCTACTCATCCATTTTTCAAAACTTAAAACAAGGCATTTTCCAAACCACCCATAGATGAGATGCCAACATTTGCATTTCACTTGAACTTGATGAAGTCAGTTGACTTTCAGCTTCAGGCTTGCTCAGAACTCCTGTGAGAAGATGTTTGCCCAAGTCTAAAAAATATGGCAATGTTACAACACAGAAGAAAGGAATGAAGTGTAGCCTGGCTGTAGTTGGCTCTGTACTGCATTCACGCTGCATTGCCGGAAAGTCAACAGGATATCTGAAAGTCCCACCATCGGGTCCATATAAAAAGACATCCAAATGAATAACTGGATGGAGGGCAATGAGTGGAGAACTGGGAAGCAAGGTCAGCAAATGGGATTTCTCCTTCCTGGCAAATCCAAACAAATACCTAAAAAATAAGATAACCCTCCTTTTTTTTGTTTGTTTGCCTTGTTTTTTTATTGTAAGTTTCCTACTTTTTGTCTCCTGCTTAGTGATAAAAGCAACATTGAAATCATAAGCCTAAGTTTACGTTAAGGACAGGTTTTTGTGTCATACAACCTATGCTGGAATCCCAGCTCTGTCAACTACTAACCTAGCCACCTCAGTCAGCTTACTTAAGCCCTTTTAAATTAACTTTCTTGATAGTAAAAAAAAAATTGTGCTTATAGTTTGAGGAGATGATACACATAAGAATGCTAGCATGGTGTTCCAGCTCCTAGAAGATCCTACACGTAAAAGAGAGCTGGCATCATTTAAATGATCCTATCCCTAAGGTCCCTATGGGAAAGGTTCTGGAAAGATCCATGTTGTATAAAAGATGAGGAGGAAAAGATACATTAGGAGAAATAGGTGTAGCAAAAAAGCAGAAATCGGTACCTGGTCCTTACCTAATTATCCTTAAAATATTAATCTTCTTACAAGTAAGGCATGGATAGAAATACCCTTATTAAAATAAACTAATATGAAGTGTGACTTCAAAATATATAAACTCTTGGGATTGTAACTGTCTGTATAATTGTTGTTCAAATTAATTTCCTTGGGAAAATATACACTTTGCTTAATAGTGCACAAAACAGTTATATTTTAGCGCTGCCTTCAGGGATACTTTATAAGGAAAAATACACACACACACACACACACACACACACACACACACACACACACAACCATGCTATGTTTGCATGTGACCACAGGCATGAAAGAATATTCTCCCCTGAGTTGCTCTGGATGGATTGTTGGGGACAAGGAGTGGGTATGAATCATGAGGGGTTATGGAGAAAATTTAACATCTATGTTAGAAAATTGTGTCAAGAAAAGGAATATAACAGATACTGTTCAAATAAAGGGTCAAATTCTCTTCCAAAACTGATGAAAGCTCCCCATTAGCTCTGTGCCAGCATTTGAGCTTAACTATATTCATGCCTTGCTCATCAGACATAAAATCTACCTGTTTTAATAAGGGCAATGTAGGACATCTGCCCACCCTCCCCTTCACTGCTCTTGTCTTAGATATATTTTTATTATGATAAAATAGCACTCATGTCAAAATGCCTAAGTATCATAGTAATAAATATATAATAAATACTTATATCTAGAGTGAACCTTGACACGTATAAGATATCATCTCATGATTTATGTGGGGTTTTTTTTAAGTGTTGGCTGATATCCAGTCATAGGAATGCATAAGGTATTTATCACAGAGCATTTTACGAAGAAAGAAAGAGAGGGAGAGAGGGAGGGAGAGAAACAGAGAAAGAGGCAGGGAAGGAAAGAGAGAGAGACAGAGAAAGAAAGAGAGAGAGAAGGGAGAGGAAAAGATTTAAAAAGGACAAGATAATCCTGAGAAGAACTAAACAAGTCTCAAAATCTTGTTTCCTCAAAGGAAACAATTTCCTTCCTCATGTCCCCTATCCTAATACTTAAAACATTGTATTGTATTACTGTTTACTGGAATATTTCAGTCCCCTGCTCCCCACATGGTAAGCTCCATGAGGATAATGAATGTTGTTTTCTTAGTGCCTAAAATAGTGTCTGGTACCAAGTAAGAATTCAGTAATGATTTGCTAAATGGATACTTGCATAGATTATTTATAAATAAGCATTGAATGAAGAAATAATTTTAAAATTTCTTCTCATATGGATTTGATGGAATGAATATGAAAAATATAGGTATTAGAAAAGTTATTAAAATTCTAGTTAAAACAGAAACAATTAGGCATCAACCAATGCTATTCTATTAATACTATAACTGAGAAATAATTCAAAGAATAATGTTGTCATTTGGAAGGGGGCAGAGATCTATGTCAAATTATCTCACAACAAAAATGCCTGAATATACTTTGGAAAATTTCTGTATATCATTCAGAGAGTGATGTGACTAGAGATCTACCCTTCTGGTAATTAGGCAGTGGTCAGATACTCCTTCAAAAATCATAAAAACGTCCAAGTAACTGTGGTATTTTGTTTTCATCATAGTTTTTACCAGATAATCTGTGGCAATATTTAAACTTGAAAACGGTTCAGAAGAAAATTATCAATACCCTCCTATATTTTTGTTTGCTATTTTGTATTTACAAGGAAAATTCTGTTTTAGAAACCATTTTTTTCTAATAAAAAAATCAAAAGATACTGGCAAAAGCAACAGTTTTCTTTTGAAATCCTCATATTAAAAAACTCTTGTTTTTTTTGAAACATGAAGGTACTATATATTAGTAATATAAATTGTTTAAATGCATCTCTGAATTTTGTAAATGTCTCAAAAAAAAATCAAAGGACAAATGTTGTAAGCCGTGATTTTCTTACGGTTAAGCTTCTCAAAACTCTTCCAGTGAAAACAGAATATACAAACTGATAAGCAGAGACAAATCATTCTGACATTTTTCATTCATTTTTCAGGCTTGCCCCATTATTTACTGGTAGATACAGCAATACAAATGCTACATAAACCCATTCCTGGGGTATTTCTGCTAAGCTATTAAGCACTTACAACATAATTACATGAGGCTTAACATCTTACCACACACAAATTTCCCATGTAAATGTCATCAAAGTATCAGGTAACAGGTAGGTAAACTGTTTAGTATGATTAATAACATTTACATTGTATAGTTATAACAAGCATGAATGACCGCTTTCATAAATGCAGTCAAATAATAGCAAGATATGAGAAAGTTTTTTAAATTTAATAAGCCAATCATTGTATAAACTGTTCTGAAAAGTACAGCTTTGCTTCTAATTCTTCTAAAGATTTTTAGCAATTCAAATAAATCATTAAAAATTTCATACCAGGAAGCCCAATCATATTTAATATGATGTAAGTTTAGAGATAAACCTACTTATTTTTTCTTTCTTCTCACTCCATTTTTCCTCAAAATTCCTAAATTCCTCTAAAAAGAACCATAAAGAAAAGCTGAGGGAATAAAAGGAAAAGACATTTTAAAATATGTCATCTGCACACCTATTCTTCATGTGTGCCTATATTTCCTGCTGGAATAAGTATCTCAAGAGTAAGAACCATGCTTTTATGATGCCAACTATTTGGCTCCAATCTGAATGGATTCAGTAAAGGTTCTTCCATGATAATAGGAAAAAAATGACATATATTAAAGTTTCTGTGGTTATTTCTCATTAATGGTTATTCTAAATGGTTAGAGTACACATAGATGTATTATTATATAAAACTTGTTATCTTTTGGCATCTGAGTTTGGCCTTCTCCTAATGTGAACTAAATGTTTTCATTACCTCATGGGGGAGGGTGAACAGTAGCAATTCATTTATTAATGGTTCTATTGTGAATACCATGGAACAGGATGGAGTTCAAGATTTATTTAATAAGATTCTTCTCTATTTCCTTAGACAACTGAGGGCAAGTGAAATATTTTCAAATCTGGAGAATACCCAGTGTGCATATGCCATCTTGATTAAACATATGGAATATATACATGGAGAAAAGCCAAGTAGAGACCTGCTTGAGTAATCTAAACACCCAAGTTGAGAGAGGTTAATATATAAAGATCAGCTTTGTACTTTGAAGTTTTCTGGGCTTCATTTTGCCTAATTAAGACAAGATTTAATAATCAAACCACTGTACAAACATGTACCTAAAAGTATAGGTTTGTTTCTAATTTTGGGAAGAATTCTTAACAGATTCCAAGGAATCAGCTCCACATGGGAGAAGGTCTCTGATAAGATTTGCTTTTCTCATTGCTAAAATGCAAATGCCTGCTTTCCATCTTAGTTTCTTCCATGTGACTGAGGTTAGCATCTGCCTGTCAAAATCTCCACTGTGATACTAATATACAAAGATTCTGATATTAACAAACCATCTGAATGTGAAGCAGTGGCAACTCTAGGTCATAAAAAATGTATTCCAAAGTATTCTTAAAGGTATTCATAGAAATCATCTGTAGATGATGATTTCAAAGGGACCAATTTACCTAATTTACCTATAATAGAATATGCACATCCACATATTTCTAGGAAATCGAACCGAGTAGCAGAAAGTATACTTACAATCCAATACTACTTTTCTAAATGAACTTAATTCCAGATCAAAATATTGTGAGGTGAAAAGTAGAATTCCCAGTCTTTCCTCTCACACTGGACAATGTTTCAAGAATACCTGGTAGTTTTAAGTAGTGCTAAGATACCACAAAACAAACAAACCAACGTAACTCTACCATAAGATAGTAAACATGCAGAATAACATTCAAGGCAAGGAGTATTATATGCCATTATACAAGAAGGAAGTTGGTTCTCCTCTGACAAGACTGTTTGTACCCAAAACAATCTGATAAATTTAGAGAAATGCTGTAGCAATAAAACAGGCATTAATGTGACGATATAGAAAGAGTCTGAAATATAGTGAAATACAATCTGCAGTACAGCAAACGATAACAGGAGAGGCAGATGGCACAGCCAACCACCCTGAACCCCGATATACACACATACACGTCATCTTTGAATGCTGCAAAGGGTTGGACTGGGAGAATTTGTGTTCAGTATTGTGGTCTTCAGCCCATGCTCCCTTCATGGCTCTGCCTTGTTAAGATGGAGGCCAGGGCTTCCCTGGTGGCGCAGCGGTTGAGAGTCCGCCTGCCGATGCAGGGGACACGGGTTCGTGCCCCGGTCTGGGAAGATCCCACATGCCACGGAGCGGCTGGGCCCGTGAGCCATGGCCGCTGAGCCTGCGTGCCCGGAGCCTGTGCTCCATAAGATGGAGGCCAAAGAGGAGAGAAAATCTCTAATCCCACCTGCAATAAGGTGAGCACATGATAAACACCCCCTTCTCTTGCTATTAGAAAGATGATTAGACCTTCTCCCATGAGATTTTGTTTTGTTTATATCGCAATACAATAAAGCATTTAAATACTATTTCCATTTTTAGCTATCCATTTATCAGTAAACAGGAGATTGTTTCTCAATATAATGTCTCTACAAGATATCTGGAGGTGATACAGTAACAAAAGATAATAGAAAGAATTTTGATATTCAGGACCTTTCACTCTCCAGAAATGAGAGGATTCTACTTTGTAAGGCTACCATAGCAGAGAGTAGTGGCAAAACTGTACAGACCAGTTTTGCTTACAAGTTCATTGAAAATGCTTTGCTGGCCCGCCTGATACCATTATTTTAGAATGACTGTGGTTGCCTCAGCAGGAGGGCTCCTGAGGATGTGCTGTGATTCAGGCATTTGCTGTCCATTTCAGCCACAATAAGGCTGCCAGAAAGAAACTACCACAAGTTTCTGAGAAACCGCTTCAACACTGACTGGAATAAAGTAGGGCATATTAAAAAATAAATATAACATGCATACATAGAAGTTGCTGAGAAATACCTAACTGGCCGACCTTGGCATAGCTGCTAGCACCTGTGCAAACTTCAACTCTGCCTCACACCTTTACTACAATAACAAAAAATGGGGCTCTGCACACATGTTCCTGTATGTGCTTCTGTATTAACATAGGTACCCAATCATAAGAGACTTTCTAATCTAGGAGCTCAATTTGGCTACAAATGTCCTACACATGTAGTGATGGAGAAAACAGTGATAATGTGATGGTGCCCTTGAGCCCTGACAGCACGGCCAGGAGGGCAGTCTCCGTTTGGCTGTGATGGATACCAACACTCTCTCTTGTATGCACACATCAGTGAAGAAAACCCCAATTTCCACACCAGTGGTTATGGCATGTTGACGTGGCTTGGGGACTTACCTTGTTCATGTGGATCTGCTGCTGGTATTGCTTCTGCTTCTCCAAGAATTGCTGGTGTTGCTGCTGAATGACCAGCTGAGCCAATGTGCTCTGAGGCAAAGGTGCAGACTGGGTTCGATTCAAGGGTCTGTGACGGGGTAATTTGTGGGTACCTCTAATGCCAGGTGAAATTCTCTCTTTCGTTGCCAAGGGAGACTGAGGATGTAAGGGAACTCCACCTGAAAAAAATATATACGTACATGTATATATGTACACACACACAGACACATACACAATTTAGGAAAGAAGCTACAGAAAATAGCTATGGGATAAGTTTTACGAAAAGTAGTATACTACCCGGCAAATATCAGAAGGCTAGGTTGGGTGGGGTGAAGGCAAAAGTGCCAAAGCATTGGGCAGATATGCAACTGATCAATGACTCACCAATAGTCCACTCTGGTATGTATGAAGGTTAAATAAGGTGAGTTTTTTTTTCATGGATCTAGAGGAATAAATAAAGACAACAGTCTTTCCACAGTAGTAGGTATCAGGGAGACCTATGTATGACACTGAATCTTTACTAGGTCTTGAGTTAAAAAGACATTACATTGAATTGCTGATAAAATGAAAGCCCTAAAATAACCTGCAAATGGTGCCGTTATGAATTACCAGCCACAAGAAGCTTTTGCTGTCGCATCTGTTCTTTCAATAATAAATGCTGCAGGAGAGCTTGGTGGCTGCTGTTGGGCTTTCCCTCCAAAGTGACATGGGGATGGCTTGAAGATGCCGGGATGCTGCCCCCATACTGCCCAGGCAGAGGAACGCCTTGCCTGAGTGTCTGGGTCTCACACTTCTGTTTTTCTTTGAGCGAATTTGAAGCCTGTGTCAAGAAATAATACTGATGTTAATCCACTTTCACCATATGGGTCATTAGGTCTGTAAATCATTAGATTAGTTTCTTATTCCATAATTCCCACCCCCCCTAACCCCCGACCAAGAAGCCCTACCTTATCCAATGGCTGAGTAGGGAAAATGGATAACACCATGTCTTGTGAACTAAGTGAACTAACAAAGGAGAAACAAAAATAGAGCTGAAGCACTGGAGACAATTTAGTATTGGGTATCATTATACGGAACCCAAAATAAAACGTTTTTTAACATTAAAAATCATGCTAATTTCAGGCTTAATAACTGGGACAGTTATTTCTAAAATAGATTAATACACTGCTGTAGTAAAAGGTATATTAGAAAAGTAAAATTTATTCAAATCGCTGAGCTAATGGCTATACAATAGGGATTAAGAAGCTAGAGATAAAAAGATCCGTAATTTTGGAGCTTCAAGCAGAAGGAACCATTCACCCTTTCTCTATACGTCCTCTAATACGTTCACAGAGTGTGGGTTTCCAGTATTTAATTTTTAAAATAAAATTCTTGAGATAAGTCAATGAAAGGTTATATAAAATATGCAGGAATTTGATTTACACATGTATTTTATATTAATTCATAACAGATTCCCAAATCTTTAAATATTGAAAATGACACTCCAGATACTTTTGTTTAATAAAATAAACTACAAGTGAAATTAGATATCAAATAAAAATGCTATTAAGAACTTGAAATATATGATAACACAATAATAAGGCAATAATATTTATATCATCAACAGTAATAATGAATTCTCCTATTCAAAGAACTTAATGAATGGTGGTCATTTTGGTATTACAAAAGCAGAGGTCTAATACCTCAAAATTATGTGGCATGTTTCTTTTCAAAACTCATGTTTCATCTTTCAAAATTGCTGTGTACCAGGGAAGCAAAGCAATTTTCAGTGACGGAGAAATTGAAGGACAAAGAGGTAAATGGTTTGTCTTAGTCACACAGCGAGTCAATGCAATGTTTAATCTAGAAGTGATTCCTTCTCCTGGCCTCTTTTCCTTAAAATTTACCACTACTCAGTGGGGAACTAGAATATTAGAGATCCCTTTGCCAAAGCAATGCTAAGCTTGAAAAATTAATTGTGATGGCCTCATCCACACCAAAATGGAAGCAAAGAAAAATGAAACTTCAATCCAAACCACACTGGTTTATTCATCCAAAGGTACCAAATTGTATTACCATTGAAACATTAAATGGTCTGGTTTTTAGTACTTGGTCCTTTGGGAAAAAATTCTCCCCGACCACATTAAAAGTGGTGTATGTTTGTGTTAGCTGGTAGGAGTGACTTAGAACATGCAAAAAAAAGAGTAGGGAAAAAAAAGCCTATTCACGTGTCATAAGTTTATGTGCTAGCATTTGCTTATCATCAGAAGAGATAGGAAAAAACAGGAACAGAAGAAAATAATTTTTAGTAAGTGAAGATTTGAAAATATCATCCATAAATATGTATGTTTTATTTCATCCCTAATTTCTTTCTTCTTTTCACTAGAGCCAACTGTGTACAAATGCTTCATGTGGAATTTCAGGGGCATAGCTGAATTCAGTGTTTTTAAGCCTGTCTTCTTTAATCTCCAAATATAAAACAACATCCAAATTTTGCTTTCTCCTCACAGGTATAAGATTACTATATCACATAAGATAACATTCTACTCTATTAAAAATACCAAATACAATAAGGTACCTCTTAGATTGGTTTTATAATATGTATTGAACACAATCATAAAATGTATCATTTAAAAATGTCACCTGTAGGTGTGCTTGTGCATAAACTACTAGCATGCCATAGATAGGGTTCCTATTTTGAAAATCAATTAGTCACAAAATGGTCAACTCTTTATGATTTCTTAACGTTAGCATACTGTAAAAGATGTGAATTTGACAAGATGGACTCAGTGGAAGACCTGCATCTAAAAACTGGCAAAATTGGTGCCAAGGGTTGGAACAAATTTCTCTTTAAACCAAATGTAGCGTATGACCTCTACATAAGTACAATTTAATTTACTAACTTTTCACAGATAAATTAGTCTAGGTAAAGTTAAAAATCTTTTACAATGACTGAAATTTATATTATTTTAGGGAATATGCATAAAATAATTATTGCTGTCTTCTGTTAGTAGGACAATTACCTCCAAAAGATCCTATTTCAGTTGTCAGGACTTTTAAAGTAATTGATTCACTTTGAATCTCCAGGCAAGAGTTTAATATTGTTCTTAGAGAGGTTTTCCAGATATGTATTCTTCAGTACCACAGAGTCAGTAACCTAAATTCTCAAAATAAAGTCATTCACAAAATAAATTCTTTAAACATATGCTGCTGCGCTTCAGACGCTGCACCTCTCAGCAATGGCCTGAGTTGAGGTTCAGGTCTGCTACTTGCTGGGTCTGTGATCTTGGGCTTTTATGCATTCCAAGTCTCAGCTGCTTCTTCTGTAAAAATGTGTCCTGTAATCTCTGTTTCATAGAATGGCTGGGTGGAGCTACCAAAATAATATACCTGGAGAGTGCTTTCTTTTTTAAAAGCTATAAAGCATTATACAAATGTTAGTTATTATTTTTATATATTGTATGAACCAGCATGATTCTTTAATGTGAAATTAAACTGAACATCTTTGAACAACTCAGCAAACAGTGAAGGAGAAGTAGACTACCAAGTTTCCCTGAAGTCTAAATATACAAGAAAAGAACGAGAATTTCCCTATGAAAATATCCCTTGGGCTGGTTTAGGCTGTTGCAGGGTAATAATGACTTACATTCAGCTGGGCTGGCACTGCTGGAAGTCCCAGGGTAATGTTGGGCAAAGAGGGAGAGGTATAAAGACTGAGCAGGTTCATGGAATCTTCGTGAATTAGAATGCGTTGCTGTGAAACCATTTTCTGGTTAAAAAAAAAAAAAAAAGTGAAAGGGAACTCTCAAAATATTACACAATATCACATATTTTACTGTAACGTTCTCATTTCAAAAAACAGATTTTATATTATCATAATCTGTCAAAACATTTAAATATTTTAATTAAGAACTTATAAGTATTTTATGACTTCTGTATCCAAAAATGTTATATGTAATAAATTAAAAATTTCTTCATCAGTTGTAACTATAAAATCTGAAGAGCAAGCTTCTATGTTCATGTAGAAAAAATTCATTTTTAAAATTCTACCTTTATGGAATATAATCAGTGTGTTTGTCATCAATTGGTAAAGTACAACAATTAAATTGAGTAATTCTTATGAGTACAGATTTTTGTATTAATGCATGAAGAATATGTATGTAACGTTGCTATAATCATTATCCTCATATGGAATAAACATCATTTTGCTGATGGGAAAACTCACACAAGAAAATCTTAAATATCACCATACAGGACTTCTATAACAATTAATTATATCTTTTTTTAAATATAAAATTTGTGAAAAGACAACTCTGTATGGTGTTTTTTAAATCATACATATTCAGAAACTAAAGTAAATGTTAAAATGTTGTGAGTTCCCTGGGCCACAACAGTCTTCACTTACACTGAAATACCCTGAAAATTTTGGCATCAGAGTTCTTTTTACAACAAATAAACCTTTTTTTTAATCCAATACTAAGAGTCATGTTTTCCCACATGTGGCCTAATATAGTTGCTTGAATTACATTTTCTGTTTAACTCTTGCTTCCCTCCCAGAACTCTTATACAATAAGAGTTACAAAGGTCTTATTAGACTAAGGAACTCTGGCCTGATATGGTCCCCAAGGGAACAACATCCCTGAAAAAGAATACTCCATGTAACAGTATGACACAGTGACTGCTTTCTTCCCAAACAAAAAGCATATGGGACTCCAATAATAGACCACCTCCAAGAGGGATATTGCACACACGGGCTTTGACTAAAGTAAATATAATAACTTGTCAAGTATGTTTGGGGGAGCGGTAGATTTTCCCCTGGACAAACCTGGGATATCAATTAACTGGGGAAAATATCATGTGCTAATACAATGCAACCTCAGAATGTCACTGAAGAGTGATGCGCCACCAAAACACAGGATGTTATTCCAAAACATCACCTCAATCATACGTTTGTTTGGAGATGAGTCGTAGCCTTAACATAAGAGCAGAAAGCTAAAGGTGGACTTTTCTCATTGCAACTTGAAATTCCAAACCAACTCAGAGTTTGTTTTTTTCTCAGAAGAACAAGCCAGATATTTGTACATGGAAAGCAAAAAGTATATTGAAATTTTTAACATTACATTGAGTATATATGAAACCCTTTACAAAATTAAAGTTGTCAAAAACCCATGAAGACTATTGGAAAAGATTTTATCATCAGAATGTACGAGACTGCAATTTTATTTAAGGAGTATCAACAACAGCTGCATATTTGCTCTAATTTAAAAAGACAAGTTATTTTGCTTATACTGATACGTTTTTACCATGATTTTTAAATACAGAATATATACCTGAACAAGAACAAAAGAACGTATGAGGAAGTAAAAATATTTAAACTAGCTTATTGGCAGTAAGCAGCCATTTATAATAAAAGGATATTTCATCTGCTTCTCTGTATTTATGGAAGAGAAATAAATGTGGAAAAATAATTACTTTAAATCATGTACAATATTCATTCAAGGTTGTATCTGCTTCCCACAGCATGGAGACTTGACAGGCACTGTGGGAATGACACCAAAAGTTACCCCAACCTCACAAAAGAGGTTATCTTTGTTTTCCAGTCAGAACTTGGGCGATCTCCTCCTACCCCATCGTAGGAAGCTAAACCTATACTAAAGTGAAAAAAAGGTTTCTTCTCAGGTGTAATAATTGCAGTAGCACACTGGCTGCTCACAGGGGCTTTGACAAAAGTGAAGGGACTTGGGAATGTTCTTACTATGGGACTTTAGGCCCCTGTAGCTTCAGAGCAAAATTGAGTGGTGCCATTTCCTAGGATAGCACTGACCATGTGCCAAGCCCTATGCCAGGGAGTTTTGGGACATTAACCTAATTCCTAGTTCCTAATTCCAGGCACTCTCCAGCAATCTTATGCTCTTGTTATGGATGAAGGAACTGAGTGATTTCCCTCATTCTGGTTCCCCGTGGGATCAGCAATAAAACTTTTAAACCGATCAAGGCTGGATGATTTGTTGTCAGGTACCGCTGCAGAAGCTACACACCACTCTGCAACCATTACCGAAGGATAAGGGAACCATAAAAAAGCATGGAGAAGGAGGAAGCTTGAGAGAAAAACAGGAAGCACAATCAGGCCCTGGGGCTTATGGAAAAGAATAAAAGTGTACAACTGGGAGCCAGCTAGTCTGGCGTGAGAAGAAATCAAAAGCCCTGGTGGCTTTATAGACGTGAGGATCTTCAAGTCATGGAGACAATTCCTGAGGAAGTAAGGAAAGTCCAAAGTCCCCCAAGTTGGGGGGTATAGTTGGTTCTTCCCACAGAGGCTAACTGGTATATATCATATCACAGAACTTCAGAGATTTGGAAATAATTTATTTCCTTCAATTTACAGATAAGGAAATAAGCACAACATTTACATAAACTTCCAATGGATAAAATCACAAATGACTTAGCTGAAATAATGTTTTTCTCAAATTATCTCCTTTAAATATAACTTTCCTCAATTTGACTTTTTTTTTTTAATTTATTTATTTGGTTTGCATTGGGTCTTAGTTGTGGCAGGTGGGCTGCTTAGTTGCAGGCCGCTGGCTCCTTAGTTGTGGCATGCGAACTCTTAGTTGTGGCATGCATGTGGGGTCTAGTTCCTGGACCAGGGATCGAACCCAGGCCCCCTGCATTGGGAGCGTGGAGTCCTAACCACTGGGCCAGTAGGGAAGTCTCCTCAATTTGACTTCTTGATAGAAGCAGGCTACCTGTTCCAGGTTAATGTTTCTTAATAAGAAACCGGAGCTATATGGTACACTGCTAAAAGGGTGCAGACACACTTGAAAGTCAGATGAACAGATGGTAAGAGGGACCATTTCACTGAGACAGTGAAGGATCCTGACCAGCATTCTTGCAAGGCTGGAAGGTTACCCCACCTTAGCACTGTGGTAAGCTTACAAGTATTTCCACACAAGGCCAGGATTTTTCCAGGAAGCAGTTTTGAAACCAATGCAGCCCTTAAATCAATGCTGTGCTAAGATGCCAATGTTTCATACCTTAGAACATGCGGAAGATGGTTTTAATCTAAAAATTTTTCAGAACCAGAAATGATTGCTGTAGTCAGATAAAATGGAAATATTAAACATATAATGGCTATTGCTTAACATTCACAAAACAATTAATTAATTACAATTAAGTTAGATTAATTGGGTGGAGGGGTACAAAGATGCCCTAGGCCACGTAAGTTCACATGCTACTCGGGTGCACAGAAAAGTAGAGGACTAGCTCTAATGACCCGTCATAATTACTATAATTAGAGTATGGTCAAAACACTTCAATGGCACAGAGCAGGTTGTCGATTTTAAACTAGGCTTTGATGGGTAACTAGCATTTCACCAGAAAGAGCATGATGTTGGGAAGAGGGATATGACTGAGCCGGGTGTTGGGGCAGGGGAGGCCTATCCATATCTTAATAATGACCTTCAAATTTTAATTACTTTTCTCACCATCATGGTAATTGGAACCCTAAATTATGGATAATATTTGAAATTCAGGTGAATAAAATACACATAAGCTGAAAATTACGTCTTTCAGTAGAGCTATTTCTTTAGCCTTTGACATCAAGAAGACCTTAGTTTCAATCAAAAGATTCAAATTCTCTTACGAGATGGACACTGGCAAAAATTAGAAAAATGGACAATATTAAATGTCACAGGGATTTAGGAAAGTAAAAACCATCACACATTACTGGTGAGACTGTGGACTGGTATAGCAATTCTGGTGACTATTTCAGCACTGCACACCATGACCCAGAGGTTCTCCTGCTGCTCAAGAAATTCTCATTTAGCTACAGAGTGATGAGTGTGGATATACACTAAAGCATGTTTTGGTGGTGGGTGAGAACTGGAGGTCACTGGGGAATCCAACTGGAGAACAGGTAGGTAAAATGGAGGAGTACCCACCATGGATTATTACAGTGATTAAAAGCAATTAGGCATATGCATCCATTATGATGTGACTAGCTCTAAAAAGAGCTAGTCTTATTTTTATCACATGCTTAGTGATAAGAATAAGAAATGGAATGAGATTGATAACACCATGCCATTTAAATCCCCTAAAATTCATGAGTACAAAGCAAAAAATACATGTATGATGTAAGAACCCATGCAAACAAAAATACAGGAGAAAATGACTGCATATAGGGGCAAGGAAAATGCCTGTGGGGATAGAAGATACCGAGGAAGAAAGGAAGGAAGGAAGGGAGGGGGGAGGGAAGAAGGGAGGGAGAATTCCTTTCTTGCTCTTAAGAAGACAAAGAAGTCAACAGATGACCCTTGACAGAATACTAACTATGTAATCACCCACTTTTTAAGAGGCTCATAGAAAAAGTGAATGTAGAATTTTCAAGTTACTGCATGCTCAAAATTATCTACACTATGCATGAGCATCAGAAACATTAGAAAAAGAATATAAGTACCTACCAGGCTTTGGTGAGCAGCAGTCTGGACTGGTGTAAAGGAGAGTGGTCTAAGCATCTTACACTTGAGCTCTACCACTCACTGGCTTATGACTCTGGGTAGCTGCCTACCTTCCCTGGACATCAGATCCTTCAGCCTAAGACTGGAGCACCTCTGACTAGATCTATCAGGAAATATCTGTTCTATCAGAGTGGCATCTAGGAAGACATGCTTGTAAGCCTCAATCTGTTTTGGCTTTAAAAGGTTCCAAATCCCCAAATCTAGATTATCTAAATAAAAAGAAGAACCACATTAAAAACAAACAAGTAAACAAAGAAATAAAACTCTTAATCATTTAATGTTTGCCTACGGCTTTCATGGTATTTTTCAGTATAGTATTTATTTTCCATTCTCCTTTCAGACAGCTGATAGAAAATTAAAATCTCCATGTGATGAATAAAGTTTTTTAGGCAGTAAAAATCTCTAAGTTTTCATTTTTACTGGACACCCAAGAATGTATTACTAAAATGGTTTGGAGGAAAAAAAAATTATCATTTGACAGGGCTTCCTTTGCATTTAAAAGTCACTGATGTTTTGTCAAAGGCCTTGGTTTACATTATTGACTCATGTTATTCCTAGTAAATGATTCTTGTGTCATAGCAACCTCCTTTCCCCTGGGGGGGGGGGGAGGAGGGTCTTATTTGCAGCTATCTAAAACCATAGCTCTACACCCACACAGAAGGGAGCAGAACATTTACAGCAAATGTCACAACAACTATTATGAAACAACAGGCAGATGAGTCATGTGAGATTGGGGCAAAACAAGTGACATTTCAGATGATTTTAGAGTACTTAACCTTATTATTAGAATCCATTTTTAAAATCGTTTGTATCTGCTGGAAAAAATTATTTAAAAAATAGCATAGCAGAGCCAGCCACTAATGTTCAACTAGAAATAAACCAGCGGCTTGGCTACTGTTAAAATAGCTATCAAATAAATCTACCAAATCTAAAATAATGGTGTTGATATTCATGGAAACATATTTGAACCCACAGGCCCACAGTATTAACAATAAAGTAACTAGATAGGTAAAGACATCTCTGACTGGAGTTGGAAATAGAAACTCCTGAGGTTTCAGCTCCCCAACCAAGTTTACAAATGAGTAAAGCAAGTAGCTCCAGGGATCCGAGTTCGGGACTGAGCATATGTAAGAAATTGAAGGAATGGAACAGAAGTGGCCAGAGCAGATGGAGGCTCAGTCTCACGTGAGATTTGCTGGCTTGGTGACAAACATACTAATGAGTTTTCCCTACTAGAAGTCAGTATTGATACCAACAAGAAAAAATGAACTTGTTCTGCACTTCACAATTTAATACCTGCCTTCCAAGCACTGATTCCCCACCACAAAGCTGCTGGGGTAGTCATTACCACCTTTCACTAGATAAAGAATCTGAGGTTCAGGGCAAGTTCAGCAACTTAACCAATGATGACAAAGTAGTTGGTTTTGCAGCCAGGTTCCTTGGAGCCTTCTGAATGGAAGACCCATACATCTGAATGCAATGTGCGGTTTCCTCAGCCTGGACTTACGAATAAATTCTCCCCTTACTTCTGTCTTAACCTTTATTTAAATTATGCAGAACACATGAATTATGAGAGAGAAAATTTTCTTTTTACCTAAGCCTCAAGATCAGCCTGAAATACAGCCTTACTTTCCTATTTCCTAAGCAGCAAAAAGGGAGTAGAATCCCGTTCGTTTACATGGGATCTGAAAGAATTAGGTGACATGCTTTTCTACTTCCCGGTCACAGAACAGAGAGTTGATTCAAATGTACACTGTTACACTATTTTAAGCAAAGATGGTAGAATAAGCCTATTTTATAAATGGTAAAGTATGCAACCAATTTGATTTTTGAAAGTGTAATGATGTAAATTTTTCATACCCCCAAATATTTCTGTTGATATGACATCACATGCTATTATTAATCTTAGATGTCTGTAAACATCATACTAAATTCAAAATGATTAATCCAAAATTGGCTGAAAAACATTGTTTTTTCCTCTTTTCTCTAGTTTAGGTGGAAATATTTGGTGTTACAAGACGAGGATATTAATTTGCTGACAGTTTCAGTCTGAATTCTGCTGTCTCCTCACCTCTCCAGTATGAATTATGCTACAGACCTCTGTAAATGCAATGCAGCAGAAAACCACATGTTAGCCATCAGGGCTGAATTTTTTGTTCTGGGCCACGGAGAGGCTACCCATCAGTGCATAAAGGTCTGCCCACCTGGCCTTTTGGATCATAGTTCAGACACACAATTAATTCATTATGAGGTAAGTCACTGCTTGCTTTTGAACTAGTCTTTCCAGCTTTGGAGGTGAACATCCTGTCACTGACCTGAAGAAATACCTCTACTCTTTCAAACTCCATTCAATCACATTTCCTTCTGTTTTTTTTTTTTTTTTTTAAACTGGTGGGGGTGGAAGGAAAGAATATGTCAACAATTCGCTGAAAAGCTGGGGCATATAAACAGATAGTTGTGTTTAGGTATCAACAAAAGGTTTTAGGAATATAAAACAGATTAAAATAGTAAAAGCAAATTCCTTTCATTTACATTCTCCACTGTATATATTTTGAAATTTAATGATAGGGTCACACAATCTGGGACACTCAATTTAATTTACCAGGTTTTAAAAAGCTTGAAGACAAAATCTCACCTTTTCCCATTTATATCCAGTCTCATGAATATGTATTGCTTCGTTGTTTCTTAATGTCGTACTAAGTGCTATATGCATATGTTTGTATTTATAATGAAAGGTTATATGTATCTTCATCTTTAGTAACAAACCATGTCCCCCACTGCCTTCCTCCCCCTTGAGAGGTAACCACCATGCTAAATTCTGTGTTCATCACTCCCTCGCTTTTTTAAAATATACTTTTATTACATACGTTTTTCCGATCAAAATACTGTACTGCCTGTTTCTGAACTTAACAAAATACTATCAAGCTGTAAGTGGTCTTCCACACCTTTTTGTACTAACAATGCTTTTCTAAGAATCATAAATACTGTTTAATGAATGTGGTTTAGTGTGTTTTCATTTTCCAAGGATACAGAATTCATCCAGAACCTATTAAGAACCCAGATCTTTTAGTGTTTCTGCAATTGAAACTCATTCTTCAAACTGAGAGGAAATGGAAATCTAAAGTTTTTTTAGAAATATTTGTGACCAAGTTGTTCTTTTCCTGGAAATTGATTAAAGGGTTGCAGAAAACTGACTGATATTGAGATATAACTGCACTAACAGAAATACAATGCTTGTAACCAATAGTCCAAGAATCCCACTTACATCTATGGCCATAAATACATGTGAAATATTTATTCCACCTGGTATCATGTTTTACAAAGAAAAATGAAGACGAGAAAGGGACAATAGGATGGTAAGAAACAAGAAATAGATGGAGGACAGGAAAAAATATAGCGGCCTGAATTGTATTCTTCACATAGCTGAAAGATGGTCATAAGCAACAGAGCATCTATCTATTCTGCTCATTTTCCTTGGAAAATTGAGGGAAAATTTTGAAATCTAAAATGAATGTCTATTCCTCTAGAAAGAATTTACTTTTGCTTTTTCCAGATACCTAGGGAACTAAAAATCTGGGGCACTTTAAATTAAATTAACAGTTTGAGGTTATGAAAATTCGGGCTACAACTAGCTTCTGGTTACAACTTCTCCAGGAAAGACTCTGCCCCTGCTCTGGTCTACATCAAGACACCTCCGTGGGTGGGGATGAGGGACTCACCAATGTAGCACAGATATGGGTCTTTGGGTTTGAATGGTTTCCTGTTAGATTATCCTCTTTGGTCAGTACTGGGCTTTGCCTTCTCTCTCCCTTCGGAGTTATGTGAGGCTCTGAAAACCAAAACTCAAGTATACAAATGTCCTCAGAGAGGAAGTGACTTCACTGGCTCCAGTCCTTTCCTTATCAGGGACAACCTTCCCTTATATTTTGTCCAGATAATTTATAACTTATAAATAAGTTATTATACATGTATGTGTGAATGTATGAAGTTACAGACACAGATGTTGGCATAATGTACAGAAGACATTTCTATCAGTCAAGCTAACCGTCCAAAATCAACCAGGTTGCCCCAGGAGACAGTGAAGCGAGTTCCCTTTGAATAAAAAGTGCTCTGGTGGCAGTCTGATAATCACATATCAGGAGAGCTACACAGATGGTTCAGGAATCAGAGATTTGATCAGTCCCTTTCAGCCCCAAAGGATCATGACTCTATAAAACACAATGGAAGAAGCATGTCACAGTTATATATGAGAAGTTACTACACCAGCTTCCCCTGCATAGAGCAATGCATGGTAAGGAGGCATTATAATGACAGAAAAGAAATATTGAGAATTTCAGTCGATTGATGGTGACTCCAAAACAGCTGATTCCACAGGAGTGGCTGTTGCCTTTGCTTAGCCTACTACAGAAACTACATAGACAAATTCTTGCTGACTCACAAATTTACTTTCCTCTATTGTTGTATCACTGGTTTCAATAAATCATATGCCAAAAACCAAATGTTATTAAAGTTGACCGCATACAGTCAGAAAAAAAAATCATGTGTTATTTCAGACCAGTTTCCTTTAATCTTTCATTTTTCAAGGTCAGAGTTCACATATACTTTATCTTTATAGCCCCACTGCCAGGCAAAATGACTGGCACATAGTAGGTCCTTAATACATGTTTGCTTAGTGGAGCTCTGTGTTCCTCAATTATGATACTTCAACAATTTTCTCATTACTCTTCAGGTCCATTGGATAAAACACCTAACTTGTTTTGGGCAACTGTTCTTCTGAGAGGTTTGCATGATGTTGTTTTACTTACTGATGGGTCTATTCCCATCAGGATAACCAAGAACGATGCAGAAGGACTTCTGAGTTGCACAACTGCTGGGCAGTATATACTCAGCATCACTAAGAGTGGTTTCTTTGAGGATTATACTTCAGTATTTTCAAACCATGACTGTCATCCAAACTTTGTAAATCAGATTGAGTTTATTCAATTCCACACATTATAAACCTATCAGAAAAATAACTAAGAACGGGTGGCTTTAAACTTCAATTCAGAAATATCACTGCATTTTAGGGGGCTAATCGAGGATTAACTTTTAAAAGAACCAAAATAATGAGTCTTACCTCAGCCTGAGGAGTAGGGGGCAAAACCGAAGTCTCATTTTCAGTAACATTACCAGTTGGCCCATTGTTTGGTGAACTGGGACCAGACCCTGGAGAACTGCTACTGACTGAGGATTCTGAAAAACATTGTGAAGTACGAATACACTCATGAAAAACATACAAAGATGAACTGCAGTTATACTCTAAGTAATATACAGAAGCGAACATTGTTTCTCTTCCCCTACGTGAATGACTAAATAAAAAGAACTGTGAAAAATTTTGGAACATTTCTGAATTTCCATACCACGTTTCTTCCTTTGCTTTCACTGCTAAAAATACAACATAGTATTCATTAATTTTAGAGAAGTAGAGATATCCAGTTAGAGAGGATTGTAGAAGCTTTCGATTAGGGGAAAAAAAAAGAATGTAATCTCCTCTTACTTGCTCTTGTGCTACCATAAATAATAACAGTAATAGAGATAATGGACTTGCATAATTCATAAAAACATGCCATCAACAAATGAGGCCTGGAGTCATTCCTGTTGTGTGTGGAAAGATTGCTTATATGCTATGTTATAAATGGCTCTTTATTTAATTTACTAAGGCTGTACCTTATTACAGCACATCTTAGTCAAAGTTGTATGAAGAAAATACAACATAAGATAAAATCTCAATATTGTATTGATGGCCTTGTACAACATTGGCTAACCTTAGCTCTACCCAACTTATTTTCCAGAAGATGATAAGTTGCCTAAATTTAATATGTTCAATTTTAAACATCAATATAACAAGAAACTCATTTAAGCAAGAGTTGGATAACAACAATATAGATCATCTCTATCATCTTCAGATATAAAATTCACACACATTTCAAGTTACAAAGGAAGAAATGCACTTACTAAAATATCTAATTAATGAAATAGAAACTTTCAGTTCCGAGAAATATAACTAAGAGAGGCCATCTTATCAAGCCTTGGCAAATTATCTGTTGAGCTCTAATCAATCCCCTATCACCTTCCATAGTTCATTCATTTGAACATTTTTCTAGGTGACTCATCCTTATACCTTGTCTACTCAGCTCTGCACAGATGATCTTGGCCTCACACTTCTCAGAGACTGACAACTTCTGACATGATTTCTATCAGTGACTTTTCTTTCTACCTCATGATTTTGTCATCCACACTCTCCTTGCCCGTGTCAAAGTGAAAGCATTTCTCTTCTGCTCCCCACTCCAATGCGGGCACCATCACCCTCACCCATGACCCAGTCCCCTTAACACTTGCTTTAGAATTCTGCTCCAGCAATTATTTTGAATCTTCAGGTCCTCCTTTTCTACTGGAATTGTCCCTCTAGTCTGAAAGCATGCTAATAACTTGTGAGAAGTAGTGTGCTTGTTCTTTGAGACCAGGCAATCTAGCTTGCTCACTGTGGACTGCAATTGTTCTCTTGAACACCCCGAAATTTGAAGGCTTTTGACAAAACAGTTCTCATTCTCCTCATCCTTTCTACAAGAAGATTCTCCACTTCCATGTTTGTTTTTCCATCTCTCTGGCTGTTCCTCCTTCGACCAATTTCTAAATGTAGATATTCACTGAAGTTTGTAGCCTTATCCTATTTCTCTTTCCCTTGTCAAAATCACTCAAAATTATGACATCATACTATCATTTTTATGCAGAATACTCCCATAAAACTTTTATTTCTTGTCTTTCCTTCTCATAATTTCTAGCCTGAATCTCTTTGGAATACTGGACATTTTTCATCTCTTTTTTTTTTTTTTGCAGTACGTGGGCCTCTCACTGTTGTGGCCTCTCCCGTTGCAGAGCACAGGCTCCGGATGCGCAGGCTCAGCGGCCATGGCTCACGGGCCCAGCCGCTCCGCGGCATGTGGGATCTTCCCAGACTGGGGCACGAACCCGTGTCCCCTGCAGCGGCAGGCAGACTCCCAACCACTGCGCCACCAGGGAAGCCCCTTTCATCTCTTTCTATATGTGTATCAAACTCAGTGTATTTCAATATTAAATGTGCTCTGCTTACCTCTGTTTATCACTACCCTTACAGTCATTCTCATTCCCTTCCCTGCTCCAAATCTAATCAATTACTACATTATTTAGTTTTGTTCTTTACATCATTTCTCATCTACTTCTGACTAGAATGATTTCAGCTTAATCCCTCAGCCCTCATTACTCTCTCATGGACTACAGCAAAAGTCTCCTGTATTTCTAAGTTGCTACAGCAGTCAGTCTGTCCAAACTTTCCTTAAACTGTTGCCAGATGGATCATAGCAAGACAACTTTCACTATGTTCCTCTGCTCCAAAATGGAGCCTAACATTATTTCCTAATATTGCCCTTTCTGAACTCTGCACTCAGTCAAATTTAAATCCCCTACTCTCCGTATGTGCTGCTTTCCCATTTCATGCTTTTTTATCCTCCTTTTCCTCCACCTACTTCATTGAAGGTCCAATCCCACCTCTATGCTCAAAGCCTGGCTCACATACCATCTGTCACCTGTGAATGGAAGCTCCCAATTTTCAGGCTATAGTTGCTTGCCCTCCCTTGGAACACCTATTACTTTCAACTTTCTATTATAAATATTTCTCTACTCAGAAGTGCAGTACCAATGGAAAGAATGTGAGACTGGTGGCAGAATTCTGATCCTGCCACCTACCGACTGTGGGATTTCATCAAGTCAATGATATCATAAAATTCTTAAATACATATTGCTCACTACCTTTCGGTCTATATATCTTGCTTACATTTGATTAGTCTATTTTTATATTTGCCTCTTTCTTGTTTACTTTTCTTTTAACAAAGAAGATGCACATTAAAAAAAATACTTCAAGAGCTTCCTTCCCCTGGACTCCTAACTCTTGTCTTTCCTGTATGACTACACACTGACTTCTCATTAAAGTCCCATTTCTGTATCCTGTCTTTAAAAGAACGAAAGTAAAAATGAAAACTATTTTTAAACATTCTGTCTTGTCAATTTAAAATTATGTTATTTATATTATTTTATGTGATACTTACACAGAAGTATTTCCTTATGTAGAAATCACTATGATAGGCGCTAGAATTCAAGACAACAAATACTACAACAGGATTCTACAGCATCACACTGGATAGGGTCTGGGAGGGGAGGCAGCAACTGATTTTCTGGGAACACTGACAAAAATCTCTGAGAAGAAATAATATCATAACTGGGGCTTGAATAAGAGCAGCTCATGAAATGGGGTCAGTGGAGAAGGGAAGAGTGGAGGAGAAGACGTTGCAGGCACAGGGATGTTAGAATTTTAAATTAACATGGCTGTGGGGGTGGGGAGGGGCGGAAAACTCTTGGCTTTGAAAAAGAGGAAGATGATAAGTGGTTCCCATGTCAATTACTGGGAAGAGAGAGGTGGCATGGGTTTGGAAAAAGTAAACACTTGAACCTGTGAAACAAGGAAGAGAGAGGTAGAGGTGAAAAAAGAAAAGCAATGGGAATTCAACTGCTATGATGCTATGGTGGTCTCTGACTCGATAGCAAAAATAATTAGTATTAAGATCCAAACAGAGCTCATCCTAATTACATGAAAGCTGGCAAAGAAAGGGAAAGGAGTACGGGTAAAGAAAGCTGTGTGTCCAGTAGTTCATATCCTCCAAAGATATTTAGAATAACTGCAACATACCAGTTAAAAATATCTACCAAAGCATCCATGAGTCCTAGCTTATTGATCAGAAATGTGTGTCTAATAAATGTACAAGTCTCTTCAAATACATGTTTTTTTCCTCAGTTGAAAAGGGGAGTTATTATATCCCAAAATTAGAAAGAGAAAATTATGATATTTCACAAGTAAAGAAATCTTAGTAGAACTCTAGCAAATCATAACCCTTACAAATGAGAAGTAATTGTTACTCAAATAAGCATTGAGCTAAATCCCACTGAAATTTGGTAAGGACGAGAAAGTGACCATGGGAAAAAAGTTATGATCAAGAAAAAGATTAGGGGCTTCCCTGGTGGCGCAGCGGTTGAGAGTCTGCTGCCCCGGTCCGGGAAGATCCCACATGCCGCGGAGCGGCTGGGCCCGTGAGCCATGGCCGCTGAGCCTGCGCATCCGGAGCCTGTGCTCCGCAACGGGAGAGGCCACAACAGTGAGAGGCCCGCGTACCACAAAAAAAAAAAAAAAAAAAAAAAGATTAATAGGAAAATAGAAAAGAAATTGGGATAAATAAATATGACCTTAAACAATAAGATTCTAAAAAAAAACAAACAAAAAAGCAATATATATGTTTTTCTATTTTCAAGTTTTTCTGTTATGAGAGAACCTACTCTCTCCCACTAGAAAAATCACCTATATTTCGTTACATTAGACAGTTGATATGTTCATTATTGTTTACATTCATTAAAACAGATTCACTCCCCAACTCCCCAACCCCACCAAGGACCTCTATTATGAAAACTTACTTAAGATTTTTATTCACTAAAATACATATAAGTTTCTTGGCATAAAAAGTCTATAACTCTAAATTTAGAATTCAATTGGTCAAAATTAGTGATTATATTTGATACTGGAAAATAAACTCTAGTAAAGTAATTGTTTATTTAATATTTCTTATCCCTCAAGAAAAAATTTTCCCACCAATACTTTCCCTCAGATAAACATATTAATCTGTCAGGACTGAATAGAAGACTAAACATTTTTTTGCCCTAGTAGCCTGTCAAAGCACTGTGTCATTAGTATTCTGTACTTTTCCACCTCTGCCTCTACCTCTGCAATCTTCTCCATACTGTCTCCCTAAACTAGATACTATCATGACCAAAGAAGACATAGAAAACAAATAATTTGTTAAAACTTGCTAAGAATAAGATCTGATATTGGAGAAATAATACCAACTGACTATATTGGTATAAGCACAATTTTCCTTGGGGATGGAGACAAATGGTTGTAGATTACCATTTCTTTATTGATGCAACTAAAGGAAATGACCAGATACAATGCATAGCTCTAAGTAGGTACTCGATAAACAGTAGTCAGTATTGTTATTCTGGCTAGCCTTATTGGTTCTGGTATCCCTGTGTCTTCTCCAATTTCAGACCAGGTACAAATGGGACTAGCGGGCTTTGTAAGACATCAGGTTGAATTTCCTAACCTGTTCACCCCACTACTAACCAGGCAGCTAAAAAAATAAGAACTCTTCCATTTGAGACTAGTGAAAATGACAGTTTTTTTCCCTTCATAAAAGTCAATATATCCCCCTCCTGCCATAAGTCCCAGTTCACTAGTAAACACATAAAGTCATTTATGAGTTCTGTAAATTTGTTGAAAAGTCAAGGTTTTGCTGTTCCACGTAGTTTAATTTTCCCAGATGTATTTTGTACATTCATGTCTGAGTATGGGGGAAGTGTTCTTCTTGGACCTCCCTCTGCTCATTTCTGATCAAATTTCATTAAAAGTTATGTTCTCCTGGCTGGCATTCCCAAAATGGACTGCTTGTTTCTGAAAAGATTAAGGTGAGCTTTGGCATTCCCTAGTTATGCCTATTGACACACAGTTCTGTTTTTCATTCATTTCCTGTTTAACACGGTGAATGCATGGCAAGGTTTACTGAACTACTTGTGAGTTTTCAATATAATTTCCTTTCAAGAAATGTTTCTCCTCAAAATAACTTTTAATATACAACAGGTATATTTTTCTAAACTTTTTTTGTTCATTCCTACTAGCAGCATTTTTTAGTGTATATCTGCCCAGTCCTCAATTACCTGTCACCTCAAACATTCGCTTCTTGAATGAAGTGACAACATTTCCATCCTTCCGCCTGAGTAAGGGGCTGCTTCTCCTCTCTGCCACTTTCTGTTTTAACCTGGACCGCACCTTCAAGTTGGGCTCAGAGGCTGGGGATTGAGACAAAGAAAATAGATAAAAATTAAAAAATGGAGAGCCAATCGCTCCTGTGTATAAAAAAACGGCTCACCCTTTTCATAGTCCCTTCTCATCTCAAAGTAAAACCCCAAGCATGTAAATAAGGCATTGACTATAAATTAATTAAACAGACAAATGTCATAATTATTTTTATGAAATATGTGAAATGTTCTTCTACTTCTCTAAATGTAAAGTGAAAAAGGAGAAAAAATATGTTTCGACTTATTTTACGTAGCAGAATTGGGATTGTTAACGGGAAGTTAAATGACTGAGTATGTCTGGGTCAGAGTAAGATTTATTACACTTCATTGTCAGTTCTTTCAATTCTCTCAAGGGTGAAACTCAATAACCACAAAAACAGTACCTTAATGTGATTTTAGAGACTCTAGGCTGACTTCTGGTAATAAGAAGACACCTCTGCAGCATATAATTTATGTCTGATTCTGACTCCTGAAATATTTCATTGTCAGTAGTTTCGAACCTGAAATCCTGGGAAAATATACTCGGTATAATAACACAAAACCAAGTAGAATCACTATGAATAAACCTTTGTATACAGTGAGTACACAATCAATTAGAAAGGAAGGGTAGCCAAGTCTTATTACTAAAGTTCTGAGTTAGGTTATATGTTCCAAAATACAAATGCACATTATTCATACATACGTTACTATTTCTTTGGTTGAACTATCCTAAATAGCGATGCTCTATAATTAGTCATTATTTATTAGGTTTTTAAGTGATTATACTTTAGAAGAATGGAAACATTGGACTGAGTCTGTAGTAGAAATCGGTGATTATGATGGTGCTGGTGGAGATGATAATGATGATGATGATTAGGGAAACAATGTTTCTGATGACAACTAACGTTCACAGAGTGATTATTATGTTCCACTACTGTCCTAAAAGCTTTGTCAATATTAACCTCTTCAAACATAAAAATCCATATGGGATAGATTCTACTTACACCCTGAATATATCAATGAAGAAACCAAAACCCAGACAGGGAAAGTAACTTACCAGGGTCACAAAGGTAAAAAGGGATGATGCCAGGATCTGTACCCAGGTAACCTAGCTCAACTCTAATCTTCTAAATACTGAAAATACTGCTCTTCCACCTTTCTTTATGTATGAACAGTATAACAATTATACAACTGCTTTTCCAAAGCATTACTAATCATCTACATCAGATACAATGTTATAATGTAGCTATAATTCTTGATCAGATAAAATGATTTCTTTGAAGGAATTTTATAATTCTGCCAAACTACAGAGAGTATCAAAAGTAGAACTTACAATCTTTTATTACTCATTTATTTTTTGGTTTTGACTTCAAAATCCTATACTTTACTTTCCTCTTTGTTCTTCTCTTTTTCCATTTTCTTTAGCTCTGCCTTGGACTGAGAACCCTAGATTTTCTTGGAACTAGCTAGGTAAAATAAAAAAGTTAATTTTTTTGTGTTTTACACCTGATTTTATGCCTGAAAATACTGAAAGTGTAAAAATAAAGGGGTGGTGCTGAAAATATAGTAAAAGTAGAAAATGGGCAGGAGAGGTGGGCAGAGATCAGGACTGAGTACTGAGTACTGCCTAGAGACCTGAAATGTCTTACTTCCTGGGCCTCCCACCTTGAGGCAAAGAAGGGAAACAGTCTGGGGGAAGGATTAAGGTTCTTGCCAGACCTTCCAGGAGTCCAGAGCTTCCTTCAACTCACTTTATCTTAGTAGAGAAGGCTGAGTCTGAATTACTAGCATACAACTTACTCATGAATAAGGGGAAAAAATGGAACTGTATTAATTTACTTAGATTCCACCCCACCCCCGCCCCCTGGTATGTATGTATGTATGTATGTATGTATTTATTTGTTTGTTTGGCGGTACGCGGGCCTCTCACTGTTGTGGCCTCTCCCGTTGCAGAGCACAAACTCCGGACGCGCAGGCTCAGCAGTCATGGCTCACGGGCCCAGCCGCTCCGCGGCATGTGGGATCTTCACAGACCAGGGCACGAACCCGTGTCCCCTGCATCAGCAGGTGGACTCTCAACCACTGCGCCACCAGGGAAGCCCTATTTTAAAATGCCTTTAAAACACCAATTTTGTCTCTGAAAAGCTGTAGGTTAATAAATATATTCCATCTAATACCCAGAAAGGAAAAAATGAGGAATCCCTATGTGCTAACTAGATTGGTATCTGCCGTCACCTTGCTTATAACCCTAGGACAAAAATCACAGAGTCTCAGACTTTAATCTAGACATGACTTTATGATGAAGCCTAACAGATTCAACACTACAGACTGGCTCTCCAAAGGAAGTACACCAACTGATTCATCACTTCAAAGATGGAGGAGAAAAGGCACTGTGTTTTCATCAGGAATATGTGGAGTTGAGACCACACTTCCCAGCTACGTGATTTTCAGCGAGACTTTAGTACTATCTGAGCCTGACTCCTCGTTTGTGAAACATGAAACTCTAATACCTTCCTTACTTCACAGAACTGTGGCCACTGGATTAGATACCTGAGAATAACTGCGAAGATCTGGGTGAACGCAAAAGGGAAGAAAAGGTTTACGGAATTTTTATTATTGCTGCTACTGCTGGTGGCGGGGGTGTTACACTAGGGATGGCAGAGCCAGGACCGGGCCCCGGATCCCCAGATTCCCAGTCCAGTCCTCCTGTTCCTAACACATTGCACCAGCTGGGCCCGAGTTTCTGCAATCAAGATGAAAATGTGCCAACAGCTTGGAAAATCAGCATATGCCATTTAAACATTCTACATGAAACCTAGAATTCCATAAGCTTTTCAGAAAAGATTTTACAGGCGGGCAGATAGCTTTTGTTCCTACATGTCTATGAGAATGGGCTGGATATACAGCTCTTAAATATCTTTCAATGACAACATAAAAAAAAAGTGAACATTAGAATAGGAATGAGAACTGGGTCCTGGTTTTGCATCTTTCAGCTACTATCAGTCCGCTCATTCATGCAAATAAGCAATGAAGACACCTTTGTAGTGCATGGAGTGAAACAGATGTGCTTTAAATGCCTGCTTCACGCATTAGGTATTTGGCTTTGGATGAATTACTTTATATCTCTAAATCTCAGTTTCTCATGTTAAAACGGAGATAGGTTTGTTTTTGTTTTGTTTTTTCCTCCATATGCTCCAACAGATTCCATTTTCCTTCTTTCTCTGAGTTCATGGGAGCGAATCCTGGGACTGCATCACTCCAGTCCTTTGCTGGTTGGATTTCATCTGGACTCAACCTATTGGTAGGACTGGCTAGTGATCAAAGAATTAAGGAGTTAGAGACCAGGTATCCTATGCTCTCTCTGCTACCGTGCTGCATCACCAGGTGTAGCTTTGTCTCTTCCTGATTTCATCTCCCTCTTGAGGGCTCTGCTCCACAGCTTCAGCTTTCCCAGCACTCCAGCAACATTATTTCCTCTCCTTGCTTCTTTAGCCCTGGCTTCTCACTGTTGCTCTTTTCTGGGTGCCTCAACACCCCTAAGCAGTCCCTTCATAAAAGTCTACGACCCATATTGTGTAGGTTCTGTGTCCTGCCAAGACTCTGATCAACACAGTCCTTCATATTTTACAAGGTTATTGTAGACTCAAACAAAATAATGTCCAGTAGAAGATAAACCAGTGGTTCTCAACCAGCAAAGATTTTGACACCAAGGGACATTTGGCTATGTCTGGAGAGATTCTGATTGTCAGTATGGGGAGTTGCTGCTGGAATGTAGTGGGCAGAGGCCAGGGATGCTGCTAAACATCCTACAGTGCACAGGACACGCCCCCACAGCAAAGAACTATCTGGACCCAAACATCATCAAGTGTGAAAAACCTTGGGGTAAGCAATCAGTAAATGCAAGTTGTTAATAACTGTACTACACTGGGATGATCAAAGGAGATAATAATATCTGTTGGGGATTCTCAAAGAGGATGTAAAAGAGTATGGGAAGAAAAGAAATATTATCAGAAATCAGGGAGTGCTATAGGTGGCTTAAAATATTAAATATTTCAATACACTTTATACTTAGAAATTTATTTTAAAACATTCGAAGCAAAGCTAGTCAACTTCTACTGGTTATGAAGATATGCAGAAAGATTCTCAATTTGGGGTAGGATAATATTTGAGGCACTGTGATATCTTTATCAACTGAGGACACACCTTTGTAAAAGCTAAGAATCACATATTCTATAAAGTGCAACATAAATTTATTTTCTCAAAATATACAATATACAACTTTTCTAAGTAAAGGTCCAAATCCATTGGTTTTAGCAAAAGCTTTTGCCTGCATTTCAATTTTGATTTTGAGTCACCAGAGATATTAGTATCTAAGTGGTGAAGGCAAAGGTTGGAATGATAGATAACCATCATTTAGTCCTTGCAATGCTTTATAAACTCACTCCTAACATTTCAGAAGCCCACACACCAAAGCTCAGCATGATATATACCCAAGCAGTAGAATTAATGACCTATTGAGCTGACTCAGTTTGCAGTTAAGAGTTAATTCCTTGTTTAATGCTCTGGTCTCCCCAAAGGCTGAAGATTTCCATTCCAGTGACTTACTAATGGGAGGAAAATCCTCAAGAGCCCAGAAAGAGATCACTAACTGGGGAGACATTCTGCTTGCATTTGAATGTATGTCATGCCTAGCTGCACTAATTGCATTTCTATTTTTACCCCACACCCATCACTCTCTACATCTCAATTAATCACAAAAACAGAAGGCAAGCTTTTAGTGCATGTATGCCCATCTGAATGCATTTGTTGGCTGAGATGAAAATACTGCATGAAAAATTGATTATAATTATTTAAATGAAAACAATGGTAAAGAGAGAACCAAAACCTTTTTCTCTTTTCACTTAAAAAAAAAGTGAAAGAAGGAAAGAGAAAACATGTGAAGAATGCCTTATGAGTTAAATATATTTGAATCTTTCTTCTCATACTGATCTCCATGGTGCAAAATGAACTTAGGTGTCAGTGGGTATGAAAATAAACAATGGGAAAGAAATAGAAAAGTTAGGTAGGAGAAGCACAAGTTAAAAAATTAGGATTCTAAGGCACAGTAAGTGACAAGGCCCAGACTTGTCATTTCACTAAGAGATTGGTGTGTTGAGCATGTATTTGAGTGTGGAGGTGTCATTTTTGTACATGTACACACATACGAACATGAAAACTATCTTTTGCAGGAGCAAATGGGTCTCTGACACAAAGAGACTAGACTCAGCTTTCAATGCTAAGTTTTTCATGTACTAACACCCAGCAAACCTGGGTGAGTTTTTTGATCTCCATGAATCATTCTGTCATCTACGGTAGATGATATATATGGATACAGCACGGTGGTAGATTAAAGGGGTGGAATGAAGTTCCTAGCTCAACTGGCCATCACAAAAAAGTTGTTCAATAGAGAGATGTTGAATAAATGAATGTTTAATTGTGTCCACATATAAGACTATGAAACATATTAAAATAAAACAAAATGAATAAAATTAAAATGTAGGCAGAGGGATAGAAGACTAAAAGTGGTTTACTCCTTTTGCTCAGGGCAATAGTGTCTATAACAACAACAAAAATAATGATGGTCCTTTTCTGATCTTTCACTTAGTGTATTTAAAATACTTTATGGTTAATAACTGACTTTCCATACTTTCCACACTTTTTTTTTTTTTTTTTTGCGGCACGCGGGCCTCTCACTGTTGTGGCCTCTCCCATTGCGGAGCACAGGCTCCGGACGCGCAGGCTCAGCGGCCATGGCTCACGGGCCCAGCCGCTCCGCGGCATGTGGGATCTTCCCGGACCGGGGCACGAACCCGTGTCCCTTGCATCGGCAGGCGGACTCTCAACCACTGCACCACCAGGGAAGCCCTTTCCACACTTCTTTTACTGGCCTGTTTATAATTTCTACTCTATTTACTCTACGTCTTAAATACATCACCTTTTACTATGAATGATTACCTACTTTGTGCATTTTGTTTCTGGTTTTTTTTTTTTTTTTTTTTTTTTTTTTTTTTTGCGGTATGCGGGCCTCTCACTGCTGCAGCCTCTCCCATTGCGGAGCACAGGCTCCGTATGCACAGGCCCAGCGGCCATGGCTCACGGGCCCAGCCGCTCCGCGGCACGCGGGATCCTCCCGGACCAGGGCACAAACCCGTGTCCCCTGCATCGGCAGGCGGGCCCTCAACCACTGCGCCACCAGGGAAGCCCCTGTTTCTGTTCATTTTTAATCTTAACTTATGAATATTCTTTACATCAGTAATTTAGACAAAAATTCAATAACTACGTATCATGGTATAAAGAAGTTCTTCATTCTCATTGGATATGATCATAAGGAGAAAAGAAAGATGTTTCCATTGAGTAATGATTAATGATCTTATTAATTAAGATCATTAATGATCTATCAAGATTAAGTACTAGATTAAGAAATGTTATTTTAATATTAATGAATATTTAAGATACTCAACAATTCCACCTCCATGTTTAACACTACAATCATTGGTGAAGGTCAAGCTTCCATAGCCAGTGTCAGATCCCTTCTCTGGCATTGTCTATTCTTTTCTACTGGACTAGATATCTATCAGCTTAACAACCTAGCCTCTCTCTCTCCTGGATTTCTCCTGCTATTTCCAACCCACAGGGCTACCTTGGAGCTGCCATATTCTGACACTCTGTCACTTAGAACCAAGCAGGTATAACCTATGACCCATTCACTCTATTTTGAATGTCCTTTCTGAATATTAGGTTTCCTGGAGTAGTTCCTGCCCAAATCACTTTTACACTAACACTGTAGTATTCCCTGTCATGTGTGAACTGTTCAATCAAATGATCATTACAATTATGAAAAGACACTTTGGGAACACAAGTAAATTCTCTTATCTAGTTGATCTAAAGATATAGTGAGGGAGACCTTCAAGATGGCGGAGGAGTAAGACGTGGAGATCACCTTCCTCCCCACAAATGCATCACAAATACATATACACGTGGAACAACTCATATAGAACACCTATTGAATACTGGCAGAAGACCTCGGACTTCCCAAAAGGCAAGAAACTCCCCACGTACCTGGGTAGGGCAAAAGAAAAAAAGAAAAAAACAGACACAAAAGAATAGGGATGGGACCTGCACCTCTGGGAGGGAGCTGTGAAGGAGGAAAGGGTTCCACACACTAGGAAGCCCCTTTGCGGGCGGAGACTGCGGGTGGCGGAAGGGGGGAAGCTTCGGAGCCGCGGAGGAGAGCACAGCAACAGGGGTGCGGAGGGCAAGGCGGAGAGATTCCCGCACAGAGGATCGGTGCCAACCAGCACGCACCGGCCCGAGAGGCTTGTCTCCTCACCTGCCGGGGCGGGGGTGGGGGTGGGGGGCTGGAAGCTGAGGCTCAGGCTTCGGAGGCGGATCCCAGGCAGAGGGCTGGGGCTGGCTGCGTGAACACAGCCTGAAGGGGTTAGTGCACCACAGCTAGCCGCGAGGGAATCCGGGAAAAAGTCTAGACCTGCCTAAGAGGCAAGAGACCATTGTTTCGGAGTGTGCAAGGAGAGGGGATTCAGAGCACCATCTAAACGAGCTCCAGAGACGGGCACGAGCCGCGGCTATCAGCGCACACCTCAGAGACGGGCATGAGACGCTGAGGCTGCTGCTGCGGACACCAAGAAGCCTGTGTGCAAGCACAGGTCACTATCGCCACCACCCCTCCCGGGAGCCTGTGCAGCCCGCCACTGCCAGGGTCCCATGATCCAGGGACAACTTCCCCGGGAGAATGCATGGCGCGCCTCAGGCTGGTGCACTGTCACGCTGGCCTCTGCTGCCGCAGGCCGGCCCCACATCCGTACCCCTCCCTCCCCCCGGCCTGAGTGAGCCAGAGCCCCCGAATCAGCTGCTCCTTTAACCCCGTCCTGTCTGAGCGAAGAACAGACGCCCTCAGGCGACCTACACGCAGAGGCGGGTCGAAATCCAAAGCTGAGCCCTGGGAGCTGTGCGAACGAAGAAGAGAAAGGGAAATCTCTCCCAGCAGCCTCAGGAGCAGTGGATTAAATCTCCACCATCAACTTGATGTACCCTGCATCTGTGGAATACCTGAACAGACAACGAATCATCCCAAATTGAGGAGGAGGACTTTGGAAGCAAAGATATATATATATATATATATATATATATATATATATATATATATATATGTTTTCCTTTTTCTCTTTCTGTGAGTGTATATGTGTATGCTTCTGTGTGTGATTTTGTCTGTATAGCTTTGCTTTTGCCATTTGTCCTAGGATTCTGTCTGTCCGTTTTTGTTTTGTTTTGTTTTGTTTTGACTATAGTTTTTAGCACTTGTTATCATTGATGCATTTGGTTTTTGGTTTGGTTGATCTCTTCTTTTTTTAATTACTTTTAAATTATTTTTATTTTTAATAATTTTTTTATTTTAATAACTTTATTTTATTTTTTAAAAATTTCTTTCTTTCTTTCTTTCTCTCTTTTCTTCTGGGTCGTGTGGCTGACAGGGTCTTGGTGCTCTGGCCGGGTGTCAGGCCTATGCCTCTGATGTGGGAGAGCAGAGTTCAGTACATTGGTCCACCAGAGACCTCTCGGCTCCATGTAACATCAAACGGAGAAAGCTCTCCCAGAGATCTCCATCTCAAAGGTAAGACTCAGCTACACTCAACAACCAGCAACCTCCAGTGCTGGACACCCTGTGCCAAATAACTAGCAAGACAGGAACACAACCCCACCTTTTATAGAGAGGATTAAAATCATAGTAAGGTCACACAACCCCAAAACATACCACTGGACAGGAACCTGCCCACCAGAAAGACAAGATCCAGCCTCATCCACCAGAACACAGGCACTAGGCCCCTCCACCAGGAAGCCTACACAACCCACTGAACCAACCTTAGCCACTGGGGGCAGACACCAAAAACAACAGGGACTACAAACCTGCAGCCCGCGAAAAGGAGACCCCATATTGATAATTACCTTAAATGTAAATGGATTAAATGCTCCAACCAAAGACAAAGAACGGCTAAATAGATACAGAAACAAGACCTATACATATGCTGTCTACAAGAGACCCACTTCAGACCTAGGGACACATCCAGACTGAAAGTGAGGGGATGGAAAAAGATATTCCATGCAAGTGGAAATCAAAAGAAAGCTGGAGTAGCAATTCTCATATCAGACAAAATAGACTTTAAAATAAAGACTATTACAACAGACAAAGAAGGACACTACATAATGATCAAGGGATCAATCCAAGAAGAAGATATAACAATTGTAAATATTTATGAAGCCAACATAGGAGCACCTCAATATGTAAGGCAGATGCTAACAGACATAAAATGGGCAATCGACAGTAACACAATCATAGTAGGGGACTTACCCCACTTTCACCAATGGACAGGTCATCCAAAATGAAAATAAATAAGGAAACACAAGCTTTAAATGATACATTAAACAAGATGGACTTAAGTGATATATATAGGACCTCGCATCCAAAAACAACAGAATACACTTTCTTCTCAAGTGCTCATGGAACATTCTCCAGGATAGATCATATCTTGGGTCACAAATCAAGCCTTGGTAAATTTAAGAAAATTGAAATTGTATCAGGTATCTTTTCTGACCACAATGCTATCAGACTAGATATCAATTACAGGGAAAAAAATCTGTAAAAAATACAAACACATGGAAGCTAAACAATACACTACTGAACAACCAAGAGATCACTTCAGAAATCAAAAAATACCTAGAAACAAATGACAATGAAAACACGACGACCCAAAACCTATGGGATGCAGCAAAAGCAGTTCTAAGAGGGAAGTTTAGAGTAATACAATCCTACCTCAGGAAACAAGAAACATCTCAAATCAACAACCTAACCTTACACCTAAAGCAATTAGAGAAAGAAGAACAAAAAAACCCCAAGTTAGCAGAAGGAAAGAAATCATAAAGATCAGATCAGAAATAAATGAAAAAGAAATGAAGGAAACAATAGCAAAGATCAATAAAACTAAAAGCTGGTTCTTTGAGAAGACAAACAAATTGATAAACCATTAGCCAGACCCATGAAGAAAATAAGGGAGAAGACTCAAATCAATAGAATTAGAAATGAAAAAGGAGAAGTAACAACTGACACCGCAGAAATACAAAGGACCATGACAGATTACTACAAGCAACTTTTTGCCAATAAAATAGACAACCTGGAAGAAATGGACAAATTCTTAGAAAAGCACAACATTCCAAGACTCAACCAGGAAGAAATAGAAAATATAAACAGACCAGTCACAAGCACTGAAATTGAGACTGTGATTAAAAATCTTCCAACAAACAAAAGCCCAGGACCAGATGGCTTCACAGGCAAATTCTATCAAACACTTAAAGAAGAGCGAACAACTATCCTTCACAAACTTCCAAAATACAGCAGAGGGAAGAACACTCCCAAACTCATTCCATGAGGCCACCATCACCCTGATACCAAAGCCAGACAAAGATGTCACAAAGAAAGAAAACTACAGGCCAATATCACTGATGAACATAGATGCAAAAATTCTCAACAAAATACTAGCAAACACAATCCAACAGCACATTAAAAGGATCATACACCATGATCAAGTGGGATTTATCCCAGGAATGCAAGGCTTCTTCAATATATGCAAATGAATCAATGTGATAGACCATATTAACAAACTGAAGGATAAAAACCATATGATCAACTCAATAGATGCAGAGAAAGCTTTTGACAAAATTCAACACCCATTTATGATAAAAACTCTCCAGAAAGTAGGCATAGAGAGAACTTACCTCAACATAATAAAGGCCATATATGACAAACCCACAGCCAACATCGTTCTCAATGGTGCAAAACTGAAACCATTTCCACTAAGATCAGGAATAAGACAAGGTTGCCCACTCTCACCACTGTTATTCAACATAGTTGTGGACATTTTAGCCACAGCAATCAGAGAAGAAAAAGAAATAAAAGGAACTCAAATCAGAAAAGAAGAAGTAAAGCTGTCACGGTTTGCAGATGACATGATACTACAAATAGAGAATCCTAAAGATGCTACCAATAAATTTGGTAATCAATGAATTTGGTAAAGTAGCAGGATACAAAATTAATGCACAGAAAACTCTTGCATTCCGATACACTAATGATGAAAAATCTGAAAGAGAAATTAAGGAAACACTCACATTTCCCATTGCAACAAAAAGAATAAGATACCTAGGAATAAACCTACCTAAGGAGACAAAAGATCTGTATGCAGAAAGCTATAAGACACTGATGAAAGAAATTAAAGATGATACAAACAGATGGAGAGATATACAATGTTCTTGGATTGGAAGAATGAACATTGTGAAAATGACTATACTACCCGAAGCAATCTACAGATTCAATGCAATCCCTATCAAACAACCAATGGCATTTTTCACAGAACTAGTACAAAAATTTCACCATTTGTATGGAAACACAAATGACCCCCAATAGCCAAAGCAATCATGAGAAAGAAAAACGGAACTGCAGGAATCAGGCTCCCTGACTTCAGACTATACTACAAAGATACAGAAATCAAGACAGTATGGTACTGGCACAAAAACAGAAATATAGATCAATGTAACGGAATAGAAAGCCCAGAGATAAACCCATGCACATATGGTCACCTTATCTTTGATAAAGGAGGCAAGAATATACAGTGGAGAAAAGACAGCCTCTTCAAAAAGTGGTGCTAGGAAAACTGGACAACTACATGTAAAAGAATGAAATTAGAACACTCCCTAACACCACACACAAAAATAAACTCAAAATGGATTAAAGACCTAAATGTAAGGCCAGACACTGTAAACCTCTTAGAGGAATACACAGACAGAACACTCTATGACATAAATCACAGCAAGATCCTTTTTAACCCACCTCCTGGAGAAATGGAAATAAAAACAAAAATAAACAAATGGGACCTAATGAAACTTCAAAGCTTCTGCAGAACAAAGGAAACCATAAACAAGAGAAAAAGAAAGACCACCCTCAGAATGGGAGAAAAGATTTGGAAATGAAGCAACTGACAAACGATTAATCTCCAAAATTTACAAGCAGCTCATGCAGCTCAATATCAGAAAAACAACCCAATCCAAAAATGGGCAGAAAACCTAAAGAGACATTTCTCCAAAGAAGATATACAGACTGCCAACAAACACATGAAAGGAAGCTCAACATAACTGATCATTAGAGAAATGCAACTCAAAACTACAATGAGGTATCACCTCACACCAGTCAGAACGGCCATCATCAAAAAATCTACAAAAAATAAATGCTGGAGAGGGTGTGGAGAAAAGGGAACCCTCTTGCACTGTTGGTGGGAATGTAAATTGATACAGCCACTAAGGAGAACAGTATGGAGGTTCCTTAAGAAACTAAAAATAGAACTACCATATGACCCAGCAATCCCACTACTGGGCATATACCCTGAGAAAACCATAATTCAAAAAGAGTCATGTACCACAATGTTCACTGCAGCTCTATTTACAATAGCCAGGACATGGAAGCAACCTAAGTGTCCACTGACAGATGAATAGATAAAAAAGATGTGGCACATATATACAATGGAATATTACTCAGCCATAAAAAGAAACGGAATTGAGTAATCTGTAGTAAGGTGGATGGACCTAGAGTCTGTCATACAGAGTGAAGTAAGTCAGAAAGAGAAAAACAAATACCATATGCTAACACATATATATGGAATCTAAAAAAAAAGTTCTGAAGAACCTAGGGGCAGAACAGGAATAAAGACGCAGACATAGAGAATGGAGTTGAGGACATGGGGAGGGGGAAGGGTAAGCTGGGACAAAGTGAGAGTGCATGGACTTCTATATATTACCAAACGTAGAAGAGAAAGCTAGTGGGAAGCAGCCGCATGGCACAGGGAGATCAGCTCGGTGTTTTGTGACCACCTAGAGGGGTGGAATAGGGAGGGTGGGAGGGAGAGGCAAGAGGGAGGCGAAATGGGGATATATGTATATGTATAGCTGATTAACTTAGTTATAAAGCAGAAACTAACACACCATTGTAAAGCAGTTATACTCCAATAAAGATGTTAAAAAATAATAAAAATAAAGATGTAGCTTACTCTAATTTAAAAATCTCATAACTAGACAAAGGCCATTTATTTTCAAATTAGCATTCAGAAAAATATAGTAAATCTAATACAACTTATGCTTTTTTGGGGGCTTGGATAGTATGAATCTTCAATGTTATGAGTCAGATTTTATACATTTTGATATTGAGAAGCAAAATTTCTAGTCTACCTCTTTCTAATTACAATCATTTAATGATATGTAATTCATATAGAACAGTTTTTAGAAACCATTTATTGGGAAATTTTAGCTTCTAATAGCTAGCCACATTTATGGTAATATATAAATGCAATTTCCTGTACGAATTATAATACTCTTCTTTTAGTTTCAGAAATATTAATGTAGACAACCATCCATCTTCTTATTTAGAACACGCTAATTATGTCTATTTGTTCAAAGAGAATTATTCTTCTTCAAAAAGCACATTGGTAAATGTTACATAATTTATAGTGTGATCTTCTGAGAAGTGTTTTGTAATTACATTTACTGCTTTCTTCTGATTATGTGAATCACGCATGTTTGAAATTTTTGGAAACAGGACAAACTGAGTATGTACCCTACTCATGTATCCTTTGTGTTGTATTTATAAAAGTATTTGAAAATGAGAATCATATTACATTTATAATAATATCCTGTTTGTTCACTTAATAAGGTACTATGTAATTATCCCAGTAATTATCTATGCCTTGAAATGATTACATTTATCCTATTTTTCATTTAAAAATCTATCATGAATCTTTTGCCAAGCAATTATATATTCTTTTAAAAATGCATTATGTGGATATACCATATATTATTCAGCTACATTTACATGTGAATATGTAATATTTTATTTAAGCATTTGAAAACATTTGGGCATTTAGGTGATCTACAATGCTTTGCTTTCAAAGCACAGTAGCACACATCACTGTGACTCTACATGTCCATTTGTATTTCCTTCCATCAATGTAGACAGAAATTTAATTCATATGATAACAACAATGACAACAACTTTCTTGTGAAAATAAAATCAGTGGGTATAAAGGGCAGAGAGTATTACGGAGTCCTGGGAAGTAGCTCAGAGGAGTATGGGAAAACAAAATGGAGGTCCTGGTTAACAGAAGCTTGGTTTAGAATGGAAGGGTTGCTAGCTCTGGGTTGGCATTCGCCCTTAGCATCTGTGGATGCTGCATCTCGTGAGCCAGAGCAGGAACCTCTAAAGCTCAAAAACCTATGACAGGGCACTGAGTTTCCTCAGCCCAACAGCAGGACTCTATGCTGAATCCTGCTTCCTTTTCCTCAGTGTTTCTCCACAGTGCCTGGTACTCAGCTGGCTTAGCACTCAGAAAAACATCTACTGAGTGAATTAATACACAAATTGCTACTCAATGCTGGGTTTTTGGGTTTGTTTTTAATACTAGCACAGAAGAAGAAATAATTATTTAAAATTTTTTTAATGACATTTAAAGTACAAATTGCCATTTTTAACAGATAAGGTACTTTAATCAAACAATGTGATTCTGGACAGAAACAAATAATAGTAAGTGGTAATAAGCAAATAATAATAATGAGATATATTTCATCACTTTTTATAGTTTAAATGAAACTTTCTATTCAGTTGGTTCCATTGTTTAAGTTGAAGAGCTATTAAATAATACTGAGAACCAAAGTTGCAAGTTCCATGAGGAGTGGGAACATGTCTAGTTATGTTTCCACTGTTTATTCGGCACGTATACAGTACCTACCACATAGATTAAACCCATTAGTTATTTATTGAATGAATGAATCAACGAATGGGAAAAGGGGTGTGTTAAGTGCTGAGACAACTGTCTCAGAGATAGACCAGAGAGCCTTTTTCTCCTAGGCATTCCTCGTCTAGCAAGACCAAATGACACACTGTCATCAATGCCATGTGATAGGTGTAAGCAGAGCTTTGGGGCTGGGAGGCAGAGATTCATTTGCCTTGAGGGGAAATCCTGGGGACAGAGAGATCCTAACAGGCAGAGGTGGGAGGGAAGTACAGTTCTAGGCAGAGGAAACAACCCTGTCCAGGAGAAGATGCTGGCAAATTTAAGGGATGGGTATTAAATATTCTAGCAGGGTGGGGAAAGGATACTAAGTGGAAGGCAAAGCTTCAAAAATAAATGTCAGGGCTTGCCTGGTGGTGCAGTGGTTGAGAATCCGCCTGCCAATGCAGGGGACACAGAGTCAAGCCCTGGTCTGGGAATATCCCATGTGCCGCACAGCAACTAAGCCCGTGCGCCACAACGACTGAGCCTGCGCTCTAGAGCCCATGAGCCACAACTACTGAAGCCCACACGCCACAACTACTGAAGCCCTTGTGCCTAGAGCTCGTGCTCCACAACAAGAGAAGCCACTGCAATGAGAAGCCCACACACTGCAACGAAGATTAGCCCCCGCTCGCCACAACCAGAGAAAGCCCACGCACAGCAACGAAGACCCAATGCAGCCAAAAATAAATTAAAAATAAACTTAAAAAAATTAAATGCCAAGCAAAATTTAGCTGAGTTATGTAATACTAACAGAGGCTACTCAATCTGTAACTTCTAACTCCCTCTCTCTGCTGGCTTTCTTCTCAGCATGTAGACATGCTCAGATTTTTCCCATTCAAATAAAAATAAGCCCTCCTGAGATACTGATATTATTAGCTACTCTCTGCATTTATACTTTAATTCACAGTCAAGTTTTTTTTTTTTTTAAGTAGCTTTACACTTGCCACCACTGCTTCCTAACCTCAAACCACTGCAATATGGCTCTAACCGTCAGTGTTTCACTGAAATTACCACACATAGCACTCGGAATAGTAAATGCAATAATTACTCCTGTGTCTACTCTCAGGACTGAACAACTACATAGACTCATGGTGGGTCTCAGTAAACAGCTGTTGAATGAAAAAAATGAATGCTCGCATATAGCCAACATGAAATGAAACTTACAGTAAAAGACCAGGTTTCAAATGTTGCTGAGAAGAGAACTAGCTGAACTTCAACTTCTTTAATTTCTAAGAATTTCTTGATGCTGAACTTTATGGCAAGAGGTCTTATAGATCAGGTGTGGAATGCAGAAGGAATTTCATTTTTCTGGCAAGCATCAAAAATACCAGGTTTTGGAGTCAAGGAAATCCATATTCTATACAGTCTAGAATACCTTCAAAGTTAATTCCTTTATACACTTTAATTTTTTCAAATATAAAATATTTTACTTACCTAAGCAAAAACAAATTTTGAAAATCTGTATTTTGAAAATATAGCAAAATTTTGAATTATGACTTCAATAAAACAAACTTGATTAGGAGCACATTTCAATCTTCTTCAATACAGTTTCTAAAATAATGTTTTTTAACCTAGAGCCTGAGGGTTTATAATAAAGTCAAGTATCTGAACAAGTATTTCACAGCTTAAATAATGTAGTACTCTGGGGGGAGTCTGTATTTATAGATATATTCATATCTTTTTTTCTAAAAGCCCTCTTGAGTTCTAAAATTTCATACTGAAAAATATAATTGAAAATTAATTACATTATTAATCTTCTTTAAGTAATGAACTAATCCGGACTATGTACACATACACAAAAATTACACTGTGCACTCTATAGTTTTATTCACCTCCTCTACTAGATGTATCTTTTATATACTCTTTTGAATAGAAATGTCATAAAAAGTAGTTTTATTTGTGGATGTAAAACTTGTAACATACTTTCTACCCACATACTTCATAAGAGCTACATGTATAAACATAGGTGTGAACTGCTTTCGTGGCAGGGCAAGGACCATCTTAGCAGGCAAGATCTGCACTGGGGCAGCCCTGTTATTTTACAGGGGTACATGCTGGAACAGCACACAATTTTTCCCAGAAAACAACCTTATAGTTGGGATGGTATGGTCCAGAAAACTAACACCTATCTCCTAATAACTCCCTGAGTATACCATAAACCTAAGGTTTATTGTACACATTTGTGCTCTCAGCATGAACTTACCTGGTTATATTCATAAGAGTCTGAAGTTGTTTTTCAGTCTTGACTGTGCCACTAACTGTGTGATTTGGGTAAAGCATTATTTAATGTCGCTGTGCCTCAGTATTTATGCCTGCAAATATGGACAATATCATCCATTCTCCTGACCTTAAAGAGTTCAGGAGTATTGATTAAAATGACAAATAGTAAATAGAGTAAACCACTGTCTAATTTTAAATGCCATACAACTTACTTTCTTCAATTGTATGACTTTTAATTTTTTTGTCTCTGATGTTTACCTGAAAATTTTCAGTTCATTCCCATAAAACTATACCATTCTCTAACCTATTATTTTGTTTACTTTTTCTTCTGACTTGCCTAGTGATAGCCATCCAAAAGCAGTCAATCTCTTCACTACAAAATATTACTGCAAATTAAATTCTTTTTTTTTTTTTTGCGGTACGCGGGCCTCTAACTGCTGTGGCCCCTCCCCTCGCAGAGCACAGGCTCCGGACACGCAGGCCCAGCAACCCTGGACCACGGGCCCAGCCGCTCCGCGGCATGTGGGATCCTCCCAGACTGGGGCACGAACCCGCGTCCCCTGCATCGGCAGGCGGACTCTCAACCACTGCGCCACCAGGGAAGCCCGCAAATTAAATTCTTAAAAATTATTTCATGAAGAATCTTCCCATATTTTTAAATACCTAAAGAGATGTATATTACCTCCTATCTTATTCTATATATTTATTTATTCCTATAAGAGAAGTTTATTCAGTGCGTAATATGAGCTCTCTGAAGATGCTGGGGATAGAAAACAAGCTATAGATATTAACCTTAAGAAACTTCTCAGCTAAGTAGAGAATTTTAATTTTAATATAGACATATATGCACAGAGAATTGTCCAGGTATATTTGGGCATATATACTGGCATAAAGAATGTAGTGAGTATTTAGGGTAGCCTGGTGGGTGATGGGAAGGCACCAAGTAAAGCTTAACAAAGGGAAGCATGTATCAGCTGAGCACTGATAGATGAGTATGAATTACTCAAGCATACATTTTAGCAAGGATCTTGTGGAAAACCAGGTATAAATGGCTTGTGTGAGTGTGAAACAGAAATACTTATTCATGGAACTGTAAACTGTTAGGTACTGTTAGGACAAAGGAGAATGAGGTGGTGGAGGGGGGAAGGTAAGGGAGGGAGGGTGAGAGAAGAGAGTTTGTGCTTGCCATGGAAGGACTTGAGCCTTGTACATAATAGAAGAGGTATTAATTGACAGGTAAGTAGGAGGATAGGAAGACTAGATTTAAATTTTAGAAAGACAGAGGGTTGACTGGACAAGGCTATGCTGAAATCAGAGAATGGTCAATCTTGGAATGGGGATATGACTAAATGGGTACTGAACTACAACAGAAGACATGATGAGAAAGAGGAAGTCTAAGAGCAAGCAATGACGGAAGCTTGTATCTGATGAGATGAAGGGGAACCACTAGCTCAGTGTGACTGCCAGATTTCTGGATTAGGTCATATGTAGAAGTGGTTCCATTAGTCTCTTTAGGGAATCACATTGTTCAGTTTAGTTTTTACTGGCTTTCTGGTCAGTCTAGTCATGTACATATATTTTAATGCTTAATTACTGCTGCTTAGAACTGTTATCAGCTTCAATATAATTTCACGTCTTTAGGTGCAACCACTAGTCTCTTGGGTCCTCTAGAACCCCCTGAGATACATCTAGTTGCCATGGCTCAACATCACTGACTTCTGATCAACAGGAGTTTGTCCTCCACCCAGCTCAAATGCCAAATTGCTTCCTGCTCTTCTTTTCCTGTTTCAAAACTTTCCAAGTCATTTGGGCAGGTCTTGTTATTATTTATTTTCTTTTGCAAGTTTGACTTTGTAAACTTCATGGTTCTGGAATGTTCTTGGTAATTCACTTCTGCCGTGATGGAATTCACAGCTTTATTATCTTTATCATAAATTTTCTTTATAATACATATTTATAAGGAAACACTATTATCTATTTGAGAATGATGTAAAAGGTAATATTTTGCCTTTGGATTTATTAAGGTCACCCAGAGACCTTCTCTAGACAGACCTTCCGTTAAATACCTTCTATTTAGCCAATTTTCTCTGGGTGATTGTCTGGATAAATAAACCTCAAACAAACTTCAAATAAAAAGGTAAAGAGGGAATTCCCTGGTGGTCCAGTGGTTAAGACTCCACACATTCACTGCCAAGGGTGTGGGTTCAATCTCTGGTTGGGGAGCTAAGATCCCACAAGCCGTGCAGCGCGGCCCACCCCTCATAAAAAAGGCAAAGACGTAGTAAATCAAAGTATGCTTTAGCAAACTTCATCCTATAAAACTCTTAAGTAGTTGTGGTAGGCAGAATAATACTTCCAGGACAAAGATGTCTATGTCCCACTCCCCAGAACTTGTGACTGTCACTTTACATGGCAAAAAAGATATTAAGGCTGCAAATGGATTTAAGAGGGCTAATTGGCTTATTTAAAGATGAGGCTATCCCTATCAAACTACCACTGGCATTTTTCACAGAATTAGAACAAAAAAATTCACAATTTGTATGGAAACATAAAAGACTCCGAATAGCCAAAGCAATCTTGAGAACGAAAAACGGGGCTGGAGGAATCAGGCTTCCTGACTTCAGACTATACTACAAAGCTACAGTAATCAAGACAGTATGGTACTTGCACAAAAACAGAAATATAGATCAATGGAACAGGACAGAAAGCCCAGAGATAAACCCACGCATATATGGTCACCTTATCTGTGATAAAGGAGGCAGGAATGTACAGTGGAGAAAGGACAGCATCTTCAATAAGTGGTGCTGGGAAAACTGGACAGCTACATGTAAAAGTATGAGATTAGATCACTCCCTAACACCATACACAAAAATAAGCTCAAAATGGATTAAAGACCTAAATGTAAGGCCAGAAACTATCAAACTCTTAGAGGAAAACATAGGCAGGACACTCTATGACATAAATCACAGCAAGGTCCTTTTTGATCCACCTCCTAGAGGAATGGAAATAAAAACAAAAATAAACAAATGGGACCTAATGAACCTTAAAAGCTTTTGTGCAGCAAAGGAAACCATAAACAAGACCAAAAGACAACCCTCAGAATGGGAGAAAATATTTGCAAATGAAGCAACTGACAAAGGATTAATCTCCAAAATTTATAAGCAGCTCATGCAGCTTAATAACAAAAAAACAAACAACCCAATCCAAAAATGGGCAGAAGACCTAAATAGACATTTCTCCAAAGAAGATATACAGACTGCCAACAAACACATGAAAGAATGCTCAACATCACTAATCATTAGAGAAATGCAAATCAAAACCACAATGAGATATCATCTCACACCAGTCAGAATGGCCATCATCAAAAAATCTAGAAACAATAAATGCTGGAGAGGATGTGGAGAAAAGGGAACCCTCTTACACTGTTGGTGGGAATGTAAATTGATAAAGCCACTGTGGAGAACAGTATGGAGGTTCCTTAAAAAACTACAAATAGAACTACCATATGACCCAGCAATCCCACTACTGGGCATGTACCCTGAGAAAACCATAATTCAAAAAGAGTCATGTACCAAAATGTTCATTGCAGCTCTATTTACAATAGCCCAGAGATGGAAACAACCTAAATGTCCATCATCGGATGAATGGATAAAGAAGATGTGGCACATATATACAATGGAATATTACTCAGCCATAAAAAGAAACGAAATTGAGCTATTTGTAATGAGGTGGATAGACCTAGAGTCTGTCATACAGAGTGAAGTAAGTCAGAAAGAGAGAGACAAATACTGTATGCTAACACATATATATGGAATTTAAGAAAAAAAATGTCATGAAAAACCTAGGGGTGAAACAGGAATAAAGACACAGACTTACTAGAGAATGGACTTGAGGCTATGGGGAGGGGGAAGGGTAAACTGTGACAAAGCGAGAGAGAGGCATGGACATATATACACTACCAAACGTAAGGTAGATAGCTAGTGGGAAGCAGCCGCATAGTACAGGGAGATCAGCGCGGTGCTTTGTGACCGCCTGGAGGGGTGGGATAGGGAGGGTGGGAGGGAGGGAGACGCCAGCGGGAAGAGATATGGGAACATATGTATATATATAACTGATTCATTTTGTTGTGAAGCTGAAACTAACATACCATTGTAAAGCAATTATACTCCAATAAAGATGTTAAAATGAAAAAAAATAAAAATAAAAAATAAAGATGAGGCGATTATCCTAGATGACCCAGGTGGGCTCAATATAATCACAAGGGTCCTGTCAACATATGGAAGAAAGAGGCAGAATAGTGAGTATCGGAGTGATGCAATGCAACAAAGACTCACCTAGTCATTTCTGGCTTTGAAGATGGAAGGCGGGCACAAGCCAGAGAGTGTGGGTGGCCCTAAGAAGCTGACAAAAGTGGATAGACTTGCTCCTAAGGCTTCCAGAAAGGAACACAGCCCTGCTAACACCTCAATTTTAGCCAAGTGAGACTCATTTTGGATTTCTGATCTCCAGTATAGTAAGATAATAAATATGGGTTGTTTTAAGTAACTAAGTTCCTGCTAATTTATTACAGGAGCCATAAGAAGTCAATAGAGCAGTCTAATAAATTCCCAAGTTGGCACTGCTTTGGAAGTCTGAATATCCTGAAATACTGGTTCTGACTAGATCACATTTCACTGTGCTATATTTTCTTATATTGTTTTTAGGTAAGGAAGTAGGATATTAAAGAAAACTATTAATGCTATATGCCCATTGCTTAGCAAAATTACCAAGACAATAATTTCCTTAAAATTAATATTTAACACTTGATCAGATAAAATTTTTTATAAAAAGTAAAGCTTTTATTAATATAATTACTTATTTGTAAAAGTATCCAAAAAAGAAAAAAATACAAAAATATAGTTTTCTCTTTTAAATTTTTCTGTTAATGTTCCATAAGTGTGTAAGTTAAGGACCATTTATTTTAACCCCCAAATGCTGAGTACTTTGTACATTCTAAATAGTGTCAAAAGCAAGCAATTTCCAAAACTCACTGAAGTGGGAACATTTTACTCTTTTTTTAAAAAAACAGATTCCATTTGAGATATTAAGTTATTAAGCCAAATAACAACTGTATGATGAGGCCCATTTCTAAGAATGATTTCCCCTTTTGGTGCAATGTAACTAAAATGAGTAAAAAAAAAAACAGTTTAGACCTCTAATTAGTCACTTTCAAAATGTAGTTAATTAAAATATTTTTACCTTTACATATGATCTTTATGGTATGAGATACAATTCTACTCTCTTACAACTTAATCAGCTAAATATAAAATGTAACCTTCCATCTGGTAAATCAATTTAACAGACATAATTGTGCCCTACCATAACTCAGTAAGACACTGAGGAAAACCACTGAAATGCTATTTCCTTTTCTTTAGAAGAGAATTATGTACAATTTCAGCATGCTTTGCATTTCTAAAAGTTAAAGTCAACAGGGAGGTATCACTCTCCTTTACATGAGTTTCCCATGAGAAAATCAACAGCAAAGTATAAAGCTTGTGCTGTTATTCATGAAACACTCCTTAATACTAACTTGGCTTTAACCAGAACGTATTATTTGGCAACTAAAACCTTTAATTAGAGTTTGCTTTGAGCATATTTTCACTGAATTTATGTTACATAAAGGCCTGAAGAACAGCATTGTTTTTCTAACCAGTTGATTCGAATTCAGGTGGTTTAAATGTCGTACTTAAGCTATGGGTAGAAAAAAAGAGAATGTTGCTCCGATTCTCATTTTATTGGCTTTAATTATGACTCAACATTTCTGAACAAGTATTGACAGAAGCTAGACAAGAAAGAGAATGAGATGCTCCTTTTACTGAAAATTTCCTGAGCACCTGCTCTGTGCAAGGTTGTATACTAGGTATTAAGGGGGGCGGGAAATTTATCCGAAAAGATGATTCCTACTGTAAAAAAGTGAAAGAGCTGGTAGGGGAAAAGGTCTTAACCTGGTGATGGATTGGACAAGAGGAGGGAGAAGATGATGGAGCCAAAGTGGAATCCAATGGTCAAACCTGAATGATTTAGGGAGGGGTATTTGCAGAACTAAGGAAATCAGGAAGAGGAGCAAGCCTTGAGGTAGAAGATAGGAGCGTCAACGTTTAAACCTGGTAGGTTAAACCAATTGCAGGACATCTTGGAAATGTCAGCCTGGAATCTACGAAAGTGTTGAGAATTAGAGATGTGGATTTAGATCACAAAAGAAAGAACTTAAAGGAAAAATGTGAAGATGGTCCTGATCAGTCTGTTCACTGTAGGAATGAGAAAGCTGGGTTAAGCCCTACCATCAGAGATACCTACTGATTAGAATGAACAGAAACTAGAATTAAAGAAGAGGGTGATGATAATTAAAACATGGGAAAATTAAAACATGCATCTTTCATGACTACATCCTTTACATTTGCAACCTATGAAACGTAGGATTTCTAGAGTCCAGTTGTCTCTTCTCCCATGTTTCATGGGCTGCAGATGTAAAGGATATAGTCATGAAAATAGAGACGGGACTCAGATGAATGGAAGTACAACACATAAAGTTAAAATCTGAAGGATGAAGAGTTGGTCAGTGTGGTCAAAAGCAGCAAAAGATAATAAGGAAACCTGAGAAAAATCCATTGACTTGGGGATTCGTAAATTACTGGTGTTCTTTAATACTGATACAGAAGAGAAAAAGAGCTGAATCAGATGATACACACATTTCTATAACACCATAACCTAGCAGAATAACTAATATAGAATAGATGCTCAGTAAATGTTATACTGATCTCATTCATATAGGTGATGATGAAATAAGCTCAAATTTTGACAACAAAAGAAGGTTAAAAAAAACTGGAAGAATTTAAAATTTTCTTTCTTTTTAATTCTTTTTTTTAGGAGAATGATTGATTTTGAGTGTTGGAACATCACAGAATAAGCTTGTTAATCAGAAGACTTAGAAGATGCTTGCATTAGGGGGATATCTGAGCAAAGTCGCTTAGCTCCTGGAAAGCAACCATGGTCTCTTAATCAGACTGAGCACAGTTTCTGGCCCAGAGTAACTGCTGAAAACAAATTTGCTCTCATTTCTCCCTTCTCCCACTTCATTAAGCAAAATTGAAAGGGGCAACTTTGAAAATTACCTCTTTCTTTGGAACAGATTAAATTAGAAGATTGCTATTGAAACTGAGAAGAATGACAAAACTTAAGAACTGATCTTCCCAATATTTTTCATCCTTTGCAATCTCCATTCTGTGACGTAGCAAAGCAGACTACATTCAGTGTCAGAGGAAGATGACTCTCTGACCATCCATCTCAATCACTAAACACCTATTCAGCCCTTACTCATCTTTAATTTTCTTCCAACTTTATTGTTACTATTTTTTTTAGTTTTCCCCAATATTTTTTACTTTTTTAAATTTTTATTTATTTTTTGTACAGCAGGTTCTTATTAGTCATCCATTTTATACACATCAGTGTATACATGTCAATCCCAATCTCCCAATTCATCACACCACCATCCCCACCCCACCGCGATTTTCCCCCCTTGGTGTCCATTCGTTTGTTCTCTACATCTGTGTCTCAATTTCTGCCCTGCAAACCAGTTCATCTATACCATTTTTCTAGGTTCCACATTTATGCATTAATATACGATATTTGTTTTTCTCTTTGTCACTTACTTCACCCTGTATGCCAGTCTCTCGATCAATCCACGTCTCTGCAAATGGCCAAATTTCGTTCTTTTTATGGCTGAGTAATATTCCATTGTATATATGTACCACCTCTTCTTTACCCATTCATCTGTCAATGGGCATTTAGGTTTCTTCCATAACCTGGATATTGTAAATAGTGCTGCAATGAACATTGGGGTGCATGTGTCTTTTTGAATTATGTTTTTCTCAGGGTATATGCCCAGTAGTGGGATTGCTGGGTCATATGGTAATTCTATTTTTAGTTTTTTAAGGAACCTCCATACTGTTCTCCACAGTGACTGTATCAAGTGACTACGAAGAGCGCAAGAGTGTTCCCTTTTCTCCACATCCTCTCCAGCATTTGTTTCTTGTAGATTTTCTGATGATGCCCATTCTGATTGGTGTGAGGTGATACCTCATTGTACTTTTGATTTGCATTTCTCTAATAATCAGTGATGTTGAGCAGCTTTTCATGTGCTTCTTGGCCATTTGTATGTCTTCTTTAGAGAAATGTCTATTTAGGTTCTGCCCATTTTTGAATTGGGTTGTTTGTTTTTTTAATATTGAGCTGCATGAGCTGTTTATATATTTTGCAGATTAATCCTTTGTCCACTGATTCGTTTGCAAATATTTTCTCCCATTCTGAGGGTTGTCTTTTCATCTTGTTTATGGTTTCCTTTGCTTTGCAAAAGCTTTTAAGTTTCATTAGGTCCCATTTGTTTATTTTTGTTTTTATTTCCATTACTCTAGGAGGTGGATCAAAAAAGATTTTGCTGGAATTTATGTCAAAGAGTGTTCTTCCTATGTCTTCCTCTAAGAGTTTTATAGTATCCGGCCTTACATTTAGGTTTCTAATCCATTTTGAGTTTATTTTTGTGTGTGGTGTTAGGGAGTGTTCATATTTCATTCTTTTACATGGAGCTGTCCAGTTTTCCCAGCACCACTTATTGAAGAGACTGTCTTTTCTCCATTGTATATCTTTGCCTCCTTTGTCATAGATTAGTTGACCATAAGTGTGTGGGTTTATCTCTGGGCTTTCTATCCTGTTCCATTGACCTTTATTTCTGTTTTTGTGCCAGTACCATATTGTCTTGATTACTGTAGCTTTGCAGTATAGTCTGAAATCTGGGAGTCTGCTTCCCCCAGCTATGTTTTTTTCCCTCAAGACTGCTTTGGCTACTCAGAGTCTTTTGTGTCCCCATACAAATTTTAAGATTTTTTATTTTAGTTCTGTAAAAATGCCATTGGTAATTTGATAGGGATTGCACTGAATCTGTAGATTGCTTTGGGTAGTATAGTCATTTTCACAATACTGATTCTACTAATTCAAGAACATGGTATATCTCTCCATCTGTTGGTATCATCTTTAATTTCTTTCATAAGTGTCTTATAGTTCTCTGCATACAGGTCTTTTGTCTGCCTAGGTAGGTTTATTCCTAGGTATTTTATTCTTTTTGTTGCAATGGAAATGGCAATGTTTCCTTAATTTCTCTTTCAGATTTTTCATCATTAGTGTATAGGAATGTAAGAGATTTCTGTGCATATTTTTGTATCCTGCAACTTTACCAAATTCATTGATTAGCTCTAGTAGTTTTCTGGTGGAATCTTTATGATTCTCTATGTTTAGTATCATGTCATCTGCAAACAGTGACAGTTTTGCTTCTTCTTTTCCAATTTGGATTCCTTTTATTTCTTCTTATTCTCTTATTGCTGTTGCCAGGACTTCCAAAACTATGTTGTTTAATAGTGGTGAGAGTGGACATCCTTGTCTTGTTCTGATCTTAGAGGAAATGCTTTCAGTTTTTCACCATTGAGAATGATGTTTGCTGTGGGTTTGTCGTATATGGCCTTTATTATGTTGAGGTAAGTTCCCCCTATGCCTACTTTCTGGAGAGATTTTATCATAAATGGGTGTTGAATTTTGTCAAAAGCCTTTTCTGCATCAATTGAGATAATCATATGTTTTTTCCTCTTCAATTTATTAATATGGTGTATCAATTGATTTGCGTATATTGAAGAATCCTTGCATCCCTGGAATAAATCCCACTTGATCATGGTGTATGATCCTTTTAGTATGTTGTTGATTCTGTTTGCTAGTATTTTGTTGAGGATTTTTGCATCCATATTCATTGGTGATATTGGTGTGTAGTTTTCTTTTTTGTAGTATCTTGGTCTGGTTTTGGTATCAGGGTGATGGTGGCCTCATATAATGAGTTTGAGAGTGTTCCTTCCTCTGCAATTTTCTGGAAGAGTTTGGGAAGAATGGGTGTTAGCTCTTCTCTAAATGTTTCATAGAATTCACCTTTGAAGCCATCTGCTCCTGGACTTTTGTGTGTTGGAAGATTTTTAATCAGAGTTTCAATTTCACTACTTGTGATTGGTCTGTTCATATTTTCTATTTCTTCCTGGTTCAGTCTTGGAAGGTTATACCTTTTTAAGAATTTGTCCATTTCTTCCAGGTTGTCCATTTTATTGGCATTGAGTTGCTTGTAGTAGTCTCTTAGGATGTTTTGTATTTCTGTGGTGTCTGTTGTAACTTCTTTTTCATTTCTAAACTTATTGATTTGAGTCCTCTCCCTCTTTTTCTTGATGAGTCTGGTTAATGGTTTATCAATTTTGTTTATCTTCTCAAAGAACCAGATTTTAGTTTTATTGATCTTTGCTATTGTTTTCTTTGCTTCTATTTCATTCATTTCTGCTGTGATCTTTATAATTTATTTCCTTCTGCTAACTTTGGGTTTTGTTTGTTCTTCTTTCTCTAGTTCCTTTAGGTGTAAGGTTAGATTGTTTAAGATTTTTATTGTGTTGAGGTGGCTTGTATAGCTATAAACTTCCCTCTTAGAACTGCTTTTGCTGCATCCCATAGGTTGTGGATCATCGTGTTTTCATTGTCATTTGTCTCTAGGTATTTTTTTTATTTCCTCTTTGATTTCTTCAGTGAACTCTTGGTTATTTAGTAACGTACTGTTTAGCCTCCATGTGTTTGTGTTTTTTACATCTTTTCCCCTGTAATTGATTTCTAATCTCATAGCACTGTAGTCAGAAAAGATGCTTGATATGATTTCAATTTTCTTAAATTTACTGAGGCTTGATTTGTGACCCAAGATGTGATCTATCCTGGAGAATGTTCTGTGTGCACTTGAGAAGAAAGTGTAATCTGCTGTTTTTGGATGGAATGTCCTGCAAATATCAATTAAATCTATCTGGTCTATTGTGTCATTTTAAACTTGTGTTTCCTTATTAATATTCTGTTTGAAAGATCTGTCCATTGGTGTAAGTGAGGTGTTAAAGTCCCCCACTATTACTGTGTTACTGTCAAGTTCCTCTTTTATAGCTATTAGCAGTTGTCTTATTGATTTAGGTGCTCCTATGTTGGGTGCATATATAATTGTCATATCTTCTTCTTGGATTGATCCCTTGATCATTATGTAGTGTCCTTCCTTGTCTCTTGTAACATTCTTTATTTTAAAGTCTATTTTATCTAATATGAGTATTGCTACTCCAGCTTTCTTTTGATTTCCATTTGCATGCAGTATTTTTTCCATCCCCCCACTTTCAGTCTGTATGTGTCCCTAGGTCTGAAGTGGGTCTCTTGTAGACAGCATATATATGGGTTTTGTTTTTGTATCCATTCAGCAAGCCTGTGTCTTTTGGTTGGAGCATTTAATCCATTCACGTTTAAGGTGATTATCAATATGTATGTTCCTATGACCATTTTCTTAATTGTTTTTTTTTTTGTTTTTGTAGGTCCTTTTCTTCTCTTTTGTTTCCCACTTAGAGAAGTTCCTTTAGCATTTGCTGTAGAGCTGGTTTGGTGGTGCTGAATTCTCTTAGATTTCGCTTGTCTGTAAAGCTTTTGATCTCTCCATTGAATCTGAATGAGATGTTTGCCAGGTAGAGTAATCTTGGTTGTACGTTCTTCCCTTTCATCACTTTAACTATATCATGCCACTCCCTTCTGGCTTGTAGAGTTTCTGCTGAGAAATCAGCTGTTAACCTTATGGGAGTTCCCTTGTATGTTATTTGTCGTTTTTCTCTTGCTGCTTTCAATAATTTTTCTCTGCCTTTAATTTTTGCCAATTTGATTACTATGTCTCTCGTTGTGTTTCTCCTTGGGTTTATCCTGTATGGGACTCTCTGAGCTTCCTGGACTTGGGTGGCTATTTCTTTCCCCATGTTAGGGAAGTTTTTGACTATAATCTCTTCATATCTTGGGTCCTTTCTCTTCCTCTTCTCCTTCTAGGACCCCTATAATGCAAATGTTGTTGCCTTTAATGTTGTCCTAGAGATCTCTTAGGCTGTCTTCATTTCTTTTCATTCTTTTTTCTTTATTCTGTTCTGAAGCAGTGAATTCCACCATTCTGTCTTCTGGGTCTCTTATCTGTTTTTCTGTCTCACTTATTCTGCTATTGATTCCTTCTAGTGTATTTTTTGTTTCAGTTATTGTATTGTTCATCTCTGTTTGTTTGTTCTTTAATTCTTCTCAGCCTTTGTTAAACATTTTTTGCATTGTCTTGATCTTTGCCTCCATTCTTTTGCTGAGGCCCTGGATCATCTTCACTATCATTATTCTGAGTTCTTTTTATGGAAGGTTGCCTATCTCCAGTTCATTTAGTTGTTTTTCTGCGGTTTTGTCTTGTTCCTTCATCTTGTACGTAGCCCTTTGCCTTTTCATCTTGTCTGTCTTTTGGTGAATATGGTTTTTGTTCCACAGGCTGCAGGACTGTAGTTCTTCTTGCTTCTGCTGTCTGCCCTGTGGTGGATGAAGCTATCTAAGAGGCTTGTGCCCTAACTTTAAATTAAGCATATAAACCTTTTAGACTATATATTTTAATATAATTTCTACCAACAATTTTCAAAAATACTTCCTTCTAATCAAAAGTTTCAACCTTTAACATACTGCAATTTTTTAAAATTCAAAAGTTCACTGTAAGGCTTCCCTGGTGGCGCAGTGGTTGAGAGTCTGCCTGCCGATGTAGGGGACACGGGTTCGTGCCCTGGTCCAGGAAGATCTCACTTGCCGCGGAGCGGCTGGGCCCGTGAGCCATGGCCTCTGAGCCTGTGCGTCCGGAGCCTGTGCTCCACAATGGGAGAGGCCACAACAGTGAGAGGCCCGCGTACCACAAAAAAAAAAAAAAAAAAAAAAAAGTTCATTGTAACCATCAACTTCCTGAATTTTTTGTCTTTTGCATTTTCCTTAAGAGCAAAGAGACCTCAATAGTCATGGTCTTCCCTCATGTGCCAGCATCTCCATTCCTTTTTCTGATGGACTATTTTCCTGTGTTCTCACGTCATTCATCTCTAGGATTAACCCAATACTGCCTCTGCATTATATGATTTACTTACTTATTTATAAACAAATGAAAGTTATTTCCAATACCTTTCCTTGAAATAACCAAAATTTCATTGCTCTTCTTACCTTCTGTACCAGAGCTCTTCATCATTGAATTCTCCACCTCCTTACCTTCTTTCCTACCCTGCAGCTTTCCCTGAGGCTTTTCCCTGCTCTATTCTCTAAACGTTCATATTCATATCCTCCCTCACTTCCTCTCGGCCTCTTCTCTGCTTCTCTCTCTCTCTCTCTCTCTCACACATACCTTTTCTCTTCTAAAGAGGTCAAAAATTCCCAAATCTTATTAAGTTTTCTACATAAGTGATCCGAGAAAACTCCAATTTTCTATCAGTGATCTTTAATTCTATTTTGTATTTTATTCCCACCTTTCATCAGCATAATAAAAAAAATCATCAACTTTCCTATCAAGCCAGAAGGAATTACCTTCTGCAACACCTTTACCTTTACACTGATTGTTTTTATCATCCTTTCCATCTCTAGTGAAATCTACAGTGCTATGCTAATACCTACACTTTTTGGTGTCAGAAAGATTGGAATTAGAATTCTACTTTTTTGGTTTACTAGCCGTGTGAACTTGGATACATTTAGAAGTTCTGTGAATGTTAATTTTTATAAAAGCTAATTAGCTACCCTCTCTGCTTTCCATTCTCTCTTTTTATTCAGACTGGCACACAATAACCAACACATATCTCTCTCAAGCTTTTATTGTTTCAAGTTAATCTCATATATAAAAATGTATTGCACTGACTCATTTGCTCCTCTTCTTTCACTAGGCTTCAAGACAAAGTGAATTCCTGCAAACTGGGTCGTGCGTGGGCTTCCATGATCTGGCACTACACTATCTAGCAAAAGTTTCTCTCCTTGCTGTATGATATAGGTCCTCCACCTTAAGATGCTCACTCCTTAGCACTCTGCCTTTTTTGCTTTTCCCTAACTCTCAACCTAACTATTACTGAGGTAATATTGTGAACCTGTTCTCTCCACTAAGACTTCACTATCTGCTTCTAAAACTTTCAAGAACTTTAAAAACTTTAAACATGTTATGATCTTAATCATATAATATTCTATATCCATAATGAAATCTTTTGCGGGAATAAAATTGGTAATGATTAAAAAAAACAAATAAATACATAAACAGACATGTCTTCCATTTGTATTTATTCTACGTGTTTTCACAAATAGACTACTTATCTTGAAGGCAGAAATTAGTTTAATATGTCACCTGAATCAAAAAAAGCATCATACTGAGCTATAAAAGCAACAGAGAAAACATTTGTGGAGTTTTTTAAGTATAAATTTTATACGTTTACAAATTAAAATCTGTGAATTCCACAATTAGGAACATTTCTCTATTAACATTTGTCCACTCAAGAAATGTCATATATGCCCATTATTTCAGATTTTTTCCCTGTTTCTGCTAAAACTACAATGGCAATCTTGTAACTTATTTATGTTATGCCACTGTTAAAGGAATTTTAAGATGCTCTCAATAAATGGTATACATTAAACAGGCAACTGAAAAAAATAATGTCACTCAGGATAGCTTAGGGTCCAGGGATATAGACATTTTCATTCACTGTAGTTAGGGGTGGGAGGTTAAACAAATCTTATTTAGTAGATTTGAGGCAGGAGACAGATGGGCCCTCAGGGTAAATGGTTTGAGTTCGTTCCTGTGGACCGATACTCCAAGACGGGAATAACAGAAAAATTGAGAGAGGAGGCTGGGCTCTGCCCACATAGAAGATTAAGAGACCACATATTCCTCATTCTCGAAGTCAGGAGACCTTCCCGACTACACATGTGCAGAAAGGCTCCTTGGAGGTCAAAACGGGAGTGATGCCAAGTGGCCAAACCTACCTAGGCCTCTTCGGCAGAATCCATCTTGGCTAAGAGATGTGTACACACATGGAAATATCCTGAGATACACCAGATATGGACTCTGAACCAGGCAAATCAAAATGAATGGTCAAAGGAAACCCAGAAGAAATGCCCCATAAAAGTGATTTAAATTGCCACAAGGGTATGACTCTCTCTCTCTGAGCCTGCCATGTATCTATCCACATGTACTGTACTCTCTTCTCCTAATAAATACTTTACTTGTTTCACTACTTTCTGTCTTTGTGGGAATTCTTTTTCTGCAAAGCCATAGGGCCGGGGCCTTGTCACTGACCACTGGTCTAGTGGCTAGGATTCAGCGCTCTCACTGCTGCGACCTGACCTCAGTCACTGGCTGGGAACTGAAACCCTGCTTCAAGGCACTGCAGGCTGAGGCCACCTGAGATCAGATAGAGTTTGAATCAGAAAATATACTGTTAGAAATCCATCCTGTAGAGATAATAATCAATTTGCCCAAAGAAGAACTTGTATAACGTTAACTGCAAAATTATTTCCAATAGTACTGGAAATACTTTAAATGTCCAATATGAGAGAACTGTAAATAAATCTACTTCAACTGAACAAGTTGAATAGCTTAGTTTCTGATGAGCAAAAGGAAAAGTACAAAGAATTATATAGTTGCAGTTAGTATATTAATTCTTCAAGAAACACAAACATGATCCTAGTAATAAATCCAAAGGAAAGTTATTATATATATATATATATATATATATATATATATATGTAATGGTAATGGAAAATATAATGGATATGTCTTTAAGAAACATTTTAAAAGCTAGAAAAATATTCTTCATATCTTTTTTCTTATAACTATATTATAAATGAATAACATGACAAGTTTAAAAAGTAAAATTGCTTCTATGTGGAATATTCAAATTCATATAAATTAATGTCTATTAGTTCATCTGTATCCACAAGCTTATCTATTCCCCTAAAGAAATCTAGCAGATATTATTTTCTTGTATAGTGACTGCAAAGTATCATATTTTGGTACTAACTTTATATTTTCAGTTTCTCAGAATTCTGTCATTGATCAATAAATTAGCTCTTGTATTTGTGGCAAAAACATTTGGAAGATCCAACTTAAAACGATATTTAACTTCTGGAATAGTTTATCTTTTAAAACTGTTTAAATATTTAGATGCAGAAAGAACACATCAATTTGTGGTTTTAAATAATTTGCTTTTAATGAAAAATGCCTTAGTAGTTGAAATTATGAAGAATAATCAAAACATATTATTTCTAAAATATTTGGAACATTATTCATCATTGGACTGAAGTTAAATTATAAATGGTACAGTCTAAATTGTTATAATTCACTACATTAAGATAAATCAACGTGGTGTTTTAACTTTAGCAAAACTGCCTTTTTCAATGATACTAGAAACCACTTATTTATGTACAAAACACAGGGGCTGAAAGACCAGGTTCTGAAATAAAACTTCCTTTCTTTGAGCCTGGCACTGCACTTCCTGCTCATATAAATAAAACGAGCACTGAGGAAAATTACTAACCTCTCTGTGATTGTTCCCTTGTCTATAAAACTAGTGAGAAATAATAAGATGTATTTCAAGAGTTATTGTATGGAAACCAGTATGATATATAGATAAGATACTTAAAATGGTATCTAGCACGTGAAACCAATATTACTACTATATAAATTTAACTTTTTTTTTAGAAATTAAGCAATTCTTTTTTTATATTTTTATTGGAGTTAAATTTAACTATTACAATAATATATTATAGAGGGCAGTGTTTATGCAGGGCATAGCAAGGGCATTTTAAGGGAGATGAACTGTAAAAAATTTCAGCATCGGGGCTTCAGGGCAGGGAAGGTAAAGGATTTGGAAAAAACTTCCTATAAATTTAAGTGTTTAAGATGACTTTTGAAGAACAGGTAGGTATCCCAGATCTGAAGAGTGCACTGAGGCATTTGTGAAAATCCACACATAATTTTGAAGAAGGGAGTTAACAGGACCAGAGCCGCCCTTTAGAAGGATGAATGCTGGTTAGAGGTTCATTCTCAGTCCAGGCCATCTGAGAGCTGCTGTATACTCCATCCAAACTTCCAGGGTGGGGAAGTGAGGCAGGCTCCCCACCTGCTCTCCTCGGTATAATTTCTGTCTCTCAGAGAGACTGACTCAGGGCTGGTACATGACCCAAGCTATTCAGGTGAGTTAGTCCTGGGAATTATCAGAATTACAATAGCAAGACATGGACACAACCTAAACGTCCATCGACAGATGAATGGATAAAGAAGACGTGTGTGTGTGTGTATATACACACACACACACAGAGTAGAATACTAGTCAGCCATTAGAAAAGAATGAGATAACACCAATTGCAACAATGTGGAGGGACCTAAAGATAATCATACTAAGTCAGAAAGAGAAAGGCAAATACCATATATTATTTATATGTGGAATCTAAAATATGACACAAATGAACTTATCCATGAAACAGAAACAGATTCACAGACATAAGAGCAGACTTGTGGTTGCCAAGGGGGAAGTGGGGTGGAGAAGGGATGGGATTAGCAGATGCAAACTATTATATATAGAATGATAAACAATAAGGTCCTACTGTATAGCACAGAGAACCATATTCAATATCCTGTGATAAACCATAATGGAAAAGAATATGAAAAAGAAGGTATATATATGTATTACTGAATCACTCTGCTGTACAGTAGAAATTAACACAACATTGTAAATCAACTATACTTCAATAACAATTTTTTTTTTAAAAAAGGAGTTACTTGTGGGGAAAGTGCTTGTTTTTGCTGTTCTTTCTAAGCAGGGAAGAGGTAAGCCTAGGGCTGTACTGGGTTATCCTTGTCACCATTAGGAGAGAGCATTACTGTATGTGAAGTCAAGCAGAAGCAGGATAGGAGCTCATATGTCTAATAACAACATGTGAAAACATTGAACTAACATCATCTAAGCACCTAGACACTAAGAAAATTCAGTTAAGTGAATCCTCCAAATCCTCTCCTTTTTTTTAAACTAAGCTTTTTTGTACTGGTTTCTTGCTTCTTAAAAACTGAGTCCTGAAAATACAGCGCTGCTCAGACATTATATCTTTTTTACATGATATGATTTAGAATGCTTCTAAGTCTATGTCCAAACTTCTAGGGGAAGAGTTTGCTGTGACTGGGATGTCTGCCTTGGGCACTGAAGGGATTTTGTAGTGACACTCAGGCCATATGTGTGCGTGCCTTGATCTATACCTGTAGTGTCCTATATGATAGTCACTAGCTAGCTACATGTGAATATTTAAATTTAAAATTTATCAATGAAAATTTATCTCCTCAGCCACACTAGCCACATTTTGTGTTCAATTTCAAGTGGCTACATTTGCCTAGTGGCTGCTGGACAGTGCAGACAGAGAACTTTTCCCATTATTACAGAATAATCTATTTAGCAGGACTAGTCTATTCTATTTTCAAAAAACCACATATGGGGACTTCCCTGGTGGCGCAGTGGTTAAGAATCTGCCTGCCAATGCAGGGGATGTGGGTTCAAGCCCTGGTCCAGGATGACCCCACATGCCACGGGGCAACTAAGCCCATGCGCCACAACTACTGAGCCTGTGCTCTAGAGCCCGCGAGCCACAACTACTGAAGCCCATGTGCCACAACTACTGAAGCCCTCATGCCTACAGCTCGTGCTCTGCAACAAGAGAAGCCACCACAATGAGAAGCCCGCGCACCGCAACGAAGAGTAGCCCCCGCTCGCCGCAGCTAGAGAAAGCCCGCACGCAGCAACGAAGACCCAACGCAGCCAAAAATAAAACAAACAAAAAAACACATGTACAGTTGTAGCAGGCTAATAAATTCTCTGAGAATTTCTTTTGTGTTACCTACTTCAAAATGTGATAATAAAATTAATACAGATAATTCCAATTAAATACACTGAAAGCTTAAAACTAAAAAAACTAATATATCAATGTCTTCTCTTACCTACATTCTTCAGGTGGTTTGGATCTTTGCTTTCACTCAAGAATGTTTATAATGTGCAAATATGAAACAGTAGTTTCTTAAGAAGTAAGGTGGCTCAAAAGCTAAATTAAACTAATTGTCAATCAACATGCCTCTCACTATGAGGACTGTGAGCTCCTTAATGGCAAAAATCCTTTGTTACTCAGATTAATTTCTTTAATACCCACCAACAGGCCCAGCACAAAGTGTGGTTTGTCAGATAAGGAATGAAGATGTGACAAACACTCTCTTCAAGGACATTTTTACCATCCAATTGGGAAGAACAAGATAAAAACAAGAGGATGAAATATGATACATAATAACTGACATATGATTGCCAGCTTTTATAGGAAAAATTACAAAAGTGAATACAGATAAGGAAACTGTCAGAATGAAAGTTTTATGAAAAATGACTTTTGAATTTATCTTGTATATGGATATGTAGTAAAGAATGGAGGGATCAGTATAAACATTAAAATAAATATAAGCTCAAAAGCAAACACTTTTATAAAAGAAGAAATTGGTAGACAGAAATAGAGACAACTCTGGGCAAATTAAGGTCATCTGATGAAAAATCTAGCATGCAAGGGTAAAACTGTTATTATGTGCTACCTTAAATACTAAGAAGGTTTTTGAGCAAACAGATAATCGTTTCCAGCAGATTTCTCTACCATAAAGGACACTTGCATTTCAAAGGAGCTCACCAGGGGGCTGAAAATTTAAAGAAAATATAACCACCAATATTTTATCATTTATTTTTTCATCTTTTAATTTATTTCATTAGATGTATCTAGAGATATAAGTGCATATATTTGCATAGAATATTTTCCCAGTTTCAAGTTATATAACTGTGAATATTATAAATTAGGAGTCATTTTTCAATCATTCTCATGATTATACAACAGATGGCTAAATGCTTTTGAAGTCTTAATTATTATTTTTTGCCAATTTCTCATTCCAATCTTATCTAAAATGTCCTGCCTGTTTCTAATTGACCATTTTATGGGGAGTGAAAAATATGTCATTAGACTTTGTTACAGTTAATTATAATGAATTTGAGATACAATTCTGCAAAAGCATCATCATTTATTTCTTATTTATATGTTCTTCAAATCATTAACGTTTTCTTATCTTACTCTTCATGAAACATGGTGATATAGTTCTTTTTTAGACTTATACACAATATTAGGAATCATTTGGTCCAAATCTGTCATTTAACCGAGAAATCTGAGATCCAAAATCATGAAGTAATATGTTCAAGGTCATATATTAGTGACAAAAGACTACAACTCTAGACTCCTTTTGCCATTCCAATTATTTTACAATTATACTATGTGGCTACTACTAATAATTCCTACTACTAATGCCACATCATTCTTCTCAGTAACTCACACTGGCAATATGTACAGAGACTCTGCTATGTCAGACACTGTGCTGAGCAGGTTCATGAAGTATCTTTATCGCTTATGATAATCCAGCAAGCCAACTATTTTCCATTCTTGACACTTTAAAAATTGAGGCTCAGAGAAGTCCTGTAACTTGCCCACAGTCATAAAGCTCTAACTGGTAGCACCATGCTGGAATTCTCAACCAGATCTAACTCCAAACCATGCGATTATTTTCCAAGCTTTGTTTTTCTAGGCTCTGTTAACTTTTTCACACTAGTTTCCACGTAAGCAAATAATTTTAGTTAGATGTTCAAAGGTCTCACAAGGTTGATTATCAAACAATTCTCAACTGACACTTGCTCTTAGCTCTAACTAGTCACCATACATACCACATATACAATCTGCGAGACCAGCTTCTCTTTTATCGAACTATGAAACTTAAACAATTTGTCCCTTGTTTCTAACATAACCATACATCTAACTCTTGAATCAAAAATTCTTAGGAACATTAATTTCTATTATGCTTTAAAGTGAAAAATCACGTTATAAATTTGTATTCTTTTTCTATCACAAGGATTCTTACTACTCTACACCATTTAATTCTACTACAGTAATTTATCAATTGTAACAGGCACAATTACCTTGTGTACCACTAAGGAAAAAATGCAAAAGTAAAAAACAGTGCTAGTTAAACTATAAAATATTATCCATTAGATCCACTCAGATATGTTTGTTTAAAAAATGAGCAAGTAAGTCAAATCATTCTGTTGTACACCTTAAACTAATACAGTGCTGTATGTGAGGTATATTTTAATAAAACTGGAGAAAAGTGTGTATCAATGAAATCATGGTAGTTGAAAATGGCTAACTTTTCATAATCTAAATAATTAAACCTATCAAAAAGCCTTCTTTTAAAAAGTAATTTTTCTATGTAAAAAATTAAATCTTATTTTAAAAAGGAGTTGATTTTTCTAGATTTTGGAGGGCCAAAAAGTGGTTACCTCATCAAACCTCTAGTGTTTGATATGAAGAGAAAAGTAAGGAAAATACAGGGAAAAAAGTCCTTATAATTCCCAAATCTTGCTTACACAGTAGTTTATACTCTGTTCCAACCCGATATTTCATCAAACTTATTCTCAAAGTAGCAAAAATCAATGCAGTGTTTGATTCCTATTACGGAGAAGAGAAAGAGGACATATAGACAAGGGCACAGAATAAAATACCATAGACTGAATCATTAGGCAAAGACTTTAACACAAAGTATTGCCTTCCTTCCAAAATGTGATTTGAAATTATTTTAGTCTATCCTCTCTCTGTCATAGTATTTTTAGCACATGCATTTGTTAGTCATGATCACACTGAGCAGAAGGAGAGTCAATCGTTGATGACTTATAATCTTATAAAAATCGATTATAATTAATTGGTAAGAATTATATTGCTTAAATATGAATCTGTCACTTCAAAAAGTTGTAAAGTTGTGTTTTAAAATTTTTTCAAAGTATTTTACCGGTTTAAAAGTCAATGGCTGACTTTTGGTATCAATTCCAACACGTAAAAAGCTTGGAAATCTTCACTGACATCCTCACCACAAGAAGAAAGCTGAGCAAATTAAAAACCAAAGCGATTTTCTTAGATTCATCAGAGAATTGAGGTCTCAGAGCAAACCGCCACTCCAAAATCTGGAGAGACAGAAAAGTACTGAAAATCACAGCTGAGATCAACTTACTGAGAACAGAAGCCACTGGAGCCAGTAACTGGTAGGAACACTTAGATGTTAATTTTTTTTTTTTTTTTTTTTTTTTTTTGCGGTACGCGGGCCTCTCACTGCTGTGGCCTCTCCCGCTGCGGAGCACAGGCTCCGGACGTGCAGGCTCAGCAGCCATGGCTCATGGGCCCAGCCGCTCCGCGGCACGTGGGGTCTTCCCGGACCGGGGCACGAACCCACGTCCCCTGCATCAGCAGGCGGCGGACTCTCAACCACTGCGCCACCAGGGAAGCCCCTAGATGTTAATTTTGATGAGTTGCTGGAGCCTGAGTGTGGACTAGCTTGAGAGTTAAAAATTCCAGCGGCCCAATCTCAGGGGGGGACTGTACACATTCATAGGTTTGACTTACAAGAACCCAACCAGGTTCTCTCAGTGAAGATCAGTGAAGAATCCCCTCCTGTATAAGTGATGGTAGGGAGTAGAGGTGTAGGAGGAGAGAAAAGCAGTCATTCTGAAATACACCAGGAGAAAAGTACAATTTTCAAATATACCTAGAGCATTCTACATAACAAAACCTGCCTTCCAAAGGAAAATATCTTACCAGAACTTTATTTGACCTGGAGGGTACGGCAATTAGCCAACCGCAGCCTCTTCTACCTTTCCTATCTCACTTATTAAGGGAAATATTGAAAAAAAGAAGCTAAGAAACAGCTCTGGAGGTCACAGACCACAAACTCAGGTTCCACTAAAAAAACCCTGAGATTTAATTATAAGATTGTAGAACACTGTCCCTCCCCAATGTCTTACCACCATTTTAACAGGGTTCCAGTATAATAAGAGTGGATTGCAAATGCGAGAGCTGCAAGACACTGCTTATGAAGGAGTTCTTAGGGAAACCCCAAAACAGGGGGAATAAAAACAAACAAACAAACAGTAACCAAGCAAACTAGAGGGAACTAAAGCCTCTGGCACCTACATCTATGCAAATGTTAAACACAGCCCAGTTCCAGTTACATTAACATAAAATCTCACACCACAAGCTTAACCCATCAATCTCTGTTTTCTAATATACCATGTCCAACTTTCAACAAAAAGTTGGAAAGCATGCTAAAAAGCAAGAGAAAACAGTCTGAAGACACAAAGTAAGCGTCAGCCTAGATTCAGTTATGACAAAGATTTCAGAATTGTCAGACAGAGAACTTAAAATAACTATGAGTAAAATGTTAAGGGCTCTAATGGAAAAAGCTGACAACATGCAAGAACACATGAGTAACTGTAAGCAGAGAGGTGGAAACACTAAGAAAGTACCAAAAGGAAATGCCTGAAATCAAAAGCACAGGATGAAGAATGTCTTTGATGGGCTCATTAATAGACTGGACAAGACTGAGGAAAGAACCAGTGACCTTGAAAACCTGTCAACAGAAACTCCTGAAGCTGAAGGGCAAAGAATAAAAGAATGACAAAAAGAACAAAATGCCCCCCAATCTGGGACAGTTACAAAAGATGTTAACACTTGCATAATGGGAAACCCAGAATAACAAGGAAGAATGAAGCAGAAGACTATTTGAACAATGGCTGGAATCCACAGATACAGGAATCTCAGGGAACATGAAACAGCATAAATAACAAAACTGGACACCTGGGCACATCATATTCAAACAGCAGAAAACCAAAGACAAAGAATATCTTAAAAGAAACCAGAAGATATGAGAAAGCATCTTGCCTATAGAGTAACAATGATACAAACTGAAGCAAATTTCTTGGCAGAAACCATGCAAACAAGAAGCCAGTGAAGTGTTTAAAGTGTTGCAAGAAATAACCCCAGCAACCTACAATTCTGTATTCAGTGCAATTATCTGTTAAACATGAAGGAGAAATAAAAACTCTCAGACAAACAAAAACTAAGGAAATTTGTTGCCAGTAGACCTGCATTGCAAGTAATATTAAAAAAAGTTCTTTAGCAAGAAAAAAAAGGATATAAATCAGAAACTCAGAGCTGTATAAAGGAAGAAATAAATGAAGGTAAAATGAAATGTTTTATTTTTCTGATTTTTAATTGACTAACTGACTATTCAAAATAAGAATATCACTATGGGAAAGTGAAGTTAATGACAGCAAAATTATAAAAGATGGAAGAGAGGAATTGGGAATACTCTGTTATAAAGTACCTATACCCATTAAGCACTATAGTGTGATTTGAAAGTGGGTATAGATTTGCTACAAACGTGCACTTCAAACTCTAAGGAAACCACCACAGAAATTTTTTTAAAAGAGGTACAGGGCTTCCCTGGTGGCGCAGTGGTTGAGAGTCCACCTGCCAATGCAGGGGACGCGGGTTTGTTCCCTGGTCCGGGAAGATCCCACACGCCGCGGAGCGGCTGGGGCCCGTGAGCCATGGTCGCTGAGCCTGCGCGTCCGGAGCCTGTGCTCCGCAACGGGAGAGGCCACAACAGTGAGAGGCCCGCGTACCACAAAAAAACAAACAAACAAAAAAACTGGTATGCTAAGACAGTAGAGAACATGGAATAATATACAATGTTCAGTTAAAACCAGAGAAGGCAGAAAAAGAAGGGAAGATTAAAAAAAAAAAAAGAGTAAGTACAATGATGAGAAAACAGTTACAAACATGGTAGACATTGATCTAACTATATCCATTACCACTTTAAATGTGACTGGTCTAATACACTAATTAAAAGAGACTGTCAAAGTGGGTTAAGAAAAAAAAGATACAACTGTATGTTGTCTATGAGAAAACCATTTAAAATATAAAGACACAGGTTAAAAGTAAAGGGATGAAGAAAGATATACCATGCTAACACTGGGAAATTACAAATTAAAACCATTATGAGAAACCATTATATACCTACTAGGATGGTTAAAATCCAGAACACTAAACTGAAAATACCAAGTGCTGGTGAGAATGTGGAGCAACAGGAACTCTGACCCACTGCTGGTGGGCATGTAAAATAGTACAGCCACTTTGGAAGACAGTTGGGCAGTGTCTTACAAAACTGAACACAATCTCACCATAAAATCCAGCTATTGCACTCCTAGGCTTTTACCTAATTGAGCTGAAAACCGACATCCACACAAAAACCTACATGTGAATGTTTAGGGCCACTTTATTCATAATTGTCAAAATGTGGAAGGAACCAAGATACCTTTCAATAGGTAAACGGTTAAACAAGCTGTGGCCTGTCCCATATAATGCAGTATTATTCAGTGCTAAAAAGATCTTTCAAGCCACAGAAAGACATGGAGGGATCTTAAATGCATAGTGCCAAGTGAAAGAAGCTAGTCTGAAAAGGCTACATTCTGTATGATTCCAAATATATGACATTCTGCAGAAGGCAAAACCAGAGAGACAGTAAAAATATCAGTGGTTACCAGGGGTTGATGGAAGGAGGGATGAACAGAGGGAGCACAGAGGATTTTTAGGGCAAGGAAACTATTCTGCATTATATTGTAATGGTGGGTACATGGTATGACATATACATTTGTCAAAATCAATAGAACGTTACAACACAAAGAGTAAACCTTAATGTAAATTATGGGTTACATTCATAATAATGTATTGATAGTCATTCATTAATTGTACCAAATGTACCACACTAATGCAAGATGTTAACGAGAGCAGAGACTACAGGAGAGAGGGAAGAGTAATATGGGAACCGTCTATACTATGGGTCAATTTTTCAGTAAATCTAAAACTGTTCTAAAAATTAAAGTCTATTGATTTTAAAATGAAGTCAATGGCAGAAATTAAAACTCTGTTTGGCTCTAGTGAGGACGGAGCATTAATAAGAGCTCCTCCCATGGTGAAGGAAAGAAACAAATCTGCTGCTACTTTTTGACACCATACTATGCTCCCAAATGCCAGCAAATATGCAAAATTAACAAAGCCCTTTATTCCCATCTTGAGATTAGCATTGCAAGCAGCAGATAGCTTAAAGTGAAAATGTTTATCACTTGCTCCTCAGTTTTCTCATTTTATCAATAAGATGGCAGAATACAAGTCTTTGAAAAGACTTTCCACAACAACAAGCAATTTAGTTTTCACTGATGAAAATAAATGAAACTCAATTCCTTATCAACTAGAAACGCAAAGTTAAGATTTACTAAGCCCTTCCTAAGTCCTAGGTATGATCCTAAGTGCATGACATGCATTACTTAACTGAATCCTCAAAACAACTGTATGAACCAAGTACAAAAATTATTCCCATTTTACAGATGAGAGAATCACAACCTAAAGAGGTTAAGTAAATCTCCCAAGATTGATGATCCAGATTTCAAGCTGGTAGGTAGATTCAAAGCCTGTGTTACTGTGCCACATTGCTTCCCAATTCTGGGAAAACTAGTGTAAGACTTATCACAGAGATTACATTTCAATAATTTTAGGCAAGAAGAGACACTACAATGGAACTAGGATCGAGTACTAAGATATATAAAAATACTCCAGTTTTGGTCAATCTGGAATAAGATTCTGAGTGAATATTTTTATAAACGTTAGTGCTATCTGTGCAAAAATGTGTGTGCATGTCCATGTGTACACATGCATGTGTGATTGTGTATTATGAGAAAGACACAGAGCTAGAGAGAGAGAGAGAGACAGACAGAGAGAGAGAGCAAGAGAGCAAGAGAGAATTTAAAACATTGTTTAAAAACCTCCTTGTACTAATTCTGGATTATAATAACTTGAACAGGTCACCAAGGTATCAGAACATAACTTCTAACTGCTATACTGAGGGAGATGTATAAAGTTATATATCTCATCTCTGCTTTCCTTCCAATTACTCAGTGTGGAAAATGACATTGGCCTCCTAAAACCTTAACTTATGTTTGGACCCCTTCCATCTTTGAGTCCTATTCTAGTGCTGCTGACCATTAAAATGAATATTTCAGTGGGGCGGGAACAGTCCTATTAGCCCAAGCCAAGCTGTAGCTTTACATGGCTTGTGCTCTTTAAGAGGTGAATCTAGCCAGCCAGCTCACTTTGTTCAGAAGTATTAAGTGGAAAGATTGTAACACTCAAAGAAAGGCAAAGTTCACTGGGTAAGACCCCAATAATACAATGGAGCATAAAACCTCTAGAATGTTTTACCGTAATATTTTATGAAACATATGCACACACTCTTTGTAACAGAATCCAATTCAAATGGTTTTAGAGGTCAGTTCAAAGTCACCACATACGCAGCATCTTTGTGAGAAATATGTACTATTTCAAAAGTACCCGGACCCAGAAGCTTCCTTTCCCTATTTTATAGTTCATTATCAGTCCCGCAGAGCATTAGAGGAAAAAAAAATCACCTACTACAGCATGATATAATTTGCAGCCAAAACCTAAAGTTCAGTAAAATAATCCAAATTTCAGAATCAACAAATTCTTGTGTTATGGAACAAAAGCAATCACAGAGGGTAATTCTAAAAGGAAGTGCTACTTTAAGTGTGGGCAATAAATATAAAAATTTCAAAAATTATTTTATTCTTAACTTCAGAACCAATTATGAAAGCCTTTGACGGTCATTCATTGTTACGAAAGGAGCAAAAGACTCTCAACTCTTACATTTAAAAGAAAAGTGAATTCGGAATGGGCCTGATTAGAGCTAACTATTCATATTATTCTGAGGTTTCCAAAAAGCCCAAATGCTATGAACAACTATGATTCTCCTTAGGGGAAGGAAGTAAAGGTCCACTTTGCATGACAAAGGTCAGATTTCTGCAGGCAAATGAGACTTCTATGGTTGACTGTTCCTAGGCTGTCACTGTCTGAGTCCTAAGAGGTCAAGAGAGGTTCCAAATTCTGCTCACTGCTTAGGGAACACCCCTGGGGCCACTTTAATCATTTTAAGGTCATTAGAACTTTTCTTACTTTGGTTCCAGCTTTACTCCCGTAAATCTTGCTAATGCATATTGGCAATTCGGTACTGACATAGGTTAAAAAGAAATTGAAAGTATTTAGTATTATATGCAGATCAAAAGATAGAATCCACTTAAAAACTTCTTTTAAATCTAAGATTGAATTCAATGAAATTCAAGTAGACCTCAGAGAGTGATAATCAGGGCCCAATAGAAAAGCTACACTCTATTACGGCTGTACTGGTATTTGTACTATATGATCAATGCCACTCCTCTAGATTTCATTTAATATGATAAAGCTTTACTTGAAAATTATCTTATACAGTTTCCCTAATCATCAAATAAGTTTAACTGTGATAATATTTTATTGTTTACTTTTTTGTAATAACTATTGAGCCACTAAAATACAACAAATGCTGAAGTAAAAATTATTTGACTATTTCAATGCTCTGCTATTTAGTGCAAACATACACCTAAACTTTCTCAAAGTGCACTGGAAATACACCAAATGGATTATATTTATAAAAGTTGGAAGAGTTTCGCCTATTTGTAATTAATGAGAGGTATCTCTAAGTATTTAGATGTGTAGAAAACATCTGTATTTAATTATATCATACTTTTCTTAGACAATAGGAATTGAATTAAGGAATATTTTGAAACCCCTATAGAGATATAAAAGTATTAATGGCTGTTCAAGAACTTTATTGGTACAATGCTTGAAAATGTTTGGTTTTACAGATCAGCAGCCTGACACTTCCTAAATATCAGATATTCGATATAAAGGGAAGAAACTTAACGTAATGGGCAAATACAGAAAATACACCACTAGAAAAGACAAGGGCTGTACCTTTTCACTATTATTACATATCACATAAAGAGATACAGAAGATGAGTTTCATATTAGTACAGATTTGAATTAAATTTTGTAAGGTATATAATAAGCAGGATTTCTCTTGGAATTGTGTTGTGGACTGAGAAATTCTACAAGAATAAATTAACAGCTTGCTATTCATTCTTCAGAGGAAAAATCCTAAGCCGTTCTCAGGGAAACAGTGGGACACAAAAGTATGGGCTTTTAGTACTTGTCCTAAGTATTGAAAAAGATCAAATTTGCTTTCTGGATGCTTACTGGTTCCAAATGCCACTACTTTTCAAACTCAGTGTCACTTCTGCAGTCAGTTTTCAATCTCCCAGTGGTAAGAATATATTCAAAGGCTATGTGCACAGCAGGGTAGAAGTCTTTCTCCCTAAATGTAACTATATCACTCATCAGTAACCTCCTGCCATAAGGGGACTTGTGTTTTCTTTCCTTTTAGTGACTCCTTAGGCTCTTGAATGCCAGTCACTGCCCTAAGACCTGGGGCAATATTCACATAATCTCTGTCAATAGTTCCTACACATGCCATTGGTGCAACTAAATGTCAAGGCTGCAGATCAAAGTCCCCACATTCTAAAATCCATGTCCTTTATGGATCAATTTTCATAAACTATATGCCATGTTTTAGAAATATGTGGAGGCTCACTCTTTGCTTTGTTCCTTTTATCCCAGAGAAGTTTATTTACATGAAAGGCAATCTGATTTGTAGATAAGAGTGTGAAATTCTCATGCAATACATAAAACTCACTCTTTCCTTTGCACAGCCTTCCATTGAAGTATTTTACTATATCTGATATCTTATAGTAGAAATGTGAACATCTTTCGGCTATTAAAATAAAAAGGCACAAATTGCTTTACAATACTTGGCCATCCTTCCTCAGTGCCTGGTACAATACGGGCTAGATGACAGAATAAATTCTTACTCATGATTGATTTTATTTTTAAATCTTCATTATGCTAGAAGTAAATTATAAGACAGAAAATAGCTTCAGCACGTGTTTTTACAATCTATATCCATTTTAATTATTCAAAATTCCTTGGGAAAATGAATATAATTATTGGAAATAATTTTCACTCTGTAGATTTTATATACAAATTAAACAGATCTATAGTTCTTCAAGTAGGTCTGAGTAAAATACAATGGACCAAACTCTCTGCTCTGAATATCTCTTCACATCAATTGTGGTTATAAAATTTTTTTAAATTTACAACTTCCTCTAAAGAACTATATTTAGAAAATCTCAAAATATTTAGAACATAATGTATACAACTGCTATTTACGCTTATACCTAGCTAAAATTTAAATATATTTATTATAGAGGTAAGAGCATGTAACACATTAAATATGCACATACCAGAGGGCTAAAAAGGAATATGGGAAAACAAACACAGACTGTAAAGCTATAGACCTGTTTACTAAATTCCAAATTTATTACAGATTCATTGTCCCAGTTCCCCTAAGCAAATTTTAATACAATTACATGAGATTATTAGCTACAAAGCTTCACCATGAGTTCTTATAATCTGTGAGACACTAGGCAAGTCACTTACTCAGGAGCTAGCCTTGGCCTTATCTGTTTTAGTAAACAATTAAAATTTAAGGTTTTTAAAAGTGGGAGGAAAAGATTATTTCCATTTCTGTAGTAAATGGCTGAGGCTCAACAGAAAATCAGAGAAATGGAGGAAATTAGAGAGGTCCTCATTAACGGAGAAGATTTAAATTTTCTGAGAAATCAAATTTCTATTTTCTTTAATTCTTCTCTTTATTGCTAATAAGAAAATAATTTGTCTAAAACCCAAATGTGACTAACCTTTAAATTAAAAAAGCTACTTTGATAATATACTGAATGAACCGATACAGAAATAGGAGTGTGTGTGCGCGCGTCTGCTTATGCTGAGGGCAGAGGTGGAGAGAGCCTGACAGCTATGATTCAAATCCTTTGACGCTCCCCTAGAGGTATGGCAAAATAAAGCTGCAGGAAGGTCATGGAAGAGCAAGTGGAGTCTTCTTGTGGAACTGACTTACCAGTTTTTCGAAGAGGGAAATCGTCCTTTGCATCTTGTGCTCCTGGTAATGTGTATTTGTAGGATGGAGACGTTCCACTCAAGGGTGGAGAGCTTTGATCCAATGACGTGTGGTGGGCAGCCCTACAAAAGAAAAAGAGGGTTCACCATTTCCCCTTGAGTTTTTACTGCACATTGGTCAGCAATAATCGGTTGCACATGCTGTAACACGTGTCTCAGCTGTGTTTATGTTCTTTCTTTTTAGTGTGTACAAACCACAGCCTCATGTAACCAAGTTCAATTTAGCAGTATGTTACGGAATGATGCAGGATGCCCAAGAATGCCCACTGTGTGTTTGGTCACACAGTCACATAGAAAAGTTTGCTTCACTAAAGGAGAGAATTTACCCAGAGCCTGAGATTTGACATCTGAGATTATTGTGTATGTTTTCTTAAGAGCCATATTAGTGGAAAAGTCATCATCCGAATCCTTTTTAGTCAACAATGTAGAACAACCAAGGTAAAAGTAAACATACAGAAGGACTTCATTTAAAAAAAACTGCTAGGTAGTACATGAGAGTACGTGAGGGTGCCTTTCTACTGGAGAGACAGTACTGTGCGAATAGCCTCAGGTCTCCAAACTTCTATAGCAGTTTCAAGGTAAAGACTGGAGACACATCCTTCTTCAATATGAACCTGACCTTTTAAAATCTTTTGTCTGTCCTGCATTAATACAGTAAAACAGATGCAATTGTGCTACTGGAGAATAGCTTAGGACTGAACATAGATTACCCAGTGGATATAAACATCTATAATCATTATATATGGAGAAAATATAGATAGGGCGTAGTATCACCACCATGATGATTCTACCAATATTATTTATTTGAATCAACATTCTCAAGAATTACCTGGTGTAAGGATATTTTATCTAGCCATAACTGGCAAAAAGTATTAAGTTCAGATTTCATAAATTAATGACTTATGGTTGTCCAGGAGTTGGACCCTACTGAAGTTCAGTTCAGTACAAAAAAAAGGATTCCTAAGTAACATTTGAGAGCCATGTCGAATATACCCAAGGGAACAGCTAAAGAATTTTCAGCTGACAAGTTGTTTGCATGTAGTTGTTTCCACTTAACAACAACAACAAAAAAGGTATTATCTTTTCTTAAAACAGGTTTTAACTTAGAAGGAACATGAGTTAGTTATAAATTATGTATGTAATTTTAGGTAATAAGACAGAATTTCTTTTTCAATACTTTTTGATGTTGAATGAACATGTGAAAATTTTCTTCAGGGATTGGTTTCTCAAGTCAATTGACATGCATGGTATAAATTATGTAAACCATTAAAAAATATTTATATAGCATTCTAGAATCTGCCTCGTCTTTTTTTCTGGATGCAGAGAAGGGAAGATACTTATAATATAGAATTATAAGAACAATAACTCTTTTAATAGAACTCCTGGCATGCTTGAAATGTCAATGTAACAGAGTATCAAATAATCAAGATTTTACTCCCTTATCCTTATGATGTGATTAAAAAATATGTAAGTGTAAAATCCTAAACATATTTTTTAAATATGAGAGAGATGAAACTATGATCTATTAGTCTATTATCCAAATATGCCTTGCCTATCAGTTCTTCCCCTGAATTTTTAAAAATATCACCTCCTTCATACTTTACAGAAGGAAGAATTGTGTGTTGCACAGTATCTCTTTACTAGACTTGGAGAAAGATGGTTGCATAAAAAACTGTAATACCGCAGTATGTTATGTTGTCAGCTTGTGTGTTAAAAGCCAATCTACTCTCATTTTACAGGGTGGGAAGAAATGAGATGAGGTGGGCACGGGTAAACTAGTCACTGAAGACTTAGATATATCAGTTCCTTTTCTTTCTTTCTTTCTTTCCTAATTAAGTCAAAAATCTTCTGGACTTTTAAAAATAATTCAGATCTCCACCTTATTTCAAGCCAAGTAAAATAAAATCTCAACCAGCCAAATCTTCAGAAATTATTGTAAAGATATCAGATGCACCATCTGAGAATAGAAAAATGCAAAATATGAATTAATTTCTATGCCCCACCCTACATTTGTCAGTTATTCATTTGGCAAAGGACATGTATAATACTTTCTAGCCCTCAAGATGATACTTGCTAACATTTATTTAAGAGCTGGTCTCTGTTACATACTTTACCACATTGTTTCACAGGACCTTCCCAGAAACCCTAGAGGGCAGGTACTATTATCGTCCTCTTTTTATAGAATAAAAACCTGAGCCTTGGAGAATTTGAGGAGCTTGCCCACAGCCTTATAGCTGAGAACTTGGCAGCCCAGGGATTTGTGCCCAGGTTGGCTGAATTGAGAACCTGTGATCTTTACCCCTGGGAATGAAAAAAGCCAAACACTGAACATACGTGTACCAGAGCTTGGGATGGCGGCTCACGGAATGATTTTTTCCATTAGTTGGAGTGTCTTTTGTTGCTGATTTACTCAACAGGAATTCTTGAAGCTTCTGCTTTACTTCTGTACTTGCCACTGCCCCTGAAACACACACATACAGAAACAGATGGTGATTTGTGGTTCTGTCCTCTCAAGCCTCTGGAATATTTAGCAAAAATTAAGAAGTAACACCACTCGTCACAGCATATGAAGTTTTCCTATTAAAAGAAGAAACCAGAGTCTAAACAGCCTTTAGAAAATGACATAGTAATATTTTGTAACTACTGCTTCAACTGCCAATTTTCAAAAGACCTTCGATGATTTCTTTAATTGCTTTTGCAGAAAGGGGATTCCCAGAATTAATACTAATTTTTTCCTAAGCTTTAAAAAATACTGCTGAGGAACAGAACACTGCTTTTTAAAAGTCAAGAATCTTGGGGGACCATATAAGCGATTAAGCAAATTAAAATGAGCTCTTCTGAATTGCTAGTTTGAAAAACTTTTTTAAAAAGCACTTTTGCGCATTAAACAAATAAATATTGCTGACAATTCCAGTTTAAGTCATCACATTTTAAACCTTGCTACGACCTGATTTTGAACTGACCTCATACAGGGGAATTATTTGGATCTGTCTCCCTCTTGTGGATAGTTGCTTTTTAAAAAAAAAAAAAAATTCTACCTTAAATCTTCTCAAAGTTTGGGTACTTGAAAACTAAATGAGACAAGGCTTGACTTATTAAAGAGTAATTATTACTTGAGCAGGAGGAAGGTATGGTGGAGTAATGTGGAAGTGAGTTTATTATTAAACACAATGCCATAGCTATATTGCCTTAGTATAACATTATTTTTAAGGTTCAAAACAACAGAAATTAGCATCTTTGCCAAACAATGCTATGTTTACTTCTGGAGGTGCTTGTAGACTGAATGCAGAGAGCTGATATGTGAATGTCAAAGCCTTACATTTGGGTCCATAAGGTATTCTTTTACTTAAACACAGACAATTTTGACAAGTTTAATTCCACTCTTTATCAGGCTCCTTTCTGAATGACCATCAGCTAAAGATGAGGGAAGAGATCCGTCTTTTACCCTGGTGCCTCTTACTTTCTCGTCCTCTATCTTTGCCTCTGAGAGGAGGAAGCTGCTGTTCTCTGCGATGCCTCTCTACTTCCTGTTCTTGCCTCTGCTGCTCCAGTTTCTGCTCCTTTTCTAGCAGTTCTTGTTGCTGTTTTATGGCTAGAAGTTCCTGTTGCAACTTGCGAGAAGAGAAAGACATGAGAGTGTGCAATTTCTTTAGACTTCATAGTCATCAATGACCAAAATCGAAATGTTATGAGCTTTTGGAAATTATTTGTATTTACTTTACATTTTACCCATTTTTTGGTATATTATTGAAATCTAAAGACAAGCAACTAATGCCATAAATGGTCTTAAGGTCATTAACAAGAAAGTTTTTAGGTAATTTCAACACCTACGCCATCCTATCACAATATTACCAAATTCACTCAGATCTTCAGTTCCTTGAGTAACTTTCCTTTGTGCATCTGAAATACATGATACAGGCAAAGAAAGGCAGGAACTTCGCAGAAGTCTGTTTTACCAATTCCCTTGCAACATAAACAAATGAAATCTTCACTTCTTATCCTGAGAAACTGTGTGAACATAATCAAACTGAATAGAATAGTGAGAGATGAGTTAATTTGGGGGAAATCTACCTGAAATAAAACGAAGGCTAAAAATTTCAAAACCTTCCAAGAAGGTTTTCAAAAGATGAATGCAATCTGTATATCCATAACAAGCTCTTCTCTCAAAATAGCAAAGTCTAATTAGTTCACTCAGTGCACAAAACCCTTCAGATTAGAGACTGGTCAAGAAGAAATCACTTCCATCAGACTACACTTTGATGCACTGTTGTTTGGCTGTCTGAATCCCTTGAGTTCACTTCCAAATAAGGTACATCATGAATATAAAGCATTCTTAATAACCATTTTGAGGACTTCCCTGGTGGCGCAGTGGTTGAGAATCTGCCTGCCAATGCACGGACACGGCTTTGAGCCCTGGTCTGGGAAGATCCCACATGCCGCGGAGCAACTAGGCCCGTGAGCCACAACTACTGAGCCTGTGCGTCTGGAGCTTGTGCTCCGCAACAAGAGAGGCCGCGACAGTGAGAGGCCCGTGCATCGCGATGAAGAGTGGCCCCCGCTCGCCGCAACTAGAGAAAGCCCACGCACAGAAACGAAGACCCAACACAGCCATAAAAAAATAAATAAATAAAATTTAAAGAAAAACACAAAACCATTTTGAGATGTCAATTTTCTCTCAGACTAAGAAATAGACATGGAATAATCGTAAATGTGCCCACTGAGGAATAACTCAAGACTGAGTTCTACTAGGCTCTGACATTACTAGATACGAGATCTAGACAACACTAAGCCACTCAGAGAACTGGTTCCTCATATATAAGACAGAGGAATAATCTCCACCATGCATCATGTTCATAAATGCATATGAAATTTAAGTTGTAAGTTTGAACAATACTAATTTTGCTTATTATTACTATTTTAAACTCTAAATACTAATGAAGTTAGTGTAATTTGCTGTTTATATGAGATAGGTGCCTAAAATTCTGAAATTTACACTGCACAGTAACAGAACAAAAATAACAAGTTATATGGAATGGCATCAGAGTCACTGTGGAGCAACAGGAAGCCAACTCTGCATGTCAAGCATGATAGCTTCACTCGTCCCAGAAGGACATGGCTAGAAGCATTTCTGGTTAATTTTCAAATTACAGTCTTTGACACTTTGGATTTGATCCACCAGTCTCTTAATAAGTGTTTTTAGATACTCCATTCTAACCAAAAATTTCATAATTCTGCTTAAACTTTGCCTTAAATGTTAATTCTATATAGACATTGGGGTTGATCAAGTTGATTTATTGCTTCACCCAAAGCCCCAGTGGAATTGAATATTAATCTCTCTTAGGAATTAGAAAAGCACACGATTTAATTTCCACAGCTACTATTCATTATCAAAGATTGCAGGAATGAGGTTAAAAAAAAAAAAAAGAAACAAAATGTCACTCCTCCAGTTTCATGTTCTAGTCCAAGACAGAGGCAGAATGAAGTAGTAGCTTTGGAGGTAGATGAGGCAAGATTACAAATCCTGGAGCATCCACTTACTGGCTGTGTAGCCTTGGGCAAGTTACAGTGTTTCTGCCTCAGATTACTAGGTGGAAAAATGGGATAACAGCATCTAACTCAACAGATGATTATAGAAGCCAAAGATTCCAAACACTAATATAAGTTAAGCATCATGCTGTGTCTTCCTCATAAATGTAAAATCTAGATGAATGTTAAAAGCATCAACTTTTAGTCCTATGCATAAAAAATATAAAACAATAAAATTAAAAAATTTTAAAGCAAAGAAACTTCTTAAACTTAAAGGGAAATTTTAAGTATGACTTTAGTTTCCGAAAAAGCAACTTATTACTTTAGAAAATAATTCCAAACACTAAGTTTTCCTTAGCTATCTCAGAATCATTTTTCTCCCTCCCCTTTTCCAATATTTTCTAGGTGTCAGTAAACCTGCTATATACTACCTTGTTTGGGCTAAAGTAACAATTACGTACTTGCTACTATTAACTTTTGAGTAAAATCAAACAATTACTTAAAAAAATTTTATGTTGATCTTTACAACTACAAAAGGCATCAAACATAAATGAAAAGAACTGTCTAAAGCTGTAACTTATCAGTATTGCCCTATATTCAGGGCAACACCACTTGCATACCACAGCAAAATGAAACAAACCTTCAACTATGGGGAAGAATATAAATTTTACTCATTCATCATTGCCATTTTAACATGCCTAGAATGAATGAAGAAGGAAATCTGGACATTATTGTTACTATTATTGTTTCAAAGGTCAAACTGAAATAAAATGTTCCAGAAGCACTCAAAAATAAGTCTATAAACTAAATGAAGGTTTCCTATACCGCAAAATACAACCAGGATTCCATATGAGACTTAAAACAAAATCCTCACTCTTATTTTTAAGGTATCTTATGGGTCAATATATTGTAAGTGTCTTTTAGTAAAGTTCACTAGTTAAAGGAAAAAAATACCACATTTTACATCAGGTATCAAAGAGACTTTTTCTGAAAGTAAGTTAAAATAGGTCTTCCAGGCTAAGGAAATATAAAACAAGGAACATAGGAAAGAAAAAGCATTTTTACCCTCTGAGACACTGTAATATCAATGTGGTAAAATTATATAATATTAACATAAATTAGTTATCTATATTAACCCCACATAAATGTGCTTGTATTTTATTTGCAAGTGAGTAAAAGATCAACTTCTGCAGGGCAGAAATTGAGACACAGATGTAGAGAACAAACGTATGGACACCAAGGGGGGAAAGGGGCGGGGGGTGGTGGTGGCGGTGTGATGAATTGGGAGATAGGGATTGACATGTATACACTGATGTGTATAAAATGGGGATGACTAAGAAGAACCTGCTGTATAAAAAAATACATTTAAAAAAATGCAAAAGGAAAAAAAAATCAAGTGTCTATAACACAATACAATAAAAATGAAATAATATAACATATACTTTATTATATTAATAAGTTAACATAAGTTAAGTCACTTTTGAAGGAGTTGGACATAAAAGTAGACTTTTTTATTACAAATATTTGCTACTTTATATTACTGTCATAATAAATTCAAATTAAACATCTACTAAGTCAGACCAAAATAGCTTTGTTTTAATTATTTTTGTCAAGAAGTTGAAAGACATTTTACAAATAAAGCTGAAGTAATATTTATCTCTGAGGATACAAGAGAATAAATAGATACACAGACACTGATAATAAAATACTCCATCATACATAATTGTGGGATATGGACATATTTCTCCTAGAATAATTTAAACAACTTGGGTCTCTAATTGTCAACTACTCCCAAAACTGTTTCAATAAATTCTTATCTACAGTCTATTAGACTTGTATAAAAACACTGAAAATATATGTATCAGTTTCTTTATATAAAATTTTGTTGAGCTTCTCATTATGTTATTATTTTGAATGTATACATTATGAGGTCTTTTCCATAAGGAAGATTAGGACATACTCAGAACATCTACTTATAGAGCACTCAAAATATCTACTTATAGACCAAAGACAAAAATAAAAAAAGGCTCTCTCTTCACATAAAGGGATTAATTTATCCTCTCTGGTGAATAGTATATGAAGATTCTTTTTTTTTAAATTAATTTTTATTGGACTATAGTTGCTTTACAATGCTGTGTTAGTTTCTACTGTACAGCAAAACGAATCAGCTATATGTGTACATACATACATATATATATATATATATGGCTCTTTTTTGGATTTCCTTCCCATTTAGGTCACCACAGTGCATTAGGTAGAGTTCCCTGTGCTACATAGTATGTTCTCATTAGTTACCTATTTATACATAGTATCAGTAGTGTGTATGTGTCAACCCCAATCTCCCAATTCCCCCCTCTCCCCCTCCCTTTCCCCCTTTGTATCCATACATTTGTTATTAGAAATATAAAATGGGTCTTTCCATGCTCGTGGTTCTTCTTGGTGGAGAGCAGATGGGGCAAATGGACAAAAGCATGTAGAAGAGAATCTTAAAAAGGGTGGGAAGTTACTATTCCTTACTATTGATGCTGTAAACTAACAGAAAAAAGAGTGGTAGAGGCTCCTCTCCAAAAAGCAAAGCAGGTTTTTGCCAGGATTCCTTTTACTTACCCAGGTTTTTCACTAGTACAATCAAAGTTTCCTCCCAGCCATGCATCCGTATCTTTTCATAGTGAAATATCCCTCCACTGCTCCCTCTTATGCCCATGTTATGGTGCAGGCTCCCCGAGTCAACGGTCAGAGACAAAGAAACGTTTGCTACCTTGATGTGCTCCTGAAGCTGAGCCTGGTGCTGCCGTGTCAAGTTCTCATGCTGTTTCTGAAACTCTGCGATCAAGAGCTGCTTCTGGATTTGCTGCTGTTGCTGGATGAGGAGTAACTCCTGCTGAAGTTGCTTCTCACGGACTACAGGGTCCACCACGGGCATCATCATCCTGAGGTCTGTCCTTAGGTCTAAAGGCGAGATGGGCTCCAGGCCCACAGGAACCTCTGATTTTACATCAACTGGAGAGACAGAAAAAAAGGATGGATGATAGAGGATAGAAAATTAGCACATTGACTTGGAAACAAATGAAAAGTGAAAGACACTATACCCCATTAGACAAATTTTACATCAACAAATCTAGTCTTTTTTTTCACAAGGATGGTAAAAGGTCTTCTGTATATCAGGCTTGATAAAATGAACCACAGGTTAATTTTCAGCCAGCAATTTGTACTCTGCTGTGAAATCTTCCACATTTCCCTTTTTCAAAGAGATGACTCCAAAGATTCATGGATATCAAAGTTGTTCATAAAACTTATTCTACTGGACCACTTACCAAATTCAAGTCAACTTAGGATAAAAAAATGCAACTCTATCGAGGAAAAGATGTCATGTTATATTAGAAAACTTCTAACACAACTAAATTTGTACACTTGCAAACATTTTTGTTTGTAATCAGAGTCAGAAAACATATTCTAAGATATATTCCTTATGAAGTAAACCTTTTAAAATAATGTATTTGTAGGGTTACTGGACCTACCAAAGAAAAAGTAAAAATATGCAAGCTAAAATGTGGGAAATGGTGAGTAGAAAGAAAATACAGACCCAGGGTAGACAGAAGTCACCTAATTTTCAATTTCAAATCATTGTAAAAATTTAAAAACTACTGGAACAACAACAACAAAAAATGCTTCTATAAATCAACTTTGATATTCAGGCTGCCAATTTTCAACCTCTGCTCTAAATCTAAATGCCTAGAACTTCCCAGGTGGTCCAGTGGTAAAGAATCTGCCTTACAATGCAGGGGACGCGGGTTCGATCCCTGGTCAAGGAACTAAGATCCCACATGCTGTGGGGCAAGCCGCGCGCCACAACTACTGAGCTCATGGGCCTCAACTAGAGCCCATGTGCTGCAAACTACAGAGCCCGTGCGCCCTGGAGCCTGGGCGCCACAACTAGAGAAGAGAAAACCCACACCCCACAACTAGAGAGAAGCCCACGCACCACAACAAAGAACCCACGTGCCGCAACAAAAGATCCCACATGCCTCAACGAAGATCCCGCATGCCAGAACTAAGACCTGATGCAGCCAAAAATAAATAAATTAAATAAATAAATAATAAATAAAACCTTAAAAAAAATCTAAATGCCTGTTCCCATAACTTTTAAAAGGATGTATCACCCTCAGGGTAACTGTGTTATCCTGAGTGTGTTATTTAAGTTCTCTAGGTCTCGGTTCCCTCATATGCAAAATGGAGATAATTACCATTAGCAGTAACAACACAGAGTTGTTAAAAGGATTAAATGTGATAATCCACTCAAAGACTGACAACATATATCCCTCAATAAATGCTTTCTCTAAAAAAATTATGTAAAAACAAATTTCCTGTGTATTAAAATAAATCATCAACACTGTGGGGCTAACCAAACAAAAATATGGAGCCAGTATGAAAATAAAATTGTTTATGATTTCTATTAAATATTAGAAAATAGAAACACTAAAACATCTAGAAAAATTATAAAACAAGAAAACAAAGAAACATAGCCAAACAACTAAAAAAAAAAATCCACCTTCACTAGTAAAGATATGCAAAATTTTAAATAAAAATAAGGCATCATTTTCTAATGATTAAATATCATATATATGATTCACATATATGCATATGTGTATGTACAACATCCGCTTGTATAGGACAAACATATGATCAAGTAGACAATTATATGTTGCAAGTGGCACTGCCAGTTGGTTTAAAACTTCTGAAAAAGTGATACGTGATATCACAATCTGGTGACATCTGTTAAGAGGCATTAAGTATTTCTACCATTTGATTCAGGTTTGCCAACTCTTGGAATATATCTTAAGGAGATAATACTAACAGGAAGAAACAGTTCAATGTCATACTGTTTACTGAAGTATTATCATTTTAACTGAAATCACCAACTACAAGGAAATGTCTAGTAAAATATGTCACATCCATTTCATGGAAAAATATGCAATCATTAAAAATAATGTTTATGGGAACATGAAAAATGTTGTTGTAACATTAAGTGAAAGAACAATAATAAAAATGACATATACCCTATGATAACTCTTTAAAAATTAGTTAATTTAGTCAATGTACATTTACTGAGAATCTTAAATTCCCAAGGTGATTCTAGATGTTTGGGTTCAGTAGTAAAACTAAAAGACAAAAAAATTCTAGCCCTCAAAGAGCATATATTCTACTGGAGATTTAATGGTATTAAGTTTCTGAATTCTACCAGCAAAGACTGGTGAGATAGAGAACAAAAGAAAGTTGTATTTTGGGTGGAAATATGAATAATTTTCCCCCTTCTAATTTTCCATATTTTTACAAATTGTATCTAATGCTGTGACTCCTACTCTGAGTAACTTAAATGTGAAGACTCCAGGCTGGAAACTACAAAGTTAATATTCCATGCAAATTTAAGAGATATTTTCAGGAAGTCAATAAAGCCTAACATAAATTCTGTCTATAGAAGTTAAGGCTTCAAACACTAAATGAAACGTTAATGTCTTGCTTATCATCTGAATTGTGTGTACACACAAGCATGTGTGTGTGCAGGCACGTGTGTGTGTCAGCTTGTAGGGGTGGAGTGGGGGAACTGATATCAATCTTGGTTGCTGACACTGGTGATTTTTCAATGTATAGATCAGAAGAGCTTGCACTGATAGTGCTGTATATGCCAGTTTAATGAAAATGGGAAAACAATTTATCAATAAGCCATAGTTTGGGGGACAATGTCTTCTAAAACATGATATTTACAAAAGGAAAAATAATAATTGTGACAAGTTTGGAACTAACTGAGGAAGATAGCCTGTAAGATCTCTTGGTCAAAAGGTCCAATGTAGAACTTTCAATTAAGGCTCTGGAGTAACATGAGATTTTGAGCATTAATTTATAGAGTTGGCGTTATTCCAACCAAAAGCAATGGCTGTTAAGCATATATTTCACTTTTACATTAAAAAGTCCAGACTAAAGCCTCAGTTTTTACATGGACATCTCAGTAAACAATTTAACCCTATAAAGGCAAAATGTAAAATTTCAAGAGATCCTGGGGTCTCTTGTTGCTGGCATTCTTAATATCCATAAACTATAACCGTCAACCCCCCGCCCCAAAAAAGAACAAAACCCAAAAGAGATAAGGAAAAAAGACCCCCAGAACTCTCCAAAACAGCTAGTGTAAGCCTCAAAGGGTAATTTGACTTCTTAACCTGCTATCCCAACAGAAATGATTGTGTCTAACTGCTTGCCTTTGTTCAGAGACTAATCACTAAATTGTGAAAAATCACCCTCAACTTACAAAAACTGCTCTTGATTATAAATAATTGCCCAAGACTGAGAGAAAGAGGCAGGCAAGATCCCAGTCTTTCATCCAATTTATTCAGCAGCAATCCACATTCCATTTGTCTAGACTAAATATAGCAGCGTTTACACAAGAAATCAATAGTGCTTGCAGAGAGGAGAGCGAAGGCATGAATATTTCATCAAACTCAGAGAGAAATGGCAATCAGCAAACTGATGGTTCTGTGTAGGTCATCTCTGGCCTGCTGGATTAGTTCCTGTTACTTGGACAATAGCTCATCTCTGGTTAATCATAATCATATCACAGCCATTCTTTCTATTTTTAAAATTAATTGCATTGTGGGTGACAAAGGCTCATCGTATTCCAAAAAGAATGACGGATTTTTCTTCCATCTTCTGTGACAGGCTAATAAGCCTCCCCAGGAGCAATAATAGTAACACAATACCAGGGCTGAGTTTCAACAAGTTACAGTCACTTACACATCACAGAATGTGAAAGAAAGGGCATTGTCCACAGCTGCTGTATTATCATAATCAGAAATAATCAACTAACAAGGAAAAATTAACAACCAATTTTAACAGTGAGGAAATGGAATCATCACTGTTCACAACATTTCTTGTCTAGGAACAGGCAAATTACTTAGAACAGGTGGCCAGTGATACATAAGTTAGAAGGAAGTTGATGATAACAGTAGCATTACCATTACTTATAAACAAATCCTGTTTTCTTAACAGATCTCATAACTTTATTTAGACTCACCTTATTTGTCTGAGATTTCAAATACATGTGACATATATATGTATATTATATGTTTATTGTTATTCTAATAGCAAATACCCAGTCAGAACATTTCCACATATATTTAGTCTTATTATTACTTTACAGAGTTCTGCTCGTTCTTTCCTCAGTGTCTTTTCTTACTAACTCTTTGATAGTTATTCCCTCCTCTACTTAGGACTTATCAACTCATGCAATTTTTTTTTTTTTTTTGCGGTACGCGGGCCTCTCACTGTATGGCCTCTCCCGTTGCGGAACACAGGCTCCGAACGCACAGGCTCAGCGACCATGGCTCACGGGCCCAGCCGCTCCGTAGCATGTGAGATCTTCCTGGACCAGGGCACGAACCCATGTCCCCTGCATCGGCAGGCGGACTCTCAACCACTGCGCCACCAGTGAAGCCCAACTCGTGCAATTTTTTAGAAATAGTTTTTATTTTAAGAAACATGGAAACAAAAAAGCTCCCATTTCAAAATAAAAATCTCAGCTCATATAGATGCTTATGATAATTACATTTATTTCAGCAACATATACACCTGTTCAGCTGTAACTAAATTTCTTTGATAAATACGTTGTTTTATATACCAAGACCATTAAACAGTTAAATCAAGGTACTAAGGACACACTAAGTAGTCACGGCATGTTTCTTAATTTTTCACTTTAGATGTTATTATTTATAGCACAGGTATGTAGGGAGAATTTTTGTATGTTCAAAAACAGGAATCTTTGGTTGCTTTTTTATCAGCTGGGTTACAAACAAGAAGCCATCCATTTTAAGAATGTTTTCAGTGAATAACTTGCAAACCTCATGGATGGAAAAATTCTAAGAATGCAAATTTTGACCATTTACAACTATCACAACAATGGTCAAGACTGTTCACGCTGTTCCTCTGAATGAGATCCCGAAGCAGTGCAGTGTAAAGCACAGGCTTTCATACACAGAAAAAAGGCACAGGCACAATCTCGCCACCAATTTGTATGTGTCAATTCAGTTACAAGTTGAGACTTGAAAAACCGTGACAAAAAATGGAACCATGTTTAACTATCTCAGTTAATAGTCACAATTACAACAGCTACAATAATATTCAGGATACAGCATCACCAGTGCTGCCCAGAGCCAGTTTATATGGAAAATAAGTTCTTACACCAAGAAATGGGTGACCACAACCACTGGCAGGTGGATATATGAATAACGATTTCCAGGTGTGGGAGAAACAAATGCTGCTCTGATCATCTGCTCAGCTTCTTTTGTTCCTCCTTTCCTGTGCAGAAATCTTTGGGCCTGCAGACTCTGCCCATGGGAAAAGGCTGCCTGTTGTGCTGTTTTGTGCTTTAACATCATCCTGTCAAATGTGTGGGCCTGTCATTAGTTCAGGGTTCAGAAAAGAATGTGGATATGGAGAACAGTATGGAGGAGTTTTTTTTCCTCAGAAACCTGAAAATAGAACTACCATGTGACCCAGCAATCCCACTACTGGGCATACACCCAGAGAAAACCATAATTCAAAAAGATACATGCACCCCAATGTTCACTGCAGCACTATTTACAATAGCCAGGACATGGAAGCAACCTAAGTGTCCATCAACAGAGGAATGGATAAAGAAGATGTGGCACATATATACAATGGAACATATTACTCAGCCATAAAAAGGAATGAAATTCGATCATTTGTAGAGACGTGGATGGACCTAGAGACTGTCATACAGAGTGAAGTCAAAAAGAGAAAAACAAGTATCGTATTAACACATGTATGTGGAATCTATAACGATGGTATAGATGATCTTATCTGCACAACAGAAATAGAGACACACACGTAGAGAACAAACATATGGACACCAACCGGGAGAAAGGGGTGGTGGTGGGATGAATCGGGAGAAAGCGATTGACATATATATATTGTCGATGCTATGTATAAAATACATAACTAATGAGAACCTACTGTATAGCTTAGGGAACTCTACTCAGTGCTCTGTGGTGACTTAAATGGGAAGGAAATCCAAAAAGAGGGGATATATGTATACGTATAGCTGATTCACTTTGCTGTACAACAGAAACGAACACAAAATTGTAAAGCAACTATACTCCAATAAAAATTAATTTTTAAAAAAATGAATGTGGAATACCTCTCTCGGATACGTGTAATCCATACTTTTTCAAAGTATAGCCTTTAATAATAGTTTAAGTACATGGGAAATGCTGCAGGAATTTATATGAAACTTCAGCAGGAATAGACATCTTTCACTAATCTTTCCCTACTTGTTTCATTTTTGCACCCTTCGCCAGGAGAGGCTGGTTCTATTAACCTATGTGTACATGTATTCTAATGATACCGTGTCATCTATGAAACTCTGCTCAATACCAAGATGTTCACTTATGCTGGTTTGACAGGTAGTGTCAGAGAGATTATTACCTGCTCTGTATAGTATGTACTGCCTTGTCCTGTCATTTCTGTACTTTCTGGCCAAACTGAAATCAATATGGAATAAAAACAGTGACACCCACTACCAATTAGGAAGTTATCTGGTTTACTGTGTCTTAAACTCTTCATATGCACATATGCAATTCGACTGATCATCTGGTCAGCTAACGCTAGTACAGTTTTCACTGTGAGCCTTCTTGAACAGAAACTGGAGAGGTCTTGGAGAATGGATGGAAGAAGATCCATAAGTATCACTTACAGTCTTTGTGCTACTGATACAACTTTATGTGTGGGATGTCAATCCCACCATGAAGAATCTTAAAGTTTGCTCTGGTACAGCAACAGGGGATACCTAGCTTTTGTGATTCTAGCTTCACTGACACTTCCTCATCATTGGTTACGTTGATCACCAGAAAGAATTCTTCAGGTAGAAGCCATGGGCTTTGGGAAAGAAACAGAACTTAAATGTTTTTCTTCCTTCAACTCCATGAACTTGATTTACATCCACTTAAACCACCTTGATATTTCCTTTTCTGAAATCCTGCTACCACCTCTCACTCCCTTTCTTTTAACACTGATTTGGAACAAAAGAAATCCAATTTTGTAATTTTATTTACACTTTTATCCATTATATCTTACTTGTTATATCACAGCATAAACCTAACTGAGGGCTGGCCCATGTCTGATGGCTGTTTGTATTTTGTTCCTCTAGCTCTTTGCCTCAATAACTACATTGCAGCATAAATTCTTAAGTATAATATAATTAATACTATCTAAAGAAAGTATCAGACTGTTTAGGGCTGTGTATATCTAAAATAACATTGAAATCACTGTTTTTAAAGTATCATAGGTTAACATATCACTTTTCATTTACACCTTTATTCAGCAAATATTTGTAAAGCCATGTTAATTGCCAAAACAGTTTTTAGTCAACAAGAGAAGGCACTGCCTTCAAGGAACTCATGTGTTGATGCACATCAAGCCATAAACTGATGTAGAAAACATGACGCATCAAGGGCAATGATGTTGGTGCTCTAGAATCCCACCTGGGCCCTCTTCTATTTTCCCTCCAGGACTCTCAGTGGTGATATTTTCCATTCCCAGGACTTTATTTGCTTCCTCTACGGTCACAATTCTCTCTCCAGCCTAAACATCTATTCTAAACTTGCCACCGATATGTATAACCAGTACTGTTACTCTTCATTTACCTGTCTTACTCTGCTCTTTCTCCAGTACCTCTGGAGAGGTACTGTGCAGCCAGAGGAGAACATGAAAGTGATATTTGACTCCTCTGTCCCTTTATTATCCATACCCAATCAACATAAACAATCTTTTCTACTCTGAAATATTTTTTGAATTCATCAAGCGCTCTCCACTACCACTGCCTATTTTACTAAAGCAGCCCTCTGTCACTTTCCTGGGTAACACCCATCAGTGGAACCCCAATCTTTAACATGATGGCCTATTCCTCTATGACGTGCTTTCTGCCCGTGTTTTCAGCTTCAACACCCCCTACTCTCCTCCCTTCATTTGAATCACACCGATCTTCTTTCAGTCTGTGAACACACCATGCTCTCCGAAATCTCAGAGATTTCTCATATACATTATCTCTTTCTAAATTCCAATCCCACCCCATTTTTCTATACTGATTCTGACTTATCCTTCATATCTTAGCTAAAAATGATTTGATGTAGGATGTCTTTCTGTATCTTATTGTATTTTCTCATTAAAATTTTCAATTCATTTTCATAATATTTGTTTAATTGACTCCCTTCACCATTATTCTAAGTTCCTTGAGAAGAGGGACCACATTTTCAGTGCCTGGCACAGCATAAAATCATAGTAATGCCTCAGTGCATACCTGAAATGAATGAAGGAATAAATGAATGAGTGATAGTGATGAATCATACGGTAATAAAATTAGAAACACATATGTACATATCCAATTAAAATCCTAAAACAATTACTTACTAGTTCTTTTTGACTGTCTGAACCCAGGTAAACATTGACTGTTTATTGATAAGTGAATGAGTTTCTGGCAAAAGTGATTAAGTATTTGAAAAAAGCAATCTCAAAAATTTTTCCACCTAAGATGTCATTTCACATTTCCCAGACCCCAAGTTATCTCTTAAAACTCAGTGTGCTGACAGGTGACAACCACCAAAGTGCAGGAAGGGAACGCTGAGTAAAATAAAACTTACCCATCATCCTGTTTGCCTCAGTAGAGATCACCAAGAATAAACCACAATCCTGAGTTATCTAAACAGTAAGGCCTAATTCATGAATGATTACCCCATGTTACATTATGAGAAAATTAGAACAGAACCGATAAACTATAAGCTAAGAATTTTTTTCAAATCTCCAATTTGAAAAATGAAGAATTACTAAATTAATAGAAAATTACTAAATTAATAGACAAGACAGTAAATTAATTAATACTAAATTAATACAAAAGAATAAATCATCTTAAGGTTATTTAATATTTTCTCTAAAATATCCAATAACTGATTTTTTAAAAAATATTGAAGTGCCTTTTATTGAAGACTCTTCACTGAAATGTGTAGAATCATTGCAGACTGGGAAGGCATATTTTTTTCTGAAAAAGTAAATTACTCAATTTGAATGTGGCTAACATCAAAAATGGAAAATGCAAAAACAAGCAATACAACGTCAGTTTGATGACAATGTTGCCCAAATTTCACTTTAGTAATACAAATAAATATTCTTAGCTTATTTTCCACTGTTAATATTTATATCATAATGAAATAAAGAATAAATTAATCAAACTTGAAAAAATAATTTCTAGAACAAGAATACTTAAATTGATTAGTCCAGAAATACAATTCTCCCTGATAGTGATTCTGTTCAAGTTACACATGTTTACTGTTTCTTTAAGGTGCACTAATACATGGCATAAATGAAAAGAAAATAAATGCAAGAAGCAATCTGAGCTTTTATTTACTATTCTCTTATTCCCAGGGGTCTGAACAGGAAACAAAAATAACCACAAATGACTAAAATATCAGTAGGCCTTGAAATATCAACATTTAAGCTAAAGAAAGCTAACTTTTTAATCAAAGCCTTACTATTTTGATTTACTTAATTCAAATTCCCTCTCTGCAAATATGCTTTTGAATTAACGAGTCATAACAAACCATAACACCAACATGAACTGTCAACTCATTTGTAATACCCACTTAGTTCTAAAGTATCACAGTGTTTGCTAGTGCTTTACTATTTGAGAACCAAGTAGAAGCTTCACTGAGTTTCCTGCAGTATGGGGACAAAATCAAACCAATTTACGTGACTTCAAGGTAATAGGAGCTAAGAACCTAATCCATGTCATTTTGTAATTTGAGACAAAAATTTAATCAGATTTAATGATACCTGTAAATGAAACATTCAGTAGATGAGAAATGTTAATGCCGTGAAGTAGAGAATACAGGTATTTATCTAAAAAGTGTCACTTATTCAGCCATGTATACCACTCATCATCTAGGATGTACAGCAAACTGACCTCTATAAGAACTATGACGAAGGTGGGACAAACTGTCTCCTCCATATTTTTCTCTACAACTTATATTTTTTTTCTAGGTTACAGACAAGTACTAAATTATTACTATTTGCAAACAGCTAACACAACTTCCTTCTCATTACGAAAACTTAATATGTGAGGCAGGGGATTCCCCTCTGACTCCAGAATTTAGTTCATCACCTGACATGTAATGTAAGTTTAATAAATATTGGTTGAATAAATGATTCTCTCAGCAGAGACCTCACTCTAATAACACTTTTTTTGAACAAATTACATTTGTTTATTTGGCAAATAGACTTTTTTCAAAGAATATGTTCCCACTCCTCTATCAGGAACCCTTGTGTGCAGAAGTATGTAACCGTATTCTGTTTTGAGAGAAAAGAAGAGCTTTTATTGGTTTTGTGTACTGCCAGCAAGAAACAATTGCCTTTAACCTAAAAAATATTCCAATATTTTCTGAAAGCTTCAATGCTTAGTATATTTAAGACAAGAGCATATATTAAAAGTTGCAGGAAGGTATGAAAGAAAAAGAGCAGAAATGCCATGCATGATGCTTCTCTCATTTTCCTCTTCGATTTAAACCATGTCTTTTCCTTTTCTACTCTCTAATCTTCAGTCTTGCATAATGGGACTAGGACTTCAACCTTTTTTTCCCCCCTTCTCCAGATCTCAGTTGTTTTCTAAGCTCTGAGGAAATCTTTATTACAAAACAAAAGTCTTATAGTCCCACTAAAACGTTCTAATATAGGATTGCACTCACTTTTAAAAACAAAAACATTTCTTTATACAGCTGGACACTTTCTTCAAATAAAAACTTATGAATAGTCCCAACGTATAAAGCCAGCACGAGTGCAACTATTAAGTAGGAGCCAATCTCCCACCCACTCACTTCCTCCCTGGCCTGTTCCCCTGGGAATCCAGACTCCATGGAATTCAACTGAAAAACACTGCTCTAACGGCATTATTTCTTTATTTGCTAAATTCAAATCAGAGGCAAATTACATTAGTCCTCTTTCAAAGAAAAATGCACTACTGTTTCATGGAATTATGAGAATTTGGAATGTATGATTTGGAAATAATAAAGTTTCACTTTGTACATACAATTTGGGGGTGAAAGTTAATGTTAAAAAATAAAAATTCGGGACTTCCCTGGTGGCACAGTGGTTAAGAATCCGCCTGCCAATGCAGGGGACACGGGTTCGAGCCCTGGTCCGGGAGGATCCCACATGCCGCGGAGCAACTAGGCCCGTATGCCACAACTACTAAACCTGTGCTCTAGAGCCTGCAAGCCACAACTACTGAGCCTGCGCCTGGAGCCTGTGCTCCGCAACAAGAGAAGCCACCGCAACAGAAGCCCGCGTACCGCAACGAAGAGTAGCCCCCTCTCGCCGCAACTAGAGAAAGCCCAGGCGCAGCAACAAAGACCCAACATAGCCAAAAAAGAAAAAAATCATCCAAAATTGCACAATTTCAAACCTAGCCAGATAAATGCATTGGCACCCGTGTTTATGTTATTGCCACATGGTGGCGCCACTCTTGTTCATAAGTAGAAATACCCACTGTCCTTTGTCAGAAGTGCTTCAGAGATGAGTTTTAAAATAATTATGCAAGCTTGGAATTATGCAAAGTTTTCAGGCCTTGAGCATTTTAATGAAACGTGACTTCCCTCTGCTGATTCCAAATTTAGCTCTCTAAACTTGGGTAAGAACAAAGACTAATACCATATTGTTCGTTGGTCTGGAGAGTTGTTTTGCTTTAATTTAAATTATGGAGCCAACACCAATATAGCACTTACTATGTGCCACACACCGTTCTGAATGCTTTAAAAGAAATGTTAACTCATTTATCCTTCTTCACAACACTGTAAGGTTGTGCGATCTGGTAACCCACGGGGTAGACACAATTATGAGCCTCACTTCACCAATGAGGAAAATGTAGGCCACAGAGGAAACTGGCCAAGGTCACGTGGCTACTTAGTGGTGCAACAGGAATTAGAACATACAGCAACCAGCTGCAGAGTCTATGGTCTTGGCCACTCCACTATTATTCTTCTTGACTTCTACAAAACAGGTATCCAATTTAATTTCTACACAGTTCACCTTGAAGTTTGCCTTGATGTAAATGAGAATGAAAAGTTTTTTGTTAAAATAATATTACATATGTTTTAGAGGTAAAAGGAAAGCATTTGCTTGTAACAGCCGATATATACCATAGAGAAATGTGTAATGGAACACATTTCTGCATATTTTAACACATTGGTGAATTTTCAGGTGTTTCAATGCTCTCTTTAGAAACAATTCTGTATTTAGGAAGTGCAAATTTAGTGTTTCACTCTTTTCTTTTAGCTACAGAAATTTCTGTTGAGTCTATACAATTTTTAAAAATTCATCTTACTCTCTAATCTGAAATCCACTAACTCACAGGTAAAGACAGCCTAATAATGAAGTTATTATTAGTACTTGATTAACTAAATAACATTGGATTGTTTCAGAAAGAGATCCTGAATCATATTAACTGTAAACTGTTAATGAGACTTGAATGTATTGTTCATAAATTTTTAGATTACTTTTTTAATTGAAGAAAGCGAGCAGTAACAAAAAGGAAGAGGCAGCTGTTTTTTGACAGTATGAGAAAAGATTTGACAGGATAGACTGTGGTAGTTTATCTTTTTCTTATTTCAGAGGTTTTTTTGGTTCATGATTCCTTGTGCATTATAGAAGATGATCACTAGCCATTAAGGCACAACTTGTTAGGTAAGTGGAAGGGTCTACCTAAAAGAAGAGCCTAAAATTGTCAGAAAAATCTAATTTTTTAAAAATATATAAAGAGAAATCAATGTGACAGTATATGTGCCTTAAAGATATTCATAATTTGGCATAAGAAAATGTAATAATTTTTCTCTTCTGTTTAATTAGACTGTCATTAAAATTTCTATTCCTGGTAGAACTCATAGTATCTGTTTATAGAAATAGGCTGTATTCAGAGAACTGTCAGCATTACAGAATGCTTCTCAATATTTTAAGCACAGCTTTGAGATAATCAGTCTACAATTTGAAGCAGTATATACAATTTGTACAAACAAAAGTATAAGAAATAATTTAAAGCATTAAAAATGAACATAACTGTGTAGAGCCGGGGTAAGCAAACTATGGCCAATTCCAGCCTGCCTCCTGTTTTTTTACTGCCTGCTACACATGAATGATTTTCATATTCTTAAACGGTGAAAAAGTAAAGAGAAAAACCTTTCATGACATGTGAAAATTACGTGAAATTCAAATTTCAGTGCTCACAAATAAAGTTTTATTGGAACACAGTCACACCCATTCACTTATTTATTGTCTATGGCTGCTTTCACACCACAAAAGCAGAGTTGAGTGTGACAGAGGCTGTACAGGCTGCGAAGTCTAAAATAGTTACTATCTGCCCTGACTGAAAAAGTCTGCCAAACCTGTGGCAGAGAATCTACATCTACTTTTTATTCTCATACAGTGATACCTCCCATTGACAATCCAATGCCTAAGCTACCTCTCTACTCTCTACCCTACTGGTATAATGTAGAAGGTTAAAAATTACCATAGCTTATTTCATCTAAAATAAAACATAATTAGGAAGCAGATTACGCTGACAAGGAAAATTCCATGTAAAAGTAGCTCTAAGTATTTTTATTGGACTAATATATTAGTTTTAGGCTTTGTTACTCGCTCTTCGCATTAAGCAGTTAACTAGAAAACAAAAATAGAAGTAAGAACGATGACATTTTAAAGTGAGGGATGTATGCTGAGCACTAGCTACAATTTTTGCATGGAGTTTTTTCATTTATTATAGCAATCATTATTCCCCTTTTACAGGTGATGATAATGAGCAATAGACAGGCTAGAGTGAAAACTTCCAAGGTCACATACACAACATTTTTTTAGGTGCTACTTTTTTTTATCTTGCTTACTTAAAATCATGGTAAATATTAACTTCGAATGAGGCTAAATGAAAGTCACTGTATCATACTCCATATTAAAGATTCAGGTGGCTTCTCCTTCTAACTTATCTCTTTTCTATGAGGAAAGATAACAGACTCTGCATGTTAGAAGCTAGATCTAGAACAAATATTTGTTCAATTGAAATTTCTTTTACTAAAAAGAAAAGGACACAGACTGCTCCCATCTGTGTAGCAGTTGATATATGATTCCTCATACTACACACACACACACACACACACACACACACACAGCCCGTACATCTTACAGAAATCAACATGTGAACATTTGCATGAGTTTAGGAAAGGAATGGTTAGAAATTATAGGATATTGTGTTTATTTGACGTTAAAATTTTTGTTAATAATGTGTGGGTTGATTTAGTTTGTATGGAATATTTTAAAACCTTGAGGTTTTAAAGAAACAGCACATGTACCTCAAAGCTACAATAATACCTACTACAAGGTTGGCTATTATATCCTAGCGATAGATCTGCAGCCAAACCACTAAAGAAATGTGGTGCCTCAAACAAAATAGACTTACTAGTTAGGCATTGTAAGAAAAAAAAAACCTATGGAAAAAAATAGTTACCCAAATGTCCTTCCAGATATTAATGTAATTTTAAATTAATGTAACCCAAGATTATAGGAAATATATTGCTAATCATAGAGTTTACCACAGCCATTCTGAATCCAATGGTTTCATTTTATTTTCCACAGAATTCGTAATATAACTTAGATCAGATGAGTTGAGATTCAACAACTTGAGAACTCATTTATTACACAGAATTTTAAGTTCTAGTTTTTTTTTAAATGCTTTAACTCAGCAGTTTGGTATCTATAATCCTTCAAATTAAAAAAAAAAGTAAATATTACCTTGGTTAAACAAAAGAGAACAAAAACACATGAAAATTTTCTTTATCCTAAGAGAAAAGACACTTTTATAGTGGTTATTCAGGTTTCCTCTCCCTGCTGGGGTAGAGGGAGAGATAAGGAGACAGAATCCCATGTGATTCCTTAGGTCAGTGAGGAAATTCAACCTGCCACGTTAGGCATGCTTCTCTAAGATTTATGGAGGTCATTCAGTTGGGTTTATTCCTCTCAAGGTAAATTTGGCAGGATGCAGGATTTAGTCAAAGTCAAGGTTCAGAAATTTCTGGGCATGTCTGGAGAGCAGGTGGGGCTGGCACAACAGATGTCCATTTGCATAAATGACTAAGGCACCTCCTAAGAAAAACTCATCTTCAGCAAAGAGGAAGCCAGGCCTGACACACGTGACCTGATAACCAAGCCTCAGGGCCTGAGTGATTCTGATTCTCAACACAAGGTGCATCCCTCCTCTGTCTACTCTCACTTCCAGGTCCCAGGGTGCAAACCTAGATCCCACCTTCGATGCTGCTCTGAAAATGCTTTCACCAAACTCATCAGTAACATCAAATTGTTAAAACCAAGCCTTGGTGTTACTTGATTCTCACAATCATGGGACACAGCTGTTTTAGAGAATAGATAAATGAATTGATCTATCAGTCCATCTTCTTTCAATCACTGGCTAATACCCAAGATCTTGCCAAAGGAGAGAAGCAGAACATGGCAGAAAGAAAACTGAGTCCTTGGTTCTAATCTTCATCACTCTACTTCTACGGGCCTTGGGTTCTTCATGTAAAAGACAAATAAAAACTAAGAGGCTGAAGTAATGATCTCAAGGCTTGTTTTAGGGCCAAGGCTATTCTTTCCCAACCTTCAAATATATAGAATATGTATTAGTCTCTATTAGAAAGTCTGTCTCATGAGATAGGCAATTCCTGTTGCCTTTATTGACTTCTTTGGGTAAATCAGCAAGGCAGGGTCTGACCATAGAGAAAGCAAGGGGTCCTAGGAGGAAAGAGAGGGATGCCTACCAAATAGAAGAAAATGACAGAGAATGGAAAGCAGGAATTCCCTTAGAAAAGCTTTATCTAATTAAAAATTATCCTAGGGCATGCCTTGCCTGAGATATAAAACTCAATTATGGTCAAAATTATTCTATTCCCTGATTGTGGTGTATGGAAACTTCTCAAACCTTCCATTATAAACAGCAAAACACACTTTCCATTTTCTATTTCAAAGAACATATTTATTTTCCTCCAAGGGTTGTTTCTCAGTGAGGTATAGTGAACACAGTATTTACATTTTGTTTTATTAATTACTTATGAAAGTAAGAATAAACATTTTCCTCAAAAGTGCTACTACAGAGCAATACAGTACTCGATTTGACAAAAATCAGAAATATTATTCTGATCCCATGAAATGTAATGGATAGTCAAATGTGCCCACATTGCTTAATAAGGTAACAGAAAATTGCCAGTAATTAGGAAGAAGAAAACCAACTAAAGTTGAAAAGTAAAACTGAAAAAAGAAATTACCCACAATTTAAATATCTTAGAATTCCTTTTTTTGGTTAATGTATAAAAATAACATTACCTGCAAAGGTTTATACAAGTAAAATTACCATCACACATCAATTTACTTATTTTAATTATTTCAGTGCATTTAGATATGAACTAAGCTTTGGGTTTCTTTTTTTTTTTTTCCTAAAAGAATCGTCCTTTTTTTTCCCTCTACAGAAGTACCCTAACTGTCCAAAGCATTTGGTCCTGTTCAATAGTTAAAGAACTCTTTTTTTCCTCCTCTCTCTAATTTGGCTTCAAGTCAATGCTGTTTTTCTCCTTCCAACTGTTTTGGACATATGCTGGCCCAACTAACAATGGTAAACACAGCAAGCTGTCTCTGATATGGTGCTGATTAAGTCATCTTGTGAGCAAGCAGAGTTTGGATGTTAAGATGCTAAGAAAAAAACTACTTTCAGAAATTCTCCTCCCTTTGAAAAATATTTGGATTTTCAATTTTAAATTATATGATAAACAAACCATGGGATACTTTGAAAATACATTCACTCAATGCTGGCCTAGGCATTTGAGAAAAATAGAAAACGAAAACATGGTTCTTATATTCATGGATTTTACAGTTTAAAAGTATAAGGGAAAAGCACAGGGAAGAGTGGAGCCCAAACATGGGCTTAAAAATAACTTTCTAAAGAATGGCACTTGCATGTCTTGCAAGAAAAAAGGTATAAAATTAAAATCATGAATACTTTGAATTGCATTTTTATATTCTATTAGTAAAATATTAGTACAAAACTAGTACCTTACACCAAAAGATTTAGGAATAGAGATCCAATGAATACCATAAGCATGTGGTACAAAATAATTGGAAGGAATACAAATATTGTAGAGTACATAATTGTTATTCAGAATGAAAAATTATTTTTAAATATTGGCATCTCAGATTCTGTTTTTGTACATGTGAATCGAGCACTTATTTTTTACTTAGCTTAGATAGCTAAGTGCCAGCTTCCCCTCATTATGCAAACAGATAAAACCAAATTGTTAAATAAAGCCAGAAATACAATTCTTCTCTTAAAATACATACATATTTGGAACCCTAAGAGGAATAAGCAACTCAAAAACGGGACCACCTCAAACTTAAGAAAACTGTAATATTTTATTTAACACCAAAGCTCTCACCAGGTTAATACTATCCATTATTTGACAAATGTGAAAGCAAGACAGATTAATTAATTTATAATCATGGACAATTTTTTTTTCAGTTTTTCTCTTAAAACTTAACTCAGTTTTCTTACCTCTAAACAATGCAGGCCCCAAAAATAGAAAGGTGAGGAGTAATAACTAGTTGTTGTTATCAAAAGATTTACAATCTAAGCAGGGTGGGTATCTGAGGGAAGAAATGGTAAGAAAACATACAAAAGGTATAGAATATGATAAAGTCTACACTTAACGATCTGAATAGATAATTAGGGATGTTGATGGGTGCAAATTTTTGAGAGTTTTCTCTATGAAATGTATTGTGCTAAGCACCTTAAATACATTATGAAATCACAGAAATAGTAACAATTCTTTCTATACGGGTCATAAGAAATGCTCCTGAGTACAAGATATTAAGAGGATGGTGGATGGAGAAATAACTAAAAAGCTAACAGCAACAACAAAAGCAGACAAGAAGATAACCATTGAATAACTAAGGTACCGAACACAGAATAGAAAGGGATGAATTTAAGAGATGTCTTCAAGGTACAGTCAGCAAGACCAGAAGACCAACTGAATGAAACAACTAGGAATTCTTTAAAAAAAATCACTGATATATTTAGATTATGGTAGCATTGTTACAGCAACACTGAACTTTTTTGTTAATTTTAAAATTATAAGGCAAAAGAACATATAATTTTATTTTCTTTAAAGAGGCAAAATCTTTCAATGGCAAAGGTGGGGAGCACATAAATGGCAATAAACTATTTTGTAGTCATCAATATGTTTTCTAACTGTACAAAACCATATTATAATATATTTAGAAATTCTGGGAAACTTTTGATCAGTAAATACAATCAAACTAAGTAAAAGGTCAATAAAAATAATCTACACATCAAGAAAGAATAAAATTCTTAGGCAGAAATTAAACAAAATAACTGCAACACCTGTACACTGAAATTATAAATCATTTTGGAAAGAAATTAAGTGAGATCTAAATAAATGGAAATACATCCCATGTTCATAGATCAGATGACTTAATATTACTAAGATGGCAATATCCCCCAAATTTATCTGCAGATTCAATGCAATCCCTATCAAATCCCTACTTTTGCTTTGTTTATTTGCAGAAACTGACAAGCTGATCTTAAAATTCATAAAAATGGAAGGGACTCACAATAGCCAAAACATTCTTGAAAAGAAAAAACAATATGGAGGACACACTTCCTGGTTTTAGAACTTACTACAGAACTATAATAATCAAGACACTGGCATAGAACATGTGTATATATCAATGAAATAGAACTAAGTGTCTAAAAACAAAGCTTTACATTTACGGTCAATTGTTTTTTGACAAGAGTGTTAAGACAGTTCATGGAGAAAGAACAGTATTTTCAACAAATTGTGCTAGGACAACTAGATATCGAGATGCAAAAATAATGAAGTTGGGACACAGACATGAGAACGGACCTGAGGACACAGCAGGGTAAGGGGAAGCTGGGACGAAGTGAGAAAGTGGCATGGACTTATGTATACTACCAAATGTAAAATGGATGGCTAGTGGGAAGCTGCTGCACAGCACAGGGAGATCAGCTCGGTGCTTTGTGACCACCTAGAGGGGTGGGATAGGGAGGGTGGGAGGGAGACTGAAGAGGGAGGAGAGATGGGGATATAGGTATACGTATAGCTGATGCACTTTGTTATATAGCAGCAACTAACACAATGCTGTAAAGCGATTATACTCCAATAAAATAAAAAAAAAAATGAAGTTGGAACCCTACCTTCCACCACACACAAAAAATTAACTCAGAATTGATCACAGACGTAAGTGTACAGCTAAAACTATAAAATTCTTAGGAGACAACACAGGAGTAAATCTTTGTGGTCTTGGATCCTGGCAATGGTTTCTTAAATAACAAAATCAAAAGCACAAGGAAAAAAAGAAGATAAATTTACATTAAAGTTAAAACTTTTGTGCTGAAAATGATAACATCTATACAAAGAATGGGGGAAAATATTCACAAATTATAAATCTGATAAGGATCTAGTATCCAGAATAAATAAATTTGTAAGAGTTAAACTGAACAACAAAAATACAAACAACCCAGTTAAAAAAATGGGCAAAGAACTTGAAAAGTCATTTCTTAAAAGAAGATATACAGGGGCTTCCCTGGTGGCGCAGTGGTTGGGGGTCCACCTGCCGATGCAGGGGGCGCGGGTTTGTGCCCCGGTCCGGGAGGATCCCGCATGCTGCGGGGCAGCTGGGCCCGTGAGCCATGGCTGCTAAGCCTGCGCGTCCGGAGCCTGTGCTCCGCAACGGGAGAGGTCACAACAGTGAGAGGCCTGCGTACCGCAAAAAAAAGAAAAAAAAAGAAAAAAAAAAGAAGATATACAAATGACCAATAAGCACTTGAAAAGATTCTCAGCATCATTAGTCTTCAGGGCAATGCAAATCAAAACCACAATGAGACACCACTTCACACCCACTAGAATGGCTATAATAAAAAAGACAGATTATACCAAGTATTGACAAGCACTTATGACCCAGCTATTCCACTTCTAGGTATATACAACAAGAGAAATGAAAAACACATCCAACAGAAAAACTTGTACAGAAATGTTCACAGCAATATTATTCATAATAACCAAAAGACAGAACAACCCAAATGTCGATCAGTCGATGAACTGATAAATAAAATGTGGCATATCCATACAAGCGAGTATTATTCAGTAATACTAAATAGTAAAAATAAGTGAAGTACTGATACATGCCAACATGGATGAACCTTAACAACACTATGCTGAACAAAGTAAGCTAGCCACATAAGACTAGATACTGTGTGATTCCATTTATACCACAAGTCCAAAATTGGCAAATTTACAGAGACAAAAAATAGATTAATGATTGTTTATGGCTGGGAGAGGGAAAGTGGGAATGAGAAATGATTGCTAGTGGGTATGAGTTTTTTTAGGGTAGACAAAAGTATTCATAGATTGTGGTGAGGGTTACATAACCCTGTGAATATACTTAAAAACACTGAATTATACATGTTAAATGAGTGAATTTTTATGATGTATCTCAATTATGTTGTTAAAATAATTGAATAAAAAATTTTAAATATACTGGGATCTAGAAATAACAAAAAGTTAATACATAGAACAAAATATTTCTTCATTTCGGAAATATAAAAGACAATCACTTGGGAACTGTTACATTTCCAGAAATATAACATACAGAAATTTTAAATTATGCAAAGTGAAAGTTGCCAATGCCTTATTAATATTTTCCCTTAAGCTATTAAGATTATATTTTTAATTCAATACATACTATCGCCAGCTTCTTTGGAGCAGAATGTGTGAAAACACGGACTTAAAACGCCACCACAGTATTGACTCCATCCTTTTAATCAAGGCATCAGACTTTTCACGTGATCGAGAAAAATGATTCATTTTCTTGTTCCTTTTTCCCCCTGACACTTTAGGTTTTCTGGGGCTAACTGATACAGTATGAAGGAACACATGTGGTCTGCTTCAAGCCTCCAATTTCTTAACTGAAAAGCCACTTTCTTTCTAATGCCTGAACAAGAGGATAAATCAAGGTTAAGGTCCAAGCAAAACTCCTGTATGTATACTCAGACGTTCAGGATCTTCCCCCTTGCCCCCTACCTTCTCCTTAACAACCCTTTTCTTCCCACCCCCTTGATGTTTCCTCTGTGACACTAGGTGAGCTAAGTCCCATGGTCCCCACACACTCATGTCATCAATGTAAATATTTCACCTTTGTCCATTTCCCCACTAGCAAAACAGAAAAGGCCCTCAGCGAGGTTGCTTTATTTGTGCATCCACTCATTCCACAAATACATTCTGTTTATTAAGTGGCAATCACTGAACCGAGTGACAAAACATTGAACAAAGCACTAAGGTGGGGAGAAAAATAAACATTATTCAATTATACTACAGTGAGGAAGCATGATATCAGAGATACGCACAGGGCACCGTGGGCACGCTTTACACAACAAGTTTTGGAGCTGGGTATATGCAGGAAACTTCAAGTAATTACTGCCACAGAGGCACACAAAGGATGTGGATGGCAGAGTGTTGAGTGTTGAGAGGAGGAAGTGGAAGCTAATATCACATGACAAAGAGTTTGAGACAAAAAATTAATATTTATTGAGTGAATACTCTGTTACAGAAACTGTACTACTGCGTTTCAATCTATTTTGCTCAGTTAATTCTCCACAACTCGGTAAGGTCTTTAGTATGACGATTTCCATTTTACAGACGGAATATCAAGATTTAGCACAGTTATGTTCCATACTCAACATTTCTCAGCTGAGAGGTAACATACATGGAAAGCTAAGTCAAATCAGTCTGAGCACAATTACGACATTATTTTCTATAAATTATCCACATGACCTTTAAGATTTCTGCAAATGTTAGGCAAATTAATTTTTAAGTAACTAATAAATAAAATATTTGCTTCTTGGTAAGGCAGAGTGATTGGGATATTCAAGCACAAGGAAAATGCACTTGTCATTATATATTCTTCTACGTATTTTAGATGTCATATCATATTATGTATTATCTATTCAAGTGAATGAATAATCAATCGAAATAAATACAGGACAATACCTGTATTTATGGATCACCTCTGCTAGTCTCTGGTGTCTAAGCTTATATTTAAGTAGGGCAGCTAGCATTACTGGCTCCGACAAGCACGTATGAAACAAACAGACTTTAGACTGAGATATTTGATTGAAAAAGTATCTCACAGACTACATTAAAGTTTTTCAAAAGTTATATTCCCAAAGCTGTTACTGAATAGTTGTCTCTACTTTGGCTGAGACCCCAGGAAAATGAGTATCAACTACTCCCACATTCTAGATCACCCATGTAGGAAGGCAAAGGTATAAACATAACCAGTGTGGGAACCCATGGCTCCTCAACACTCAAAGGTATAAAAGAGCTGCAGTAAAAATGGCCAAGACATTGGAGAAAAGAGATGGAGAGTTTCTTGAGGAAGAGTGTCCATGTATGTATTCCCCAGCCCACCCCCTCCTCCTTAGTGATGTAGGGCTTGCCTGTCCCTCCCCTTAAGATTAATGAGAAGGGCTTGAAAGAACACACTTGGAGAACTTGATATGTTTCCTGAAGTTTTGGAGACAGGGTGGACTGGTTTCTGACTCAAGTCTGAGAAATCTAAAGAATAAGAAGGTAATTGAGTCCACCTGGAGGAAGAAGGCACACCTTATGAGCAGGTCTAAGGTGTATATTGTGTAGAGCAGATTTAGGCCAGGAGAGAAAGAGGATGACAAGACTGGCCCGGGATTGTCTTACAATCTGCCTGTGAGGGACACCTAACTGGTCGAGGACACTTCAGCAAGAATACTCCAGAGGCGTACAGGCTGGTACCCAAAGAATGAGGGAGCATGTAATTGGCCAATTGTGGGGTGTTTCACTTAGTTCAGGAAACTGGGTGAGTGAACCCTAATAAGCACCTGTAAGGGAAACAGGCAACTTTAATCATCTGTCCTAAGCAGGGATGTCCGTTCACAGGAGAATCCAACACAGAAGACTGTTCCTGCGTCCTTACCTCTCCTCCCTGCTCCCCACATCAAGCTGACAGAAGAGGGATAAAAGCAAAAAGCTGAAGAAAACAGGGAAGGTGACCATGCCTTTCGTTTCTATTTCAGGCTTATTGATGCAGCTAATCTGAGTTGAGAAACTTTTACTTTGAATAAAGTTTGATTGTTACCATACATTGATAATTACTGAACTGAAACAATCTAAGGCTAAAGTGTGTTGAGTACCTTTAATTATCTGATAATGAACAGAAAAGTCATGGGGCCTATAGTTCATTCCCAGTGTTGGGTCAGACATCTCCTCCAGTTCTAGTTTGAATGGGCAGAGCGGAAAGAAATTTAAGTTGGTTTTCTGTTGGTACCCTACAAATCCCAAGTGTTTAATGTAAAAGTTACAATAGTTGTAAGGAAAAAAAAATTAGCCCGTATGATCTTGGCATTATTAGAACCAATTATTAGTGTGTTAGGTAAGGCACAAACCTCAGTTTCCACATCTGTAGAGTATGGTATATAAATTCAGGGGATTAGTCCTGAAATAGTCTTGAAATGAGCCCTGATATATAGCTGGCAGGTGACCTTGGCAAAACAAAGTTTCAGGACATCATTCTTGTCACCTTTTACCCCGCTATCTCTCCAGTTCCTTTACTTACCATAGCCTGTGAAAGAAACACCAATAACGGGAAATACACTATACTTAGGAATAAATTGTTACGTTTGTTTATTTTTAGTAGTAGGAAAATGAGTGTGTTTTCTGAGGATTCTGAAAATGAAATACGTAAAACATGAGAAGAATAACCATTAATGACTGGGTCAGAAAAGATGACTGATTACATGAAATTCTACATGGCAAAGATTACATCCAGTAATTTTGGTTTATTATGAAAAGAAATGCTTTCAGTATCTGGGGGCCAAAGTTGAACAAACATGAGGATATTCTTTAAACAGCTTTTTTAAATGTCTAAAGTATTTGTGCTTGTTTATTCCAGGTCTCATATATTGTTAAAAACTTTTTCATGCTAGATCCTTTCAAGTTCAGCAGATGGTAGGCACACTTGTAAAAATAAATGCAAATAAATGCCGAAATTTAATTATTTATTAAGCTCATAACATGCCAAAAGCCAAATATAAACTTATAATTTGTATATAAATAAATAAATAAAATTTTGCCTTTTTGTTTTAAATTATAAAATTAATAGTATATTCATGGCAAAGTCAACAGTACAAGAAATATAGTAGAAGGTCCAAATCTCTCTTTCTCAATCCTTACCTCCCACTACCACTCCTAGAAGAAATCCCTATTAACAGTTTCTTGTCTATGCTTCGTGAGGTCTATCTTTCATGAAATGTTAAGTTTCTGTCTCTACGTATTAGGGACAAAACAGATAACCATTGCTGAAATAAAGACCAAGCATAATAATTAGATTTTTATTTTCGCTTGTAAGAGAGAAAATTTAGAAAGAGATGACTTTAAAATTTACCAGGAGTATTTAGGTTAGATATTAAAAAGACTCATCATCCTGCCATTGCTTTAAAGTTGTCAAAGCCCCAGGATAAAACACTGAAAGTGTTTGCAGAATCTCCTTTGACCTACATCTGCTTTTTAAATTTTAAGTCAATATCACATGGAGAATAGATCTAGAATGTTGAACTAACAAGCACTCCAAAATAGCTTCTTCTAGGTTTAAAAATAACCATAATCATACTATTCCTAAAGTAGCTGGGAAATGAGCACAGAATATTCTCTCAACTTAAAACTCAAATGTTAATGAGATCCATTAAAAATTCCTCCTGAATCTACTGGATTCCATAATTTTCTACTATTCCTAATAGATTTTTCTCATTAAAAGATATTCAGAAGCCCTCTGAATAAATAGTAATATTAATAGGTTTCTGAATTTACCATATGGGAAGTAAATAAAGGTGGTTAAACCAACAAGAAATCAAATGGTACTTATTAGATGTATTTAATTACTCCAAAGAATGATCTATCACTTTACCCTTAAAACCATTCTAAATGAGGTAGAATCCATTTAGTTTTCTGCTGAATTATGTAGCATTACCAACAATTTAACAGACACATGAAAATCTGTAGAGCAACACTGAGAAACAGAAGTTTTCTTGAGTTAAATATTAAGATAAGTGACAGTAAATTTTAAAATATTCAATTTACTTCCAGAGGAACGTTTTTCCATATGTGGCATTTGGCTGCTGACTTCAACACTGGAATGAGACAGAAACCAGGGAACCTAATTAAAGAGCTAGGAGAACATCTGGAAATTCAGTAAATATTACTCAGATATAGTAAAGGTGTTTTGGACTTTTGATCACATACAGTATTGCTGTCCTAAGAAAATTTAACCTTTCAATTCTGGGGCAAAAGGTAAGACAATTCAATTTTATGTCTCCTCTTAACATTTCTTATTTCTGAATACCCAGCACTAAAATCCATGTTCTATGAGCAATCTGAATGAATGAGTGAATGAATGATTTAATGAAAAGTAGTATTAAGGAACCTGCCTTTATGCTGAAATTATACAAATCTTTGTAACCATTTTTGCCTATACAAAGTTCGTAGATTCTTACCCTATCCTTACAAAAGACATAATATAATTCCCTCCTATATAGAGTTTTAGTATGAAATGTTATTTTTATTTAAATACAGTCATGATTTGCAGCTATAACTTTTTTGAACTTCTTAAGACAATATCCTAAAACTTCTGAAACACATACTAGAGCTCTTCTAATAGAATTTTTGATGATATATATTTTTTCTCCAAATAAAAATACTATATATTATAAAAAATTAAAAATACAAGAAAAGAAAACTCCATTTTACCATCTAGAAACAATAACTGTGAGATCTATTTTTGAAGTATGTACATAATGAGACCAAACCGCATAAAAATTTTTTCACCTTGCTCTTTTCACCGTATATTATGACAGAAAGATTTTTATCATGCTGCTGAAGCTTCTCATAAATGCTGTCTTTAAATATAATGAAATAATCAAGAACGTAGAGCTATAATAATTAATTTAACCATTGTGAAGCTATTGCACTATTATTTGTTTTCAGTTCCTTGTTTTTAAAAAATATCCTTTTATTATTATACCTGTGTAACGGGTATTGTAGAAAATTACGAAACACACACAAAAAATCAGAAAACATAAACATCAATTTCTAACACCTAGAGGTTACTATGGTTAAGATCTTAATATATTCTATTGAATCTTTTATGTATATATGTATCTGTATGCATTTGTGTGTGTATATGTATATTATAATGAGATAATGTAGGCATATTATTTTATAGCTATATTATTTTTATGGGTTAACAATCTCCATCTTACTTTTTCAGAATAATTTCATCTCATCTAAAAGCCAGATCATATTCACACATAATTCCCCCAAATTGTCCACTAGAATTGTTTTTTGAAAATTAAGCGAAGTCCCATTTTTATTACCCAGACTTCTTAAAGACTTCCCAATTTTTTCTATTAGTAACAGTGCTGAAATGGAGACTTTTGTGCATAAGGCCTTTTCTATAATTAGAATTGTTTCCTTAGGAGAGGTTCCCAGAAATGGAATTAATAAATCAAATGCCATGAACTTGTAAATCTCTTGATACCTACTGCCAAATGACTTTCCGAAAGCACTGTACCAAATTACATTTCCAACAGCAAGGCATGAAAATTTTCTTAAAATGAGCATAGTTAAACATTAAGGAGACTCGGAAACACAATTTAAATTTGATGTCAAGAAACAATGAAACTACCCAACTTTATGTGCTTCCATCAGTTACCTGTCAAGTTCAAGTCATCTCATTAAACATGTACTCACCACAGAATTTAAATCAGTAGGAAGGATGTATAGCATAGTTCCTGCCCACAATAAGCATACAAGCTACTGAGCCACCAGAACTGACTGATCCATAAGAGATGATGTCAACATAATGACAAAGACAATGGTAGAGATACGCATAAGGATTTATAAGAATAAAGGTAGGAAACACCCAACCCCATATCTGAGAAAAGAGAAAGTTACCAAAGGCTTCTAGGAAGCTATAACAATGCAGTTTATCTTGATGATTAAGTAGGAACTTGCCAGGAGAATAAAAACTAAGGACCAAAAAAAGAGGACAGTCACAGCAGAAGGATCATCATGGGCTTCGAGAGTAATCTGTAATATAACTTGGTATGAATAGGTGCAGCCTTTTTCCTTGTTTTTTCTAAACTTTTATGGTATGTATCATTCCTTTAACATAGTTTCAACAACAGAGTTCTATAATCACGTTCTATCCATATAGGGTATACTTTAGCGCCTCCAACTGTTCTCAGGAGGAAGAGGTGTAGTTAACAGCCTCTTTAGGGGGCATTTGATAAATATACGAATACATTTTTCACTGTCACCATAAACAATGGTACCACTGACATTCACTTGTCAGAGTCCAGGGAGGCTTAACTTGTGAGGAACACTCCCACAAAAGAAAGAACTGTTCCACCTAAAATGCCAGTAATGCTCCACCCTCCCTTCTTAAGACATGCTGAGCCAGACAGGAAGTTCCTTGAGCACAAAAATGGTATTTTACATGTTACCTTCATCACACCTAGAACACATGGATGCTAGATATGTAATAAATGTAGATAGCTTTTGACAGATTAACATGAAAAGTAGTAAGATTTCAAAAACAATTAAAAGGTTCAAAGCACTTCACTGTCTCATTATTTACTACTTATCATGCATCACCATGAGGGGCACTGCCAGAAAATGATGAGGCTGTAAGCTGCTAGCCTGTGCAATAAAATCAATGACAGCCACCTAACTGTTTACATCGGCAGAGAAAGCAAATCGGTATAATTCCCTCTATCACGTGCCACAGGGGGAAAATTCCTAGAGACATTCAAGATCTGCGAAAACTTATTTTTAACTAATTGTGGCTCTAATCCTCTACCAATGGTCACCTGGAATTGAAGCATAATCTTCTGAAGCTTAAGACTTAACACATTATGGAAAGTGCAGAATAAAACGATTCGTTCACACAAGTACAGTTTGTTCTTAATCGTTTCATTGGACTTTTTGAAGTCTGCAGCATGTATGACCTTAAAAAATTTCTTCTTAAAACAAAATTGCCTTGATTTATTTTTTACTGAATCTTTACATACTGTTAAAACACAATCATTTAGCCTTTAAGACAACCGTACTGTTCTTGGGAAAAAAACACCCTAAAACATAGGGTTCTTAAGATTTTTATTTCACAATAAAACAGGCCACAGGCAAATAAACACAGTTCTGAGTTAAAAGTGGCAGGAGCATTAGGTTTCAGAATTATCGTAAAACAGGAAGGTTGTGAGGGTATAACATAGGATGAAAGCAGCCTCAACCCTGGAGCCTTCCTGCTGACTTGGGCCATGCCAAAATATACAAGGGTTTATACACAACACAAATACACACAAAGGGACACACACACACATACAATACTCAAATACTAACTTAATTGGGAGAGCTATTATCTTTCCAAAAGTCCAGTTCAAAAGTAGAAAATAATAAAATAAAAGGTTCAAACAGTTAATTCAACCATGTCTGAAAATAATATGCTGCCAGTACACTTGGATTAGAAATGGTTTTCAAGCATGTGCATATTAGCAGTTTCTATTAAGGTAATGCCATCTGGGAGAATAATCTTTTCTCCTTGATGATAATTCTACAAGCACACATACACACACTTAAATGTCTGGAAATGGTTGTACCTCCAGCTTTAGTGTTGGATTTCTCTCTGAACAATTGCTTCAAGACTACACCTCAGACAAAAATTATATAGCTTGCATCAGTAAATATGGTTCAAAATATACACTGTGGTAAAGAAAATATACATTGTGGTAAAGAGTGCCATACCTACAGTTATGCCACATTCCAATAAAAGGAGTGGGAGAATACACCAAACGGAGGTAGCAGTTAAACTGCTCACCAGAAAAATAAAGAAAACCGGGTCATTATTTTCCCTTCCCTGAAAAAAAGCAGCAGCTTCTGCTTAGTTTGGAACAGTCACTGCAAAAAGGGAAGCTTGTGTTTATTCAGCTCTGTTCTTCTCAGCAGTCCAGTTCATTAGGTTTGTAGGTTTTAAAAAATTTTAACTTTGTTACAGTAATTTGTGGGGAGTGTAAAGCCTACTCATGAGGTGGCAACTCAGAAGCCTGCACTGCAGAATACAAGCCAAAGGCAACATAAATATACACAAAATGCATGCAAATTAATTGTAAAATATTCTGCAGGCTCAAAAAAAAACTTTTTAAGCCTGAGAATCTAGCTGCTTTCCTAGATAGCAAAATTGCATTACTAATAATTTCTATTTTCACCTATCATCCTTCATGTACTTGGTATATAAATACTTGATATCCTTGAATAAAATATATGGAAAATTCAATAAGAAGAATGTAAACTTCCATATAGTAGTCACTGCTTGAAATAAATTCCCGTATAATTTTAAATCACAGTTATTACAAAGGATTATTTGATAATTCCAAGTCAAATGCTTAATCTTTTAACATGTACAGGCACAAGAGAAAATGAAACACACAAAAAACTTATTTATAAAAGATGCTAACAATAACAAAAATTACCATAATAAAGATAAGAAGCTTAATTTCTTTTCCTCAAATAATTACACAAAGAGTACATTTCAATTTAGCCTCCTAAAGTAAGTGTAATGGGCTTCTTATCAAGACATCACACCATCATTTACTGTAAATATCGGGTCAAATAAACACAGAATCACTATAGAGAAACTACTAACACCAAACCCAGTTCTTAAAGCAATTTAAATTAATGTTGATTCTGTGTTTGAAACTTGAGCAATAAAAGAATAAGAATTTAGCATGATAAATTTTTACAACAACGATCTTGTTTCCCAGGATAAAAATAGAATTTTTTAAAAGTAGGGGTACAGCAAAACTGAATCACATCATGCGCATTTACACTGATGGTAACAGATATACCTTAGTATTTGGAAGCCTTTTGATACACATACTTCAATTGGCCTAGAGGACACTCTACCCTCAGGTTTCCTCCTGTTGGACTGGCTGCTTCTTCTTGGTCCCATTTACTGTTTCCTTTTCTCCACCCCCACCCCCCACCCCCGACCTCTTAATTCTGGAGTTTCCCAGGGTTTAGTCCTTGGTTCTTTTCTCAATCTATGGCAACCCCTTGGTAAACTTATCTAATCTCATCATAAATATCACTTTGTGTTGGCAACTCTAAATTACATATTACCGTCTGGACCTCACTCCTGAACTCTACGCTCATGTACCCACCTGCTGACAAGCAATGTCTTCTTGTATCAATATGTTTAAAATATACCTCAGAGTTACCATATTTAAAAGTGAACTCCTGATATTCCCCTCAGACCACCCCGTTTCTATTGTTCTCCACATTTGTTGACAACTCTATCCTTCCAGGTGAAAGAAGGATAGAGTTCCTTCTCTCCATTCTCTCATGCTCTCTACATCACATTAATCAGGAAATTCTATTGCCTCTATCTTCAAAATACCCTTACTTTTTGTGAGGGGGTGGGTGTCAATAATATGACCACTTCCGTAACTCCACTGCTAACAGTAGGGTGTAAGCCAGTGTCTTTCTCAGTGAGATTACCATGGTCCTAAACTATTCAGATCACGTGATCCTCTGCTGAAAACCCTACACTGGCTGGCCATTTTGTTCAGAGTAAAAGCCATGACCCACACAGCCTGGTGTGATCAGATCTTACTTTTCCTCTCTGACTCCGCCTCCAATTTATCTCCTCTCCCTGACTCTGTTCCAGCCACAACAGCTTCCCTGCTGTTCCTTAAACATTCCAGACACCTCCCATCCTACTTCCCAGAAAACTCTTCCCTCAGTTCCATTTATGGCTAAATCCTTTACCTCTCACACAATTTCTCATAATTTATCCTGTTTGGAAAATATAAACTTCCCTCCCTCCCAACCCTATACCTCCCATCTGCTTAGCTTTTTCTTTTTCTCCATAGCACCTACTAACTTATATTACAAAATTTATTTATATATTATGTGTATTTTATTTCTGATTCCCCTTCTTGGGATATAAGCTTTAGGAGAGCATTTTTTTGTTTGCTCTGTTCACTGCTACATGCCAGGCCACCTAGAATAATACCTGGCACATACCAGATGCTTAAAAAACATTTATAGAACAGAATGAATGGAACAGAATAGGCTGGGAAATCAGAAAATGGACTGGAATGGAATGGATCAGAATAGGGTGGTATGGCAACTGTCTATTCTGTTTTGCTATCTACTCCAGTTAATATCACTGACTCTGCTTTTGTTTCTAATCTGTGAAAAAACAAATGAAACAACAAAAAAAATCCATTTAAGTACACAAAGAACAATGAGATACCTCTGAAATGGTCTAGAGTTTTCAAAGGAGCCATATATCCAAATTATAATCACAATAAAATTAATTAACTAATGGTAAAAAATGTTGCCTTTCTAAAAGCAAAGGCACTAGTCAGAAGGCCAGAACCAGTGAGGGCATATTCCTAAATGAGAAAACGAAGAACTCTCAAAATCTTACACAGAAACAGACAAACAATTTTGGCCAGAATAAGTGAAATAACTACACTCCCCATTTACTTCAAAGTAACCCTTTTCCAACAAACAATAGTGTGTGTGCAAAGAATGGCTTTAAAAAAAACCTTTTTATTTTGAAATAATTTTAGAGTCAAAGAGAATTGCAAAAATACTAGAGAGGATTCCTGTGCACCTTTCACCCGGTTTTCCCCAGTGATTATATCTTACATAGTTACCTCAAAAGCAGGAAGTTAACCCTGATATAATGTTATATAAATGGAATCATACAGTGTGTTGTTTTGACCTTTCAGGACTGCTTTTTATACTCAGCATAATGCCCTTAAGATAAATCCAAGATGTTGCCTGTATCAATAGTTCATTCTTTTTCATTGCAGTGTAGTATTCCATGGTATGGACATACCTCACAGTTTATTTAATCACTCACCTGTCAAGGGACCTTGTGAATGTTTACTCTTTTGAGCACTTACAAATAAAGCTGTCATGATCAATTGTGTACAGTTTTTATTGTGTAAACATGAGTTTTAATTTCTCTAGGATAAATTCCGAGACAGGCAATTGCTGCATCATACAGTAAGTGTATTTTCATAATTTTTAGGAAAATGTCAAACTGGTTTTCAGAGTGGCAGTATCATTTACATTCCCATCAGCAATATCTGAGTGATCCAATTTTCCTGTATCCTTGTCAGCATTTGGCATTATCACTAGTTTTAATTTTAGCTGTTCTAATAAGTGTATATTGGTATTTCATTGTGGTTTTAATTTCATTTTGCTAATGGTTAATGATGTTTAGCATCTTTTCATGTGCCTATTTGCTCTTTGTATATCCTCAGTGAAATGCTTCTTCATGTCTTTTGCCTGTTTTCTAATTGAACTCTGTTTTTTTTACTGTTGAGTTTTGAGAATTACTTATACATTCTATCTAGAATCCTTTGTCATACGTATAGTTGCAAAAGTGTTGTTTTTTTAATATAGTCAGCGTTTTGCACACATTCTCATATTATACACATTTATTAATTTAATAAACACAGGGTCTCATTACACAACAGATAACAACTATACTGAAATGACTAATAAAAATCCCTCTTTTTTGTTGTTTTTGCCTTTAGTCATCCACTTATTTTATCTCTTAAACCTTTCTCTGCTTCATCAGAAAAACATTTAAGTAAAAATAATTTTAAATAAAAAGTATACATAAATGTACATCCTACTTTCATTCATGCACATTTACTCTGTAGATGCATGTAGTACATATTATTATAAAATTATATCCACCTACCCCCAACACACACACACACATACCCCACACACCATTCTGGCTTTTAGATCCAAGGAACAAAAAAGCTTCAGGGGCAAATCGTCTCATTTTGTCACTCGGTAGAACATGGACCAATGGATTCTCTGTTAATATATTTATAAGGTTCAACAGTAGTTTCTATTTTACTGAAAATCAAAGTTACTTTCTCACTGCGACAAATACCTCACATTCTTTTCGACAATTGAAAAGCTTTTTATTTACATGAATCCTTTATCACAAAATTAAAACCCGTCTATTTTAGCAACTTAAACCTGTGTTTATGAGTAAGGTTCCAATCTCTGTGTTTTTCCTAAATTTATTTTGAATGTTAGGTCTTCTGATCCTTCAATCACACTGCTCATTATCAGCAATTGCAGAAACATCATCATCATCATTGTATTAGTTAGGGACCACTCAGGGAAACAGAACCCATGCGAGGTAATTCAATAGAGTAATAGGGCAGAATTACTTGAAAAATGTTGGAAGAGACAAAAGAGAAAACAGAGGAAGGTGAGGTAACCCAGAGATTTAACAAGTGCTACTGCCTCAAAGGATCAAAGTAACAAAGAGAAGACATGTTACGCTAGCGCCCAGAAGCTGGGTTTGGCATAAGGGAACCAGAAACCCAGGCGGCCACCAAGGTGCCACCCTTAGTTGGGACAAGGCCAGAGCTGTGAGATTAGATCTGGGACCATGGGGAAAATGCAGCCATTTGGCCAGATATGGAGCCATGGAGGGAAGAGCTTCTTGGAGAGAGAGAAGGGGTCAAGGTGGGAGCTCTTCCATCTGTCCTTCAATTTCCACCCAGTACTTCCCACTGGCTGAACCTAAGAAGGAAACAGGTGGCAAAGGAGCCTGGGAAACGATGTTTGCCAGCATCAGCCTAAAGCAAAACAGCAGAGCAGGGGAAGGGCAGCGGAATTGTCACCAGGGCTAATACATGGCAAACTCTTCTGAGGAAGTTCAGTAAGCCAGATTTCAGTCAGGCTGCATTTTAGCAACTCTGTAAAAAGATCTGGTAGAAGTTAGACCTACTATATAAATTTAGCTTTACTGATGATTTTGGAATATTATTATCTATGGGGTCTATGATTCTTCCAGACTATAACAACTGAGCAAGGCCAAGGAACAGAGAAATAGGCAGAAGTTTCGCTGTGAACGCTCTCGGGTGGGGAAAACTGCAATGAGTCCCTGGTGACACAGCCATTCTCCAGCTCTGCTCCTGCTGGAGGAACTTCTGTGAATGTGTCTACATTTTCTAATGCACTACTGTTTCACTCGGTTAAGGGGAAACATACCATCAACCACCGCCAGATATCAAGAAAATTAAAATCTTGTCTATTCTAAAATGGTAACATGTTCTATTGGCTTCATCGTAGATTAAGTCAAACAAAAGAAAGGAGAAGGAAGGTGCCAGGATGGGTCAGGTTGAAGGACAGAGAGAAGCTACAGTCTATTCAGTATCTCCTCTAGGGTCAGGCTCAGGGCTGGTACTTGCCATTGGCTAACTTGTTTAATCTTTACAACAACTTTGAAAGGTAAGAATTTCTGTTCCAAGTTTACAGATGGCAAAACTATGAACCAAAGAGGCTGAGCATCTTAAGATGTCCCTCAGTGAGTGTGGGATACAGAGGACTGTTGATACTCCTTTCCAAAAGCCAACTTCTTTCTGCTACACCAAGGGTTTTTCTGGAATTTTATAGTCTTTAATCTTTTTCTTATACTAAAAAGATTCTTTTTTACTTCAAACGAAATAAAATTACTAAGTCTAAGAAGAACATCTCTTTCCAGCATCTATGTAATCACTAGGCAAGGGCATGTAGTGCTTGGCAAAAAGGGACAGGAAGAAAAGCAGCCAGAAATTTAGGAGATATTCAAATTGTTCCCTCTTACATATTCTTACAGAATAAGATCACAGTTGTGTCAATATGCATAATGAAAGTGAGAATAGAAATCTGTAGTGGTAAGAAAAAAAAAATTCAATGTAATCTGAGGAAGTAAACTTACAAGTACTAAAATCAAGAAATTATAATCTAGAGATTCACAGGCCAAAGAGTAAGTAAGCCAAGTGTTTTTTTCCCTGTATGTTTTTGACCAAATATAAAAGTAGGGATATTTAGTATATCTATATCTTAGCATACAGTGAACCAGTAGGTAGAAATTCACTAGTTACCATATCCTTACCTTGACATTACAGTGCACATGTGCCCCCTTTATTCATTTATTCCATGCCCGCCAATCTATATTTATTAAATTTCCTACAACCTCCACTGGATGTCCACTTGGCATCTCACACATCACACTTGAACCATGACTGTGCTACGTGAGGGGAATATAAAGTACTAATATAGGTATCTATTCCCAAGGAACTTTCAATCTAGCACAGCAGTTCCCAACTTTCTCCTTCATGGTGCCCTTAGCATCTCAGTAATTTTTTTTAAAACTATACTCCTAAGCCCAAAGAAATACCTATTGATTGAGTTTACTGAGTTGCCAGCCCAAACAACTTAATAACTATTTACGTCCTAACAACCTAACACCTTTTGGGCTCTTCACAACTTCTCAAACCTTAGAATCAGATTAGATTCTGTACTACCTTCAGCTGGTAGTGCACATGGTGTTTGGCAGATGTCTTTGTGTGGTCATTCAAAATTGGAAATGTTGATTGACTCACTTATTCCTTCCATCAAACCCGTGAATTTCAAACAGGGGCAATTTTGCACTCCAAGGGACATCTGGCAATGTCTGGACACATTTTTGATTGTCACAACTGAGAGCAGTGTCTCCTACTGTCTTCTATTGGGTGCATCGCTGCTAAACATTCTGCAATGTACAGAGCAACCCCTAGAACAAGAAATCTCCAGCTCCAAATGTCTGCAGGGCCAAAGTGGAGAACCTCTGCACTAAACCTACAGTTCCCAGACTTACAGTTTCCCGTGTGGAGCCACAGGGTGCTACGGTAGATTTCAAATTTTGAATAGCAGAATAGGGGAATGCATGAATGAATGAACAGGTCTGCATGCTGTGCCACACGAGTACAGAGGGAAAAAACACGAAGTCTGAATGGGGTGGTGGATTAGGGAAAGCTTCCTACAGCAGCTGATGCTTTACGTCGGTCTTGAGGAGAAGACAAAAGGAGAAAGGGAAGAAGAGCTCTCCAAGTTAGGAAAACGGGTTGGCGGGTCAAAGCTCAGCAAGGTGAATGAAGCAAGGTTTGTTCGGCAAACTGTAAGCAGGCCAGCAGAGCTGGGGTACTGGGCAGCAGCCCTCAGTCCTTTCGTGTCTCCACTCATACAAATTCACTGTTCATACGTCTAAGAGAATCTTCCCTGGGGTTCTCAAATACAGATGATGCCCCTCTATTTATGGTGTATCAGGATTTCATAATGCGTGGGTGTTGGGAAACTGGGAAGGAAACCTAAGGAGAATAAACGGCTAGATAAGTAGGCAGAGGGGTTGACAACAACTAACTTTAAAAGCTAAGTGTTTAATGTGTGCATGCTACTGCATACCTAAAGATTTTTTAATGTCTATCTTGAAAGTGAGGGAGGCATTCTGAACCAGGAATTGCCCTACAGCATTTGTCCAGTTTTATAAATATTATTTGAAAATGTGATACCTACTTAATATATGACAAACACAAGATGAGTTATTTCGTCATTCCCCTATTATTGAGTTTTTAAAGTTGCTTCTAATTTTTGCCATCATAAATAACAGAGTAATCAACATACTTCTTTATAAATTTTTGAGCACATTACTCCCTCAGGGTAAATTTCTAGAACTAGATTTACTGTTGAAGGCTATAAATATTTTAAAGCTCTAATATGTGTTGCCAAGTGATCCTCCAGAAAGAATATAGCCACACATTCTCCCAACACTGTATAGGTGTCTTTCTGCTATACAATTACCGATACAGAGTATTTTTTAAAGCTTTCCAACTTTAATAGATTTAAATAGTACATCAGGATGCCTCTTAAAAACTTTCTGGATTACTAATGATGTTGAACATTATTTCATCTATTTATTGTCACTTCAGTATCTCCCTTTTTAAATTGTCTGCACACATCCTTTGGAAAGAAGAATCAAGGGTTTCCTGTATGGTACAAATATTGCTAACATTTAACAATTTTCATTTATTATTGCAAACATTTATTAACTTAAGCATACTATGTATCAGGAAGTGTTCTAAATGTTTTACATGTATTGATATTAATTCATTTAATCATCACAACAGTCATATGAAGGGGGTTTTATGACTATATTTGCAGATGAAGAAAGTAAGGTGTAGAGAAGTTAGTACCTTGATCAAGTTAACACAGTTGTATTAAAGGAGAGAGCTAAGACTTGCCTCACATATGCTATTTTTTTTTTTTTTTTTTTTTTTTTTGCGGTACACTGGCCTCTCACTGTTGTGGCCTCTCTCGTTGCGGAGCACAGGCTCCGGACGTGCAGGCTCAGTGGCCATGGCTCACGGGCCCAGCCGCTCTGCGGCATGTGGGATCTTCCCGGACCGGGGCACGAACCCGTGTCCCCTGCATCAGCAGGCGGACTCTCAACCACTGTGCCACCAGGGAAGCCCATCACATATGCTATTAATTCCTCTGGAGGAGAAGATCTGAGGGAGAAAAATGCGTTGAATTTTGTACGTGTTTACTTTCATAAGCCTCTAGAATATTTAAGTTGGTGGTTCTCAACTGGGGATGATATTGTTCCCTAGGAGACATCTGGCCATTTCTGGAGACATTTTTGATTATCACAATTGAGGAGGTGGGGGTGATAACTTGCATCTAATGGACAGAGGCCCAGAATGCTGTTAAACATCCTGCAGTGTAGAGGACAGCCCACCCACAACAAAAACTGGCCAACCCAAAACGTCAGTAGTACTGAGGCTGGGAACATCCATCTAAATGGATATATATAATATGGAGTCTGGAACTCAGAAAAGTGGTCTAGGTCAGAGAGAAAGATTTGGCATAAACAATATAGAGGCACACCATAAAAGGGTTATGTTTTCATGGATTACTGTGAACGTATGCTGTTATCTACATCTCTGTTCACTGGCAGCTTGTATCAAATTTGTTATTAAGCTTTCAGAATTAAATAGACTATAAAAATTGAACATTTAGCCACATATAATTCATTTATAGAGCACCCTTGTTTTGCAGTAATTGTACAGAGAAATTAGAATTCCTGTTTTTGTTCCAACAAAAATAATGCAAAACAAAATCCCGTATAATTAATTGTTATGTTTGTCACCAAAATGCTTGCAAGCAAATGGGTCATTGCTGAGTAACACAAAATGGAATTATTTCAGACAAATTAGGCAATTCCAACAATAAGAAACACAAAATTAAGGAAATAATGTATTAGAACTACAAACACATTGTGAGCAAACTAAGAGACAATTAAGCCACACTTAGAACCATTAGCTAATGAGCCACCTCGTAAAAGGACTATTGCCGTATCTATGGACGTGTCTATGGACAAGGCAAGGCATACTTAGGGGTTCAAAGAGTTTCTTCAGGAACTTAACTGCTACTTCTGCTATTTGGAATCTTGGCTGGCACGCCAGGCTGCCAAGGTCATGTTCTGCTGGCAGGAAGCAAAGTAACAGGCCCTCATCCATGCACGTTAGCAACGAGCAGGGTGCCAAACGGAGGGCATGGCAAAGGCTATTTGCTTCCAGAGAAAAAAAGTGTGTTCTAAGTAGATGTATTTTAAAGTAGTTTTTTTTTCCCAGAAAAATCAGGGTTTCTTGGATAGCTGAAACATTTCATGCTTGTTTCCAGCTTAAAAAAAAAAAAAGGAACAAACCATGACTATCAACGCCATGTATTTTAGTGCGGTGGGGTGTATGCTCTGGTCTGAGGCACCTGGATTCAAATCCTGGTTCTGCCACTTACCAGCTGTACGATCTTAGGCATGTTATTTCACTGTCTGACAACTCAGTTTCTTCCTCTCTAAATTGAGGGAAATAATAGTACCTATCTCCTAGGGTTCCTGTAAGGATCATGTTGTTAATACATGTAAAATCTTTGTAAGAGTTTTACTATACTAAATGCTGATTAATATTGATTATTCTAATATAATTTTTGTCTTAGTCTGCCTGGACTGCTGTAACAAAATACCACAGACTGGGTGACTTAAACAACAAACATTTATTTCTTATAGTTATGAAGGTTGAGAAGTCCAAGATCAAGGTGCCAGTGTCTAGTGACAGCTCTCACCCTGATTTGCAGACAGCTGCTTTCTTGTTTTACCCTTATGCGGTGGAGAGAAAAAGAGCAGGATCTCTGCTCTCCTTTTACAAGGGCACTAATCCTTTCATGAGGACCTACCCTCATGACCTCTTCTAAACCTAATTACCTCACAAGGCCCCACCTTCTAATAAGATTACCTTGCGGGTTTTTAGGCCTTCAACATATAAATTTAGGGAGACAAAAATATGTAGTATAAGTTTTTGAAACAAAAAAAACATTATGGTGTTTAAATGTTCCTTTCCTAAATATAATAGTCTGAAACCACAGACAAGGAATCTCTTTTCAAAGTTCTATGTACCTCCTTCGTCAAAATTCCCTATTCATCTAAGGATGTTGACATCTTCTCTGAACTTATGTCATGATAATTCACTTTGCTTAATATAGTACGTTATCTTGAAATATTTTGTAAATATTTATGCCATTTAACTCCTCATAAGCGTATGCCCTGATTCCTCACAAGAATTTTTTTATAATATATATTGGCCTATGTTGGAATAAGGACCTGTTTTAATATCTAGAACATGTCCAGTTCTTGTGTACCTCCAAGCCTCAGCACGGTGTCCAACACATCACTGAGATTCAATGAATATTTGTTAAATGAAAGAACAAAAATATTTAATAAGGTTTTGTCAGTTTGATGATGTTGGTGTTATATAATAAGAAACAAGGCTCTAACTTTATAATCTATAATTTTTTTCTTGTACCCTATAGTATATTCTTCCCATTCAATTTTCTTTCTTTCTTTCCTTCTGTTTTATTTTTTAAATTGACATGTGGTAAAATTGACTCCTTTGGTATGTAGGTCTACGAATTTTAGCACATGTATAGATTAGTATAACTATAAGAGATTGGGATTGACATATACACACTACTATGTATAACACAGATAACTAATTAGAACCTGCTGTATAAAAAAATAAATAAATGAAATTGAAGCTTTTAATAAATTTTTTTTTAAAAAGAGAACCTACTGTATAGCACAGGGAACTATACTCAATACTCTGTAATGGCCTATATGGGAAAAGAATCTAAAAACGAGTGGATATATGTATATGTATAACTGATTCGCTTTGCTGTACAGCAGAAACTAACACAACATAGTAAATCAACGATGCTCCAATAAAAAATTAATTAAAAAATCTTAAGTGCATATTGCTAAATGAAAAAAAAAAAAACTACAATCACAATCAGGATACAACATAGGTCCATTACCCCAAAAAACTCCCTTATGCTCCACTTACCCCAACCACTGGCAACCATTGGTCTGTCCTCTGTCACTGAAGTTTTACTTTTTAAAAAAATTTTTTTTTAACTTTTTATTTTGGAATAATTTCAGATGTGCAGAAAAGTTGTCAAAATAATACACTGAGTTCCCATATATGCTTCTCCCAGCTTCCCCTAATGTTAACATCTTACATAACCATAGGATGTTTGTCAAAACTAAGAAATTAATATTGCTACAATACTATGAACTAAACTACAGATTTTATTTGGATTTCATCAGTTTCCCGTTAACATCCTTTTAACTTCAAGATCCAGTCCAGGTCCCAAGTTACATTTAGTGGCTGGGTCTACTTAATCTCTCTGATGTGTGCCATTGTCCAGTCTTCCCTGGTTTTTCATGATCTTCATGCTTTTTAAAGATTACTGCTCAAGTATTTTGTAGACTGTTCCTCAAATTGAGTTTGTCTGATTTTTTTTTTTGCATTATTAGAATGAGGATATGAATTTTGGGGAAGAACATGAAGAGGTGAAATACTCTTTTCATCACATCCACCTAAGTATAGGAGACCCTCATACTTATCATTGGTGAGGTTCACCTTGATCACTTGGTTAAGGAGATTTCTGCCTGGTTTCTCCACTGTAACATTACTCTTTTCCCCTTTCTGTACTCCATTCACTGAGACAGCCATTGAGTCACTAATTTAACATTCTTATTATGACTAACTATTGCAAGCCTAATTTATCCACAACCCTATCATGTGAAAGGTGCTTTCCATTTCACCACATACACCAGACAAGTACTATCATCCTGATTTTTTATGAGAATTGAGGCTTGTTGGAATTAAATAGTGCTTAATTAGTAAGAGGTAGAAGTAAAATTCAAGTCCATGAATATCTGATTCTGAAACACATGCTCTGACCTTACCAGACTGTCCTTTTATCTACCCCAAAATAAGTGTCAACAAAAGTGAAGCAATTTATTCCTTTCACTAAGTATGCAAGTCTTATATTTTACCTTTCCAACTCAACATACCAACATACTTGAACTAGTGTGTTTATTTCATAAGGCTGTGGCTGAGCTATGTGGTGATTAGCAAACTGATAGATAGGACCTGTCATCCATGGGGATACCAGACAACAAAGATAAACATCACCAAACCTGGGAGAGGAGGACTATGGGGAAAGAGAGATCCCATGGGAGAATGAAAGTGAATGGAAGACCAGAAGAGAAATCCAGAGAGTGAATGCCAGAGAAGTACAGAAAATAATAGCAGAGAACTGTCAGGGGAAAAGATATTATAGCTCTTTTCTCTCCGTACAATCAAGGCTATAGGGGAATGAGTGGCCTGATAGCTTGCAGAGCACAGCATAGAGCAGAGATCATTCCAGGCACTGAAACCACAGCCTTAGAGTTACAGAGGGACTAGAGGTGTCGCCCGCCCATCAACTGAGGCCTTAAGAAAGATGACAGTCCATCTCTTCAACCTGTGGCTGAAAGTGAAATGCTCAATTTCAGGATTTGGGCATTTTCAAGACTTGTAAAGTCTGTGGACACTGAATGGTTAAACACTCAGATATTAGCCACGTCTCCCAAACCCTTAATTTTCCCCCCTATAACTTTTAGGTCAGATTGGATTGGACTTGTATTTCCCTCTATATGCAAAGTCCAATGATGTTCCCTCCTATTTAAGGGAATTCCCAGGGCCATCTGGCTTTAACTTCCTGTCACCACTAAATTATTGTTTTCTGCTGCATTTTTCACTTTCATCCATGCCCTGGCATTGATCCTGTTGTTAACATAAATTTTTAAAAAACCATTTATCCTTTTGATCCCTATAAAAACAAACCCACTCACTCGTGGACTTTTTGTGGGCATCTGATTTTCTTGTAGAGTTGGGGATAAAGAGTGAAGAAAAACCCTGTGAAACATGAATATGCAACAAGTCTATTTTTAGTTCATTGGCTTCACTCTCTCATTACTTCTCTATGCCTTCTCTGCCTTTTTCTCTCCTTTTCATTCATTTACATTCCTCTAGCAATAACAACAACAAACAAATATCCTCCATTCTCCTGGCAGAGAGAACTGGCTCTCTCCTCTACTTGTCCCAAAAGTCTATTCCTCAATCTCTTCCACCCTTTTTCAGTTAGAAGATGAGATATCAGGAAAAAGAAGCACAGAGGATAACTCATTCAGGTTACACTTAAAATGTTTGCCCTACAATTATTCATGTTAATTAAATTTCTGTAGTTGAGCGAAAGTATGTTTTGTCCCATATTTCAGATAATCCCAGGAGGATTAGGATATTTTAGGAAACTAACTTCCAGGAGAAGCTGAGGAAGAGTGCACACAGATATACTCACAGTGTTTCATGTCAGCATTTATTTCATAATAGGTGTACGACTTTAAAAAAACTTTTTTTTGAAGCTTCTGTAGCGAGCAGCAAGTATATGATTAACTTCATTAATACCTTCACTAGCATATTTCCATGAATTTTTGGAGGCTTAGGTAGGCTTTTTACTGAGCACTGTTAACGATCCCCAATTTATTAAAATACTTCAACATTCACACATGTTTTAATTATCAGAATAACCTCTTGGATATCTAGAATTCTAATCAAATGAAATCATTCAGGATGATTTAAATTTCTGTATAGATAAAAGTCAAACACTGGACCTGAAATAGATTAGCTATTTTTAAATGGGAAATCTTTCTTAAATATACACATAATTCTCATGTTCTTAAACAAAACATATTGAATATAACTATTTCCTCAGTGACTGTGCATCATCTGAAAATTAGATATTTTACTTTTTGCACATATCACACTGTCCTACTGAAGAATATATCATTGTTCCCCAACTCTAAAAGGTCCTTACTCAGTTCGGGTTCTCCTAACCTAAGTCAAAAATTGTAGTGCAGGGCTTCCCTGGTGGCACAGTGGTTGAGAGTCCGCCTGCCAATGCAGGGGACGCGGGTTCGTGCCCCGGTCTGGGAAGATCCTACGTGCCGCGGAGTGGCTGGGCCCCTGAGCCATGGCTGCTGAGCCTGCGCGTCCGGAGCCTGTGCTCCGCAACGGGAGAGGCCACAACAGTGAGAGGCCCGCGTACCGGAAAAAAAAAAAAAAAAAAAATCGTAGTGCAAGTAGTTTATTTGGGAGATGATTCTACAAAACGCCAGTAGGAGAGAAGGGAAATGAGACAATAAAGGCAGGCAGCAAAGAAATAAGTAAATCACCACAGTGGACAAATGGAGCTTCATCTCTCTGGGGGCCTCTGGTTGCCAGTGCACAACACATTCTTTAGACTTACTCAACCAAGAGGCAAGGAAGCTAGGATATTTACACATCAACTCCTGTCAGTCATTGGTTGTGAGCTAGTTCCTGGTGGCATTATTTCTCTGGCATTTCTGACCTGTCGTGCACCTGTAATAGGCATGTGATGTAGGCTCAAGCTACCAGAGAAATTATTTAGGCAGAGAGAGATCTATGCTGGCAAGAGCCCCACCAGTGGACATAAAATGGTAGAGCCCTGGTAGATTTGGGCAGGGCACCGAGAGCTTCAATTACAAGCTCCTAATAGGAATTTGAGTTCCTCTGTTTATCAGTTCTAGTTCTCCTGTCTCTTTGTGGTGGAGCATTTCATAGATCATTTCTTGCCTTCTACCTTATGGAACACTTTCCTCTCATTTTCTTGTATTTTGTTTTCTAACTTCTGCGTATTTGGAATGTACATTTCAAAAGCTATTATAACGGGTTATGAAATAGAAGTAAATGCTTTTTTGCTTAAGGCCCTTACAGGCTATCCCCAGAGGAACATTTGCAGACTCAAATGCAAACTTGTGTTGTTTCAAAGCCATTTCTGATACTTTCTTTGTTCTGGCATTTGTTACCAATAAAATGAGATTGCTGGAGAGCTGAGTTCTGGGTGGATGAGCTTTTATAAAGAAATGATGTATGGAGATATGAATGCATCATTGATAGAGATCACAGATGTCCACCACAAACTTTAATCTTAGGACATCCTCCTTAAAATTATAGATGTTGATAAGGTCCATGGCTGTAACAGGCTTCTTCAGTAATCGATTTTAGAAGATTTCTTAGAAACGTTCCAGTATTATTATCTAAAAATACCTCGTGCTTCAAATAATCATAAGAAGAAGAACATCAACTATAATATCAATAATGTTAATTTTGGGTGATTTAAAACTGCGTGACTTCTGAATAAAAATGACAGGTTGACCAAATACTTTTACTTCTGTTCCTTTCAGAAATGCCATAAAATGGCAGTGGAAGAATTAAAATTCTTTAAACCTACAGTGGAAAAGAAAATGGCAGAGATAAGAAAAATGAGCAGGAGAGTTCAATGAAATGTGGAAAGGGGAAAGTGAATTGAACAGTGATTGATTAAGAGCTCTGCTGAATGGAGCCGGCACCACTGATGGAACCGCAGGAGGGAGCAGCTGGCAGTCCCAGGCCAGAGAATTCCCAGAGGCTCAGAGCTTGCAGGCACGGGCAGCAAGGAAGCTGAGTGGTCATGTGCAGGGTCAAATGCAGAGGGACTGGTTTCAGGTCTGATTTTAGAGCACTTAAACTGCCATGTCCTCTCTCTCACAGCCAAGAGACTTCTCCTCCTCTCAATGCCCCTTTCCACCCTCCACATGCACCAGGCCCATTACCGCTACAAGACTAGAGAGTTATTCTCCGGATGAACTGAACTGGGCTGGGTCCCCACAGCCCTAACAGAAAACATGGGACACAGGTAGAGCTGAAAAGCTGCAGACCGAGTGCAAGTCTGCCTAGTCTATTTGCCAATCTACTCCCTGAGCTCTGGTAGCCAGGCATATTCCCCTGAAACAGAAGCCTGGAAGATTCTTTCCTGGGGACACTGAACAACTCAGGAGAAGAAAACTAAAGATACCTGTATGCTAGTATTTCCCCCTAACTACATGTACACAGACACACGCACACCCAATCAAAGGACTGCTAACCACTCAGGCCTCCTGTACAGAAAGCCCTCTAGTCCAAAAATGCCTGCATTATACAAATGCTCACTCATAAATATGAAAGTTCCCAATGTGCAGGAGAGAGCAAAACAAATGAGAAGTTGGGCGCTGGGGGAGCCGGGGGCAGGCGTGGGAAGCACAAAGTACAGGTAGAAAAATAAACATTTGATTGACTATGATATCTTCTATCTAATAAAGGAAGTTACTGCATGCATTAAAATTAGAACAGGACACTTGGAAAAAGGATGATTCTCAAAAAAAAAAAAAGAGAGAGAGAACTCTGCAGAAAATGAGCCTCCAAACTGAAAGGGTCCACAGAATTACCCAGCAAAATGAATAAAATTAGACTAAGGCTAATGCTTAAAACTTATACACTAAGAATTTTCTATGTGAGATTTTAGAACAGAGATAAGGAGAAGATTGTAAAAAGCTTCCAGAGAGGGTGGGGGAAGCCACATATAAAGGAAATAGAATCAACTTGGGATCGGAATTCACAATGATTTTCGACTAGTATTCTATGCCCAGCCACACAAATCTATCACTTATAAAGAGAGAAAAATGACATTTTCAGACAAGTAAGAATTCAATAAATATAAGATACCTTAAGATGTTCTTCCAAAAATAGAAACAATGGGGAAACCAATAAAGAAGCCATAAGGATCCAAGAAAGAGGGGATCATTGAAACAGCCAAGGAAAAGACCCAGGATAGGTGCAACGCCTAGAGAACAAACAGTTCGCAACAGTGGCAAAAGGTAGGAAACTCTAGGAAGAGACAGAGTGGAAATGTTGCAGGTATGGCAAATATCTTTTATAAGCACATAGCAGAGGTATTCAAGCACAGAAAATCAGACAAATAGGGGGTAAATTTACAATGAACTCCAGGAAAAAGGCACAACTGAAAAAGAAAACAGGCACAGCTGGCTCAGCAATAAGCAACATTTTACTAGTCGTTTAAACACTAGTTGATTTTACTTAACACTTTGATACAACTGCTGGGGAGGGTGGAGAAGAAATGTGCCTGTGTGCGCACGTGTGTGCATATGTGCATGGACATGTGGCGTGCGGACACTCGTGGGTGTATATATAAATGGGTATTGGAAGGAACTTCCTCATCTCCCTGGGCAAGGAAACAATAATACATAATGCTTAAATTTTATACACTAAGAATTTTCTATGTGAGCACATTATGTAGAAATTTTAAGGTAGGCGACCAGAAGAAGGAACAACTGCTGAAGGTAATTACCCCTGTAAACTGGAGAAAGAAACTGAAGAGAGGCAGAGGAGAGGACAGCTATTTTCATTATAAGAGATTTTTTACTTTTTAAACTAAATATATGTCTTATTTTGATTTTTAAAAACTATATAGAATTAATATATTACATTCTAATAATCTTACTCAATTCATGGAGAACTTGAAATTCAAGTTGGTGTTAAGGCCTAGACAGCTCTCACTATGGTTAACATCAGAGCTGAGAGAGAGGAGGGATAAAATGAATGTTTATGATATTCCATGAAAGCTGTATTATTTAACTTAAAAGTAAAAATTAATTTTGAGAATCAGTATATTTTAAATAATTAAACCATTTCTCTTCCCATCCCTATACTCTGAACTAATCAAAAATTTTAATCTAGCTTTAGAAATATATATTTAGGAGAACTCATGATATCATTGCAGACAACAGAATTTCTGATATAGTAGCTGAAAGGTGATCATTCAGTATGGAAATACTTTAATTCTTCAAATATAAAAACACAATAGCAAACAAAATGCTTTGGACCAAAAATAAATCTATTTTACAATATTTTCTTTCAGAATCACCAACATTTTGACAAAACAGAGTTCATTCTTTATCACAAATCAACTTTTGGAACATTTCCTTTACTTGTTTGTATTGAAGTTGAGTTCAATATAATTCAGAGAGCAGAAGGGCAGTTCTGGGAGGTTAAAGGTATTGAGTCATGCTTACACAAGCACATAAAGACAGAAATACATGTGCAGAGTTGATGCATCAGAAGAAAAGTAGGAAGGAAAGAGAGGATTTTATTTTTCTCCTTCCCATTTTCTTACTTACAAGAAATGAATCAATTTGGCTACTAAAGACTGTCAAAAAGCAACATATAGCCCATGCATTAACTTTAGGGGTGTTTGCTTTTTTTTCAATCATAGAAAAAAAGGTGACTTTCTTTTAAGTTTATAAAGTTTTTTTTAAGAGTCCATTTCTTATTTGGTTCTCAATTACATGCACATCAGAGAAAAGAATTTGAAGAAATTAAGATAAATCATTTAACAATTTCCTCTAGTTTATGTCAAGTGGTTTAAATTCTTTTCTTATCTAAAATAGTAATTTGAGTGAAACCACATTCCTTAAGAAAGCACATTTATATGGTGTTTACAGTTTGCTAGTCTACCACATTGTAGTTTTCCTTACATCCCAAATCATTCAAATTTGCATATAACCTCAGCCAACTGAAGACCTGAGAAGAACCTATTGTTCCTGGGTTTACGAAGCATCAGTAAAAAATTAAAATAGTAATAATAAGCAGAAGAAGTAAGAACATCGATATAACTATATTATGAAGTGGGGGAGGGAAGAGGAAAATTAGTGAGTTATTCTCATGACCATCAATAAGTCAACAGACACGTTTAAAGTAAATAAATCAAGTAGATTATCTAAGAATATAGAGGTCATGCAAAGCATAAAAGTCAGAAATTGCTAAAATTGGCCAATATGGACTAGGAGTAAGGTGAAACTGGACAGAGAACAGTTTCTTTTTATTATAAGCCTTTCAACACTGATTGATTTGATTTCTTAAAACTATATATATACATCTATATATATCAATACATACATATACATCTTTAAACTCTCAATATTTATGCAAGTATTATGTACATACATTTTATTTTATATACACACACAAAAAAATGCCCATTATATATATAAAATTAAGCACCCAATACCTTTACAAACATGAAATACATCTTCAGAAGTTTGTGACATTAGGGAAAATCCCTCAGAAAGCTGGGTGGACCCAGGTGGTAAGTTTATGATGCATGACCAATAGCCTATTTCTGAATTTTGAATAAAATAAAAAGTTAACGAGTGTAAAATAAGAAACTTCACACCCTTTCAGAGACTTCTCAACAAGAGTTTCTTTTTTTTTTTTCCTAGATTTTACATTAGCTGAAAAAAATCCCTGAAAAAAATCTCACTAAATGTACAAATCATTTGTTGGAGCCACACAGCAGTAGAAGTGGCTTTCGGTAAGGTTATCATTTTTCATTCAACACTACTAGTATGTAAAATGTTATTTATGTTCTGAAGCAGTCATGGAACTGGCTAACCTTACATGAACCAGTCTCCCTCAATTCCAAGAGCAGCTTCCATAGGATGTTAACAATGTTGTTTTCAGGTAGAATATATACTATTATATAATTGGACCATTCTGAAAGCACTAAGTGTGTATTTTTTAAAAAGTAATTAGAAGTTAGATTAAAATTTATGGATAAGTAATGTGATGAATGGAGCAAAATGTTGAATTTATAGTTCATTTTAAAAGGACGGATGTCATGGCAAATCATGTACCACATCAGATCAATGGAAACCAGGTAAGGATTTTAAAAACTGGTCAATCCAACTAGTACAAGTCTCTTTCCTCAAAAATATATAAATGGACTTTCTTCCAAACTCTAAAAACAACTAAAGAAATAACTGAGAAAAAATAGGCCTATTTATGAAACAAACTACATGATGGGTATTGAGCAAAAATACACAAAATGCACAATCATCAGTTCTTTTTCTGTTAAGTTAAAAGCATCGTGGAAGATTCTCAAATTCCTTTAACAAATCCTAGGGACTGGTCCACTAAGTTTCTCAATCTGCTTTGGTTTCTATATTGGAAATCTAGAGGAGCATTCACGTGTTAACCACTGATGCCTCCAAGCTAAGTGTCTGATGGAAACTAAACTCAGACTCAACTAAAGTAGTATCTCTGTCCTCATTCTGATCTGGACCATCCCTCCCCTTCTTTACTTGCTGACTTCCTACCACCTTCTGATTTGCTTTTATGTCCTACATCAACTGAAGGCCTTCAGAGAGTGATGAAGGTAAAAAAAGAGGAGGAGGTGAGAGGTATCTCTCCCTGCAGGGTTACCTCAAAGACATTTCACCACCACTCAAATGTTTTTTTTCCTCTCTGGTTATTTCCTGCCTCCTATTATTAATTTTCTTCTTGGCTACAGACATTCTTCAGTCATTGTTATTTTGCTTAGCTGTTTAAAGCCCTCTTATATTGAGTCATATAAGGAAAAAGGCTTTACAGCCAGACAAATGTTTGGGATTTAAGAGATTCAGAGAATGGAAGGACAAAAGACATCAAACAAGAAAACAGAGAAGTCATACAAGTACCCTAGTAAAACTCCGATGACTGAAATAGCTATTTACCTCAGGTTTTTTACTGATGTGGTTCCTGTGGCAATATCTATCATTCCAAACATATGTGCTCTAGACTGGGCAGGAAATTGTTGAAGTTGAAGGGAAGAGCAGAGGAGATGGAAAAATATTATCTTCTAATGCTCCATATGCTGAAAGATGATAAGCTATATTCCATATTAAACCCCCAGCAAACCGATTCCTATCTTCTGTGTATCTATCACTACCATAAAGTTTACTGTTATTATTAATATTATTAGTGCAAAATTACTTATATATTGGAAACACTCTACCACTTTTAAAGGTGACTTCCTAAAATGAAACTCCTACCAAAGAGAATGCTCCTAGTATATAATTATGAGTTCATTAACTCATTTTTAATGCTCAATTGGAGGCTATTACAAAGCAAGTAAAGGGCCAAAGAAGAATAAGCATTAATCTTACAGATCGTGTCTCACAATTTTCAGTAAAAAAACAAAATGTCGAGCTTCCCTGGTGGCGCAGTGGTTGAGAGTCCGCCTGCTGATGCAGGGGACACGGGTTCGTGCCCCAGTCTGGGAAGATCCCACGTGCCGCGGAGCGGCTGGGCCCGTGAGCCATGGCCGCTGAGCCTGCGCGTCCAGAGCCTGGGCTCCGCAAAGGGAGAGGCCATAACAGTGAGAGGGCCGCGTACCGCAAAAACAAAAACAAAAACAGAATGTTCATATGGTCTGAAGAACCAGAAGAGAATTTATTCCATTTCCTCCATTAGGGTTATGAATATATTGGCTTACCTTAATTATTTTTGTTTCTACTTATATATAAGATGCTACACAACACTTCTAATATGCTACACTTGTATTTATCATTTTTACTTATCAGCTCCAAAAATCTACTTTCTGAAAAAAAATTTTGACTTAAAATTATTTTAGAGAATAAGTCATGAAAACTATAATCTGTATAGAAGACAGTTTCCATGAACTATTACTGGAATGCCATTTTTAGTCAAAATTATTTTTTATTATCATCTATATAGAGACATATATAAGATAAATATCCCAGTAAGTTCAGAACTCAAAAAATAATATATTACATTTTTTACCATTTAAATTTTACATAAATATATCAATACAGAAAATCATACATTGGCTCCCTAAAGATTTTTATTTTAATTTGGTGGAACATTTTCTGTAAAAATCATTTACCAAAAATAATTACCAAATTCTAGGCAAAATATCAGACTTTTTAAATGCTAATTACAATTCTCAGAATGACTTTTGTATTGTGAACCTTAATTTAGAGAAAACCAAACTACAGATTTTTTTCAGTATTATCACAAACCTAACTTCCTTATTGAGCCACAATATTTCTTTCAGTGACTTTCAAATCTAATTTTGTGACATTACCCAGAGATTCCCCCAAATTTTCTCAATGCTTAAAGTTTTTTCAAAAATGTTAATTTACTTAATTAGACATGGTCTATAAAGCAGGAGGAGAGGGAAGAAAAACGGGAAGAACAAAAATGACAAAATTTAGATAATTCAGCTTTAACTAAAATTATGCAAAAGACATGCAAGTCTCCAACAAATTTTTCTGAAAAATTAGTGTAAGCTATAGCTTCAAAGAGTAAAAGATTAGAACCATCACCACGCTCTAATTCTTTCTCTTAATGTTCCTCCATTATTTTAATTGTAGTCCTAGAAACAGAATTAGACTCAGAATCAAAAGCAAATGATCTCTCACTATCAAATCCATGTGATTTTCTATGTATAACCTCAAGAATTCTTCTACCCCCATTCTTCTAAAAGTTCACCTTTTTCTCTACTAAATTATTGTATATTACTATTGCTGACTTTTACTGTTATAATCTCTAAAATGTAGAATGTTGTTCTACATTCTGGCTTATCTTTTTTCAAACAAAATTTCACTGAATTTCTTATTGACTAGATAGAACATTTTTTAAAGCTCCACCTAAGAGCTCTTTGCCTTTGAGTTAGTTACTATCCCCCATGCTCCTGACTGACCCCCTGTATCTTTTTCTCTCAGGCTGTACTTCAGGATACTGTTAAGATCTAGTTGAGTTTTTTCTGTTTAAGTTATGTAGGCTATCCTAAGCCACAGATCCTTTGTACTACAAATAGAACTGATGCAGTTAATTGAAGGCTTCCTGCTGCTGTATGTAGTCAGCTACTGAGGGTAGCTTGATATTTCAGTCAGTTCTTATAACATGGAGCCAAAGGCAACTTTAATTTCTCTGACACCCTTAAGAGATTAGCTTCGATAATGTTTGGTGCCACACTGACAAGAATTGGCTTTTCCCCACATTTTACACCTATTGTATTACAACTACTTGAGTCTAGGTCTTCAGATGTAGATACAGAATAGTAATAAAGACAGTGTCAGTTGAAATTTCTCTGACAAAATTTTCCACTGCTCATAAAATACCATCTTTTTAATATTTCAGTACCTTTACGTAATGGCCATTGAACTCTAATAGTTTACTTTGCAGTCTTCACAACATGCTTCTTTTCAGTGTTAGGAGTGGTCAGTGGGAGGAATTATGCATCAGTCTAGGAGAAAGATGATTCAGGACACAATAATTCTCAAATAGTAACTTTAAAATATTGCTATATAGGGCTTCCCTGGTGGGGCAGTGGTTGAGAGTCCACCTGCCGATGCAGGGGACACGAGTTCGTGCCTCGGTCCGGGAAGATCCCACATGCCGCAGAGCGGCTGGGCCCGTTAGCCCTGGCCGCTGGGCCTGCGCGTCCGGAGCCTGTGCTCCGCTACGGGAGAGGCCACAACAGTGAGAGGCCCGCGTACCGCAAAAAAAAAAAAAAAAAAAAATATTGCTACATAATTCCAACGAAATGGTATGTAAAACGAAGTTCATATAATAATTATCCATTATATACTTTGTGAACCTTTCCCGTGAAGATTGCAGCTTCCCGAGGGAAGTGATTGTTCATGTGCCCTTTAAATAGTGCCTAAAACAGTGAGTTTCATCTGGTACAGAACAATTCAATTTTTTTTGGACGCGCAGGCTCAGCGGCCATGGCTCACGGGCCTAGCCGCTCCGCGGCATGTGGGATCTTCCTGGACCGGGGCACGAACCCGTGTCCCCTGCATCGGCAGGCAGACTCTCAACCACTGCGCCACCAGGGAAGCCCTGGTACAGAACAATTTTGAGTGATATGCAAAGAGACAAAATGGAGCAACCACAGAACATTATGCCTTAGGTGGCAAGGGAGAATGGATTGCAGGCGAGGCAGGACTGGCAGTTAGGACTGAGGTGAACCAGAAATCATTCGCAGAAAGTCAAAGACACCTGCAGAGAAACAGTCCAGGAGCTATACATTCTCAAAGTGACATGGAACCAAAACCAAAGAATCCAAACCTTAGAGAATAGGCAGTAAGCATCCAACTCTGCTCTCCAAGGCCAGACTCAGTTTACAGGAAACAAATAGTCCTATATTCAAAGAGCGATCCTATTTTCACCACACCATTAATATATTCTGCAAAACAATTCAGTGTTCACAAAAACATGAACTGAGCAAAATGGCTAAGAAGGAAAATTATTTAATATCCATAGCAATTATTTTACCAAAGACTGCAAATGAATTAAAGGATTACAGTTTTTTGGGCAGAATTAGATTTATTTTCTCAATACTCAAACTCAGTAATTTAAAAGATATATCTTCTGTGATCACCAAAGTGATTACAAAATTTCAAGCAGGGAAAGGACCAAAGAAACAAAGGCTTTGGTATTTTTGTCACTTTAAAATATCCACCCCAGGGCTTCCCCTGGTGGCGCAGTGGTTGAGAGTCCGCTTGCCGATGCAGGCGACGGGGGTTCATTCCCCGGTCCGGGGGTTCATGCCCCGGTCCGGGAAGATCCCACATGCCGCGGAGCGGCTGGGCCCGTGAGCCATGGCCGCTGAGCCTGCACGTCCGGAGCCTGTGCTCCGCAACGGGAGAGGCCACAGCAGTGAGGGGCCAGCGTACTGAAAAAAAAAAAAAAAAAAATCTGCCCCAATGACATTTTTTTAATCAGTGGTTTTTAAGTCCCCAATATTATTTGCTATAGTGTTACATCTGGTCTCCGTCCAAGTCATTACATGTCCTTTCAAGCTGTCAACACCTTTTTTATGAGCTTAAATTTATCAAATAATTAGTAATTTTTGTCCTATAAGAACAATGAGGAAGCATACTATGGCATGCAAACCTATGACGCTTTACTGATTCAGGCTGATTTATTAAGCTTTTCTAGTTTGTAATGAATGACACATTAAAAACGTACATGTGTCACTATCATTAAATCTCAAAATGATTTTGGAGTCTCCTAAGACTTCTTGGGTAGTGTATTAAAATTTCTTGGGTAGTGTATTACATAATATTTAGAAAAGCAACCTTCTGTCTGTATACATACTTTTCTATCTTTATTTCATATATGTTTAAACCTCTATTTTATCACAGTCTCCTTTTACTCAAGATCTTTTACTAGAACTCTTCATGCTTACTATAAGCCAGGTGTTGAGGTGGTAATATTCTATTAAGCAGTGCTATAATTCATGTCTGTTCACTCCAATTCACTCTCTAAATCTCTCCCTCTGCCTCTCAATCACAAGAGAGACACACAGAGAGAATATACATGCCTACTCTCTTCCTCCTCCCCCAAGCTTGAATTTTATCTTCAATTGCATTAATACTTAAAAAAATATATTTTATCCTATTAGTTTGAGGCTGAAATATCTTGAAACCACAAAACATAATAACCTGTTATCCTGAATCCAACCTGTGTACAAGTTGTGTACTTGCCTTAACTTGGACAAACTACTAATAATAGAGAGTGAGCCCCACTCAACTACAGCTCTGATAGCAGGCCTCATCACAAAGTAGATGGATGGCTGAAGCAATTTCACTTCCCTTCAATGAGAAAAGCAATAGTCTGCATCTGAAATTTACAACTAATAATTCTGAGTTAAAAATCCCTGCAATTCTTAAAGACTACAGTTAGTTTTCTTCAAGTATAAAAAAATGGTTAACTTTCAGTCCTCAAAGAAATACAGCAGTTCACTATACATGTAAATTCACTATACATGTAAATATATGTATACATGTAGATATATGTGTGCATGCCAAAACCCGATTTCCACACAGCTTTCATATTTGACTACTCTGAGATGCTGAACCCAGCCAGATGCTGCAGTTTCCACAGGGCTTCTTTCCCCTCTATGATTTCACTGCTTAAGGTTTTTCTGCTCTCATTCTTCCCCAACCCTCATTCAGTGAAAATCGGTCAATTTTTCCCACCGGCCTCCACTGTACATCTGCCAGTCCAGACGGGTTGCAAGACAAGCAATGGGAACACACACACACACACACACACACACGTAGATTTCAAGTTCCATGGGGGCAAGCGTACATACAAGTCTGTTTTGTTCCCTTGTCTACCTTAGGCACCGAGACAATGTCGGGCACATAAAAAGCACTCAAAAAATGCTTGTCAAATAAATGAATAATGGCTCCGCATCTACCCAGTCACGAATGTTAGAAATCTAAGAGTCATTCTAGATTTGTTCTTCTACCTTTTGCATCAATTCCCAATTTCTCGATTTCTGTTCCTTCCAGTTCCCTTTCATTATTCATTCACTATTTCTGCCCAGACACTTATAGTTAATAGTTAACAGGCTGAATGAAAGTTACACAACCTATTTTAAGGGGTGTCCTATACTTTACACTGCAGCCAAAGTTACACTTCCAGGAAGAATTTCTTATTGTGCAGCTCTACTGCTTAAAATGCTTTAGAGGTTCACAGTCACCATCTTTGCATGGAATTAAAGGTCCTTAATCATCTTTTTCCTGCCTGTTTTACAGCTTCATCTCCTACCACAGCAACAGTATAGATCAAGCCCTCCAGCCATCCTCAAACACACAGAACTTCCCTTCAGTGACCTTCTTTGTAAGGTTTTCCAGTTCTCAATCTTGCATATTCTAGTTTGGGCACCTATTGCATTCTGTTTACTTTGCCTTTTTTCTCCATTCTAGACAGTGTGCTCCAGAAGCAAGACATTGCATCATTCACTTAAAAAATTCAGTGGGCATCCATAAGTGCTTCTTTTTTTCGTATGGTTTTGTTAAGAAATAATTGACATACATCACTGTATAAGTTTAAGGTGTACAGCATGATGGTTTGATCTATACATATTGTGAAATGATTACCACAATAGGTTTAGTTAACATCCATCATCTCATAGAGATACATTGAAAGAAAAAGAAAGAAGAAGAAAATAATTCTCCTTGTAATGAGAACTCTTAGGATCTACTCTCTTAGCAATCTTCCTATATACCATACATCAGTGTTAACTACAGTCATCATGTTGTGCATTACATCCCTAGTATTTATCTTATAACTGGAAGTTTGTACCTTTTAACCACCTTCCTCCAATTCCCTGCCCTCTGCAGCCCCATAAATACTTCTTAATTTAAGTTGCTCAGCCTCTATGAGCTTAGTTTCCTCACTTTTTTTTTTTTTTTACCACCAACAAAAAGGATCCTAGGGAGAAACAAAAGAAATACCATACATTTAAAGTTCAAAGCGCTTAACTGATATTCATGGAATGTTATTATTACTTTTTAAGATACATCCTTGTCCTCATTCCAACTGCTTCACCAGAAGGTCTAAATAAAAATTAGATGGGGCAAGAAATGACAGACATATGTTGTTTGTTTGTATATAACCTATTTCTCCTTTCAGTATTAGCAAATGAAGTTTACGATTCATCTGAGTGAAAGCTAAGGTACTGTGGCCTGTCCTGTTGTAAGCCTGGGAAGAATCTGACTAGGAGTAGGTGATCAATCCTCAGGATCAAGAGAAGAAATGAAAATGTGGCCAGACGGCTGGGAATGAGCTCTGAGTGCATTGTTAGAAGGTTCTGGATCCTCAGAGTTTCTCAGCCTGGAGCTTTACCCCTGAAGTTTTTCACCTTCCTACCATTTCTTTGTTAAAATTTCCATCTTTGTATTTAAAGATGGACTTACTTATCAGACTTTTTATGATTTAAAATCTTTAAGTGTGTGGCTGTTACTTCTGAATGGCCCTAAGTGTTTCTTTGTGCTTGGAGGAGCCAACTTAGCCATTCACAGAGAGGCAGTCTCTCTATAAACGAACAGATTTCCACACGTGGGCTGTAATATATGCATAACACATTTCTCTTGGTGTTAATTTTGGTCTAACATCCTCCTGATGGTCTTGATTACCTTGGAGACTTACATCCTGTCTTCTGTATGTATGTAGTTGTTAGTCACTTCTACTAAGTTGTCGCACCACCATTTCTCAAGAATGATAACAGAAGACACAATATTTCAATAACTGATTTTTCCTTTCAACAAATGTTTATTCAACCTCCTGTTTCAAGGCACTTTGCTAAGGCTTAGCTGAATCTGAATCTCATGTAAAATGGAAAAATTCTGTGACGGTCCAACTAACTTTGTAGTAAAAATAACAGGAACCATTTCAAGATATTAATCAAAAAATTTTATTAATCTTATGTTTTTCTTTTAATTTATAAGTAAAAAGAAAATATCTTAATATAGCTTTCTTTAACTTGTTTTATTGTGCTTTTCCTTAAAATTGGAAATCCTAGAATACTATTTATGGTCATTCATATTACTGATATGGCTACAACTCAAACTATGTGAATCGAAAGCAATGGCATACAAATATACAAGGTGAGGCAGTGTGGCGATAAATGCCATTGGGGACAGCATATTAAGAGTGAAAAGTAATAGTGATAATTTTTTGAAAAACTGCAATTTTTAAAGGCTTTATCCACTTTGCTTATTTTATTCACGGTGTGCTAATCAAATAGATGGAGGACTGGGCACTGAATCCATATAAAAAATCTCATGTTGTGACAAATCTCAAGGCATCTGGTTAAGTCAGATATCTCCCTTTGTGAATTAAAATGAAACAAGACGTGTTTTGCTCCTAAAATCTGTGCCCTAGTAGATAGGCTCCAACACAGAATCAAACATCCCATCTAACTTTTCCAATGCCATGTTTCCAAAAGGAAATTACATTAAATTCCTCCATTCAAAATGCAACAAGCAAGACATCCAAGAATGAGATTTCTAGCAGAATGTAACTTTAAATACATGGGTTTTTTTTTCCATTACTGGAGATATCAAACATTTTAAAAGCCTGTTCTTTCATACTTGGATTCCAGATCATTATTTTTTTGGCCAAAAAGAAAGGTTTTCTGCATTCCTAAAATAATTAGGCAAGATTTCAAATCAAATTATCCAATTTCAAAGCTCTATTTTTCTCTCTAAAATGCCTGTTAGAGAAGGACTGCTGATGACTAAGCTTTGTGTCATTCTCATGGCTTTATTAGGAGAATGTTCTAAGTCCTTCACTTTCTATGTAATCAGAACTATAATTTCTTCAGGTTATTTTAAGACCCAGCTATGGCTAAAGCAGGAAACTCAGTTTTATTCTGAGCTCTAGACATGTCAACACAGCAGAGCAGGGCTCCAGCTATCCGGGCTATCTCCTTTAATAAACCCCCTAGTGCTTTGTGTCCAACCAACTTGTACTCCACCTTCTGGGTATCAAGTAACACTTTCCAAGACATTGAGGGTAGTTGGACCGTTATTCTGGAAAATGTGTGTTGACATATTATCACTATACAAATGAAGATCTATTTGTCCAAAGAGTACTACTTATGCTTCCTAGCATCAATTTGAAAACCATATTCAACAGAAGGGCAGTTGAGAAAAAAAGTAGAACAGAAAGCTCTAACTACATATGTCTACTTAGTTCATCATACTCCCTTAGAATTTTATAACTTAACCAATTCTACTTAAGCAGGCTGGTTGCCTCTAATTATGCTAAAATTTTTTCTGTGCTGGAAAGTGATATTAATAATGAGTGACATTTCTGCAAGTAACAGGTAAACCCACTTCTATAATTGTGAGCTCCATCTAAAGTAAAGAAGGGAGAATAAAATAGTATAATAAACTGTAAGTAAAGATCTGTGAGAGGTGGTCTTCAGAATGAAAATTAAAACATAGCATCATTACTTTAGTATTTTGATGTATATCAAAAAGGCTCTCATAGGTCTATATAAGTCTTATTACTGAGGTAAATTTATTAATACTTTCAATTTTAAGTTAACATACTGACATAAAAATAATTTCTTACTTTAAATTTATATATCATGGAATTTTAAAATTTCTCTTTAACTGGTAATTTTTTTTTTTTTTTGCAGTATGCGGGCCTCTCACTGTTATGGCCTCTCCCGCTGCGGAGCACAGGCTCCGGAAGCGCAGGCTCAGCGGCCATGGCTCACGGGCCCAGCCGCTCCGCGGCACGTGGGATCTTCCCGTCCCAGGGCACGAACCCGCGTCCCCTGCATTGGCAGGCGGACCCCCAACCACTGCGCCACCAGGGAATCCCTAACTGGTAATTTTTATTCAGATTAAAATACTCTTACAACTTTTCTATGCTCCTACAACAACAAAGATTAGCTGAGCTTACAATCCTATATGTATATGGTTATACATTTTGAAGTTTTTCCCACTCAACAATACTCCTTTTTTCCAATTCTTCCATTCTTAATATATTCAGACATTACTTATTAATTTTAATGACATCTCACATTTCAGAGTATGGGTTAAGGCAATTGATTTTTGTATTATGCAATACTTAACCCACTTTCAATATTTCATTACTTTAAATAACACTGCACATAAATACCCTAGTACATATATTCTTGTGCATTTGGACAAGTATTTCAGTACAGCATTTAAAGTGGAATTATTGGATTGCAGAGCATGTACATTTTTTACGTTGACAGTACTGCAATTTATGTACCTCCAAAATTTCACCAGTATGCTCTTCCACTAATATGAGGGTGCCCTTTTCCTCTAAACCCTAATTAATGGATATTATGAGTCTTTTTATTTTAACTAGTATAATGAAAACAAAAGTGGCATCTCATTGATGTATTAATCAAGACTTAGACTGATCATCTACTCATTTATTTATTGGCCATTTTTTATTCTTTTTCTGTGATTGTGTTCTTCACACATTTGACCATCTTTCTGCTGAGTTACTAATATTTTTAAGTTTATTTATAGTTCGTATTTGTACCTTACAGTTTAACCTCTTGAGTTTTAGATACATGGTAACTCTTTTCCATCTGTCTGTCATTTAGTGAAACATAGTGGCATCATTCGTCATATAAGTTGTTTCTGACTTAATGCCAAGTCAAACATCACTCTTTTTTTTAAACTCTCTATAGATAGGATTACACTGGCAGAGATATTTCCTAGAATGAGTTGTGATAACCTCACTCATAAGCTCATTAATATAGATAGAAATATTTTCCCCAACACATAATATCTAAACTATAGTTTCTGCTAGCACCTTTTTCATTTTGGTCTATGAAGTAGGGCCTCAAAGCTAAGCTTGAGATTCATCCTACACAAAGTGTTTCTCAGTCACTTAACAGAGCCCACAAATATGTATAAAACTAACAAACCAGGCATTGGGCTTCTGGCCGTAAAGGTTCATCTTCCATCAGGTGGCAAGTGACACATTCCTCAACCTCATATACCCATCTCAGTTCATATGGGAATAGCATTCCAGATGGCTGAAAGGTTTCTCTCAAAGTATTGGGTTGGCCAAAAGGTGCATTCATTTTTTCCCATAAGATGACTCTAGTAGCACTTAGTTGTCTTTAACTTCATTCTAAACAATTTTGTTAGATTGTATGTGACAGCTGTCATATCAGTGTGCATTTTAAAAAGAGACATCAAAATTGGTGATTTTTTTTGTAGCCACCTTAATATTGAAGATGGAAGAAAAAAGCAACATTTTCAGCATGTTATGCTTTATTATCTCAAGAAAGGTAAAAATGCAACTGAAATGCAAAAAAAGATTTGTGCGGTGTATGGAGAAGGTGCTGTGACTGATCAAACATGTCAAAAGTGGTTTGCAAAGTTTTGTTCTGGAGATTTCTTGCTGGATGATGCTCCAGGCCAGGCAGACCAGTTGAAGTTGACAGCGATCAAGACATTGATTGAGAAAAATCAATGTTATACCACTCAGAAGATAGCTGACATACTCAAGATATCCAAATCAAGCACTGAAAATCATCTGCACCAGCTTGGTTATGTTCATCACTTTGATGTTTGGGTTCCACATAAGCTAAGCGAAAAAAACCTTCTTGATCGTATTTCCACATGCGAATCCCTACTTAAACGTAACAAAAACGTTCCATTTTTAAAACAAATTGTGACAGGTGATGACAAATACTGTACAATAATGTGGAATGGAAGAGATCGTGGGGCAAGCGAAATGAACTACCACCAACCACACCAAAGGCTGGTCTTCATCCAAAGAGGGTGATGTTGTGTATATGGTGGGATTGGAAGGGATTCCTCTATTATGAGCTCCTTCCGGAAAACCAAACGATTAATTTCCACAAGTACTGCTCCCAATTAGACCAACTGAAAGCAGCACTCGACGAAAAGCATCCAGAATTAGTCAACAGAAAACGCATCATCTTCCATCAGGATAACGCAAGACCACATGTTTCTTTGATGACAAGGCAAAAACTGTTACAGCTTGGCTGGCAAGTTCTGATTCATCTGCCGTATTCACCAGACATTGCACCTTTGGATTTCCACTTATTTTGGTCTTTACAAAATTCTCTTAATGGAAAAAATTGCAATTCCTTGGAAGACTGTAAAAGACACCTGGAACAGTTCTTTGCTCAAAAAGATAAAAAGTTTGGGGAAGACGGAATTATGAAGTTGCCTGAAAAATGGCAGAAGGTAGTGGAACAAAAGGGTGAATACGTTGTTCAATAAAGTTCTTGGTGAAAATGAAAAATGTGTCTTTTATTTTTACTTAAAACCTGAAGACACTTTTTGGCCAACCCAATAGTTTTTAAAATTCCATTTTACAGTTTTGCTCTCTTCAAAATAGATCAGATATATTCCTGCTTTTTAAAATGCCCACAGTTTGGAAGACACATCTTTGAGCCCATCGGTTACAGCACTGTGACACAGTGGTTCCATTAGGACTTATTAGGCACAATGGTTGGACTTCACGGAATGAGGCTTAGTTCCACCTCTTCTTTCTCAATATTTGGGTTGAGGGTGGGTTCTTCTTGCTTGCTATTGTGCCTTGTGGCTGTGGGTAAGCCCCCTAGCTCTAGGACCCTACCCTGCCTTTTAATCTGTGTCTTCTGATCTCGGGTTTGAGAATCCAAACAGCCAAATTTGTTATCACCCCTTCTAAAAATGATTACTTACATTTACTGGGGTAACAAATTTCTTTGAGAATCACACAAGAATGGACAGTCTCCCAAGAAAAATGCACATTTACACAAATGTATTAGTGTGTGTACAATTTCACAGGATTCAGGGACTGCCTAAAGCCCATTTATGGAACCTTGGGCTCTCCAGGTCCTTTTTCAATTCACCTCAAATCCCTGATTTTGGTTCAGACAGAAAAGTTCCCAAATAAGTGAGTCATTTATAGAAGTCAGTGTGGTTAGAGATGATAGATCCCAATAAAATGAGAGATTACGTGAAATCATAAGGAATAATGCCCTTTTAAATGCTCAATTAAGACATACAAAATATGTGACTGTGTGAATATGTGTCTATGGTGAAATTTTCTCATGTTATTTCAAAAGGGAAAACGATGGAAAATATATGTATACCATAATGGAAAATATACTGTGTAACACTGTAAATGTGAGCATGTGAGTATAAGAACTGAGAAAGGAAAATGAAGAGAATCATTTGTATTTTTAAAACAAAAAAATTGCATTTCAGCCAGAAGAGCTGTCATTCCAACGTCTACTTCAGAAGTATAGTCAGGAGTTCCTTAGCATGTGAAAGAAGATTCTTGTCCTCACTGCCCTGCTTCTTGTCAAATCGGCTTTAAAAACCCACTTTCCACCCTGCTGTCATAATCCTTGCAGGAAACAGATGGGTAAGAATGGAAGAAAAGAGGAATAAAGGCCTTTTCTTTAATTAACCCTGGTTTCACTTGTACTCCTCAACCTGCAAGGTCTTGTCCCTAGAGGTTGACAAATGATCTAATTAGCAGTAAGATAAGCCTGGTTGACAACAAGAGAACACCAAAGGCAGAACACAATGTCTAATGGATAATAGCTAATTCTTTAGGACAAATGTATAGAAGAACAATAAGAGCAGTTGTGCTAGACTCTGCGAGTGGCAGAGAGGAGGCATTGATGGTAGGAAATCACTCAAAGCAGTCACTGAATCTAGAGAGCTGGCCCTTTCATTCATTTCCAAAGTTCTCGCTTCTTACCAAGTACAAGTGATTGTGCTTTTACATGAACCTCTAGGTAGAGAGTAGCAAGGAAATAAAACATCCTCAGAACTCATTTTCATAATGCGTTCTTTGAGTTTTTATCATTCACAGAACCAAAGGCAGGTAGCTCATTTTCCAATCTCTAAAATACTGTACTGGGGCCTCCAAATGGACAGTGGGAGTTGTTGTTAAGCCTTTAGATCTAAAGGCTAAGGGGTGAGGCTGGGGCTTGAGATAGAGATTTGTGAGTTATCAGCATAGAGCTGATAGCTGAAACTGAGTAGAAGGAAGAGATCACTTCAGAAGAATGTATAAGATGATAATAATTTTTTAAAAACTTACTGTGGAAGGCATAATTGTAAGATGGTTCACATGACATTCCCTACCTGGTGTTATTCCCATGATTATGTTAGGTTACCAGCAGATGTAATTAAGGTTAGTAATCAGTTGACTTTAAGATGGACTACCCAAGTGGGCCTAAACTAATCATATTGGACTTTTTTTTTTGCGGTACACGGGCCTCTCACTGTTGTGGTCTCTCCCATTGTGGAGCACAGGCTCCGGAGGCGCAGGCTCAGCGGCCATGGCTCACGGGCCCAGCCGCTCCGCGGCATGTGGGATCTTCCCAGACCGGGGCACGAACCCATGTCCCCTGCATCGGCAGGCGGACTCTCAACCACTGTGCCACCAGGGAAGCTCCCATATTGGACTTTTTAAAAGAAGAGAGTTTTCTCCTGCTGGTAGAAGAATAAATCAGAGAGATCTGATGCTTAAGAGGGATTCAACAAGAGGGAATTTCTTCATTGCCAAGGTAGAGGGGGCCACATGGAAGCACCTGAGAGTAGCCTCTAGTAGGTGAGAATGAACCCAGCTGACAGCCAAGAAAAAGCTAGGGGTCTCAGTCCTACAACCACAAGGAACTCAATCCTGTCAACAACCTGAACTAGCAAGAAGAGGGTCTTGAATTCCAGATGATAATGCAGCCCCAGGCAACATGCAGATTTCAGCCTTGGGAGCTCTGAGGATGCAGCTAACCTGTGCTTAGACTCTTGACCTATAGAAACTGAGAAGTAGTAAATTGATGCTGTGGAAGGAAGGAAGGAAGGAGGAAGGGAAGGGAGAAAGAGAGAGAGAGAAAGAAAGAGAGAGAGAGAAAGAAAGAGAGAGAGAGGGAGAAGGAAGGGAGGGAGAGAGGGAGGGAGGAAGGAAAGGAAGGAAGGAAGGAAGGGAGGGACGAAGGAAAGGAAGGAAGGAAGGAAGGAAGACAGAGGGAGGGAGGAAGGGCGAGCAGAAGGAAGGAAGGAAGGAAGGAAGACAGAGGGAGGGAGGAAGGGCGAGCAGAAGGAAGAAAGTCAGTCAGTCAGAAAGCAGTGAAATGAAGCAGTCATGAAGGCAAAGCCTACCAATGCTCATAAGCACTTGGTGCTCTTCACATCATAACCTTTCCAAATATGTTTGTCTTTAAACATTAGAAAGTGAATTTTTGCATGTGTGAAGTCAATTTTGAGCCAAGAAATTAGGAATCAGACTATATATTCATGTTTATTTAAAGAGAAATCAAAATTATGGAGAATGCTGGCTGATATTTTTTCAGAGAAAGAAGCCTGAAATCTGATGTTGGTCTTTTAAAATAATCTTTCTATGTAATTTTTTACTATTATGCCAGAAGATGTTTCATTTTTCAGCTATGCCAGATCAGATGCTCAATTTACTATTCTAGAATTTCAACTTGACACACAAAGCACTCTCTAGGGCTCTTTTCTGAAGGGGTAGAGGAAGGTTGAGTTGGGCTTCTCCTGTTAGTGTTTTCAGGTAAGTAGGTTACTGAGTAGGACTGTGAGGTAATATTCGCTTTTCTGGAAAGATACTACTATAATAACTTCAGCTACCCAGAACATACTAAAGACTCAGGCATTTGGCCTCTTATGGGCCAAACTACATTTTCTATGGATATGAACTTAACTGAATATATTTCACACAAAAGAAATTCTTCCAAAGGATCTTTTAACACTTGCTTTAGAAGCTAACGTAACAAGCATGATCATCTGATTTTTTATTCACTAACTATACTATAAATAATAAATTTGGATAACATAATGTGGCCCACTAGAAGGAGACCTGCAGGAGGACAAAGATTTTAAATCACAGCTGCAAATGCCACTTTTCTCTGAAAGAAACAGTCCCCCAAAACCTTATGTGTTATTGAAGGATCTCCACATTTGAAGTATAACATACTTAATATTCATAAAAATAATAACGTATCCTTAATAAAAAGATCATGGAAAAGGAAGAGAAGCTCTTCCTTATTTCATTTAAATTAAAGATTGACTCCTAAAATATATTCTTTGTATATATCTTTATGCTTAGATAACGCAGTATAATGCGCTGAGAAACATTCAATACAAAATTCAAAGGTGTGTGTGCAGTTTAAATATCAGCTGCTGTAAATGGATAATTTTCAATTCATTCATTCATTTACTCATTCCACAAACATTCATTGAGTAATTTTTATTTGTGAGGTATTCTTCTAAGTCTTAGGTTTTCTTACTTGAATTTCCATGTCAATTAATTCAGGGATTCTATTTTTATCTTATAGATATTTTCTTCAAATGTTAATGAATGTGTTCAGAGATGGAACCGATTTTGTTCTCCAAAATTATAATGAATTTTTATCTCATCCACAAAATAGAAGACTGATTAACATCATTCTATTAACCGGCTACAAATTTTGGTCTAGAATATCATAGCCTGCAGGGTTCAACATATCTAGAATGCTACCTCACACACCGGGCGCTAATACTTAGTCCTAGATTCCAAATAATACATCTAACACTGTGGCTTTAGAAATCTTTGCAAACTGGCTTTCACCAACTACACAAGTAGCTAAATAAATTTTCATTCTCAGAGTACTGAATATTTGTGAATGACTGATGTGTTTTTGGCAAAGAAGTGAATACTTCAGTGAGGAACACTATATTCAGCAATGAGATACACTTAACATATGAAACAAAAATTCCATGCATTACATTTCAAAAGATTGGAATAAGAAAGAAAGAAAAAATACTGTTGTTATCCTGAATGCAACATGTAGCTTTGGCATCATTTAAATATCACCCAGAGTAGGTGTAAAACTCAATAAAATATGACTTTAAAACCAATAACCAATGTAATCTCTCTCTCTTTTTAAAGTCTACCCACTATGAACTATAAACTAGGGTTAGAAAAAATTATGAGTAAAACAATTCCTAAGGACTCTGTAGCACTTGGTCCAAAACACTGTTTTTTACTAAGAAAATTATTTTGATTTAAATGAATGTGCAAAAAAGACAGCTGGAAATGATTCCTGATCTTTTTAGCAGCTGATGTGCAGCAATAATAGGTAATATTTATTGAGGTATTTAACAAACTTTCTGCTTATTTATAATAATTTTTGTTATGGTGTTATTTAAACTGAAGTTTCTGCTCTATTTATTAATCCAAAATAAGATCTAATTTTAAAAAGTGAAATGCAATTATAAGTGAGATCTAGAAAATTCAAATGTAGTCACTGGGTGGATATAGAAAGAAAAAAATGAAGACTGATGATAAAACTTTACATTTCTAACATTAAAATGATAATCTTCATTACTAAAAGAGAAATAATAACTGGTTCTAAGCTACAAAGAGTTTAGTACAGAGTCATATTTTTCCTTCTCTTCTATTTCTATTAGAAGAATGCCATGACTCTCGCTACAGGAAAATAAAAAATAATTTAAATGCTTTAAACTATCAAATTAAGCGAGATAAATCATAACAATTAATGAAGAATTCTTTGTAAACAGGTCTTTGTAAACAGGACCACAACGCTTTTGTGAAAAGGTAAGACATTCAAAACTTGTCAGACGCAGCACAAGATTCAGAATAAAGTTAAAATAAGGTAGAACAGAATGAGTTTCTAAGCCTAAAATATAAAGTATTATAAACTGACAGTATCAGACCAACACATTACTGTGGCAATTTGCCTGCTGAATCAAAATTACTTTTGGTATACATGAAAGACATAGTCTGTGGTCTGATCTGTTTCACGGAATTAAAAAGGCAAAATCTCTGACATTTTTAGAACTAGTGGAGACCCTAAAAGTAATCTAGGCAACCCCCTCATGGTTTATATATGCCAAGAGCAGTCAACTAAATAACCTACCTTCTCACAAAGAATGGCAGACCCTGAACTAAAACACCCAGAAAGTATATGCTCCTGAGACCAGACACTGGTGTTTCTTCATCAGTTTTACTATTCCTGAAATCTTTTAGTACCTTTACTAGGTTCATAAAAATATGAATGGGGCTTCCCTGGTGGCGCAGTGGTTGAGAGTCTGCCTGCCGATGCAGGGGACGCGGGTTCGTGCCCTGGTCCGGGAGGATCCCACATTCCGCGGAGCGGCTGGGCCCGTGAGCCATGGCCGCTGAGCCTGCGCATCCGGAGCCTGTGCTCCGCAACGGGAGAGGCCACAACAGTGAGAGGCCCGCATACCACACACACACAAAAAATATATGAATGAACAGGGCTTCCCTGGTGGCGCAGTGGTTGAGAGTTCGCCTGCCAATGCAGGGGACACGGGTTCGTGGCCCGGTCTGGGAAGATCCCACATGCCGCGGAGCAGCTAGGCCCGTGAGCCATGGCCGCTAAGCCTGCGCGTCCAGAGCCTGTGCTCTGCAACGGGAGAGGCCACAACACTGAGAGGCCCGCGTACCGCAAAAAAAAAATATATATATGAATGAACAGATAGACCAGTCTTCCCGATTTCATATCTACTATGTCATGCAATACTTAAACTGTTCCTACATGCACTGGCACTAGAATTAGATTCAGTATGTTTCTAGTATGCATGGAAAAATAAAAAGATAAAGAACCTTCTGTTCCTTCAGCATGCAAATGGTGCTTTCTGAAGACAAACTATCAGATATTGGTGTAGGACACTGAAGCACTTATGAATTTCTGAATTAAGAATATGAAAAATAGGTCATTTTATGGCTATTGCAAAAGACAGTTTGGATGCACTATTCAAGTGGCCCCTGCCTAACCATTCATCCTTCCTCTCCATATTGTTGAAAATGCAGTGGCTATGCTAGCCTTCATTCTGAAAAGAGCCAAATATATATTTTAAACTTGGGCCCTCTGCACTGGTTTCCTTCTGCCTGGAATGCCTTTTCTTAGATCTTTGTATGGTTGGGCTCTTCTAGTTATTCATGCCTCAGCTTAAAAGTCACTTCCTGGGGAGAGTTATGGTTACCAAGACGGTGTCATAAGTCATTCCTGACTCCTCTCCCAGTCAGAAGAAAAAAACTTAACATCTATTCAAGAAGACAGCACCGAGAGAATTCTAGAGCACAGGAGTGAGGCTGAAACACCCTCTGCACCTCAGAGACAAAGAGAGACTACATGAGAAGGTAAGAGAAGCAGCTACATGTTGACCGCATTGCCCCTCCCACAGGCTAGCACAGCAACACGCAGAGAAGTCTCCCCTGAGCCTCCTGAGCCTCCAGTGGGAAAAGAGAATGCAGGGAGGACAAAGAGCCTCCCTTAATATTGTGAGTCACTTTGTGGGAGCCCCTACTCTGATCTCACACCATGACAACTGCAGGGAAATCTATGGGACTCAATCACCGGGAATCTCAATGTGATGGAGAATGGGGGAGGGGCTTGCACCAACCAGCACAGGAGTCTTGAAAGACTGAGTTCGTTTCTGCAGTGCCAAAGTGTTAATCTCAACCAGCAGCTCTGCTCATCTGCAGAACCAAGTCAGTGGTGCCATCTGACCAGGTATTTGGTGGGGTACAGATCTGCCTCATTCAGGCCCTTAAACAAAGAGATGTACAGGCCCTAGAGCTTGGTTTGCCAACTTACAGGCAAGGTGCTGAGTCACAGCTCCATCCACTGTGAGGAGTGCCTTCCAGCTCCATCTGACCGTAAGGGCTGGTAACAACTTCTGGAAGCTCCAGTGGCACTCCAGCTGAGAGGCAGGCAAGCAGAGCTGATTTCCCCCATGGCAAAGGCAGTACTAGGCATGAAGGGTTCCTGTGTGCTAAGCACAGGCAGGGGGATTAATTCATACCAAGGCTGAGGGTAGCTCCTAGCCCATCCCAACTGGAGAAACCATTTGGGAAACTGAAAGTAGCCTGGAGTGTCCCCTCCCACCCACACGGAGGCAAGGGGGCTGAGACATACCAGCCCCTCTGCTGTGGAGTCAGTATTCTGGCCCCATCTGACAAGAAGAGCTGGTGAAAACACTTGAAAGCTGTGCAGTTCACTGGCACTCAAACCAAGAGGAAGGTGGACAGAAGTGATAGTTTGCATAGCAAAGCCAGAGGACCTGTTCCACTAGGGAACTTGGGGTGAAGGTCAGCTTGAGTTAAGACAACAAACAGCTTTACAGGTTTTAGAGCTGCTTCTTCCACTGCACCCAGGCAGGAAATCTAATTCATAGCTCCACTCATTGCTGAATACAGTCTTTAGCCTGTCCAACAAAAGCACATGGGAAACTTCCTAGCCCATTCAATAGTCTTACATACAATGTAGCCCATTCAATAGCCTTACATACAGTAGCACTTGAACAGAGAGCATGATCTGTGGCAGAGCAAAACTAGTGGCCTCACCTGAACAGGGAATTCAGTATATACTCAGGCATGATACAGGCCCCAAAGCTGTACAGCCCCTGGACCCTGGCCTGCTGCCCTGCCAGGGCAGGAAAGCTCATTCACAGTCCCATCTCCTACTGAATATAGAACCCAACCTCAAACATCTAGCAAGCCTGATGAGAACCCATGCCACCTTGGAGCCCATCCTACAGACTCACTTGGGTAGGAAACAAACCCAGCAGTCCTATCCAACTGTTCTTAGCCCCCATCCCCAACCTCAGAGCTGAAACAGTTGCCTTGCCCCAAAATAGATCATAATAGCAGGACCCACCTGCCTAAAGACACTACCAGCAGACACACCCAGAATCCAAACTGAGCTGACTGGTGAAAAACTGACTGCCAAAGCAAACTTGTAAAGTCTGGGGAATGAGCCCTGTTACTCAAATGTGCAAATCCCAACACAAGGAATCAAGGATTATAAAAACTCAGGTAAATATGACACCACCAAAGGAAACTAAGACAGCTCCAATAACTGAATCTAAAGAAATGGAGATCTATGAACTGTCAGACAATGAAATCAAAATAATTCTCTTAAGGAAGTTTCATGACCTGTAAGAAAGCACAGATAGACAACTAAATGAAATTATGAAAATAATGCATGAACAAAATGAGCAGTTTGATTAAAACAACAAAACCCCCAGAAATCCTAGAGTTGAAAAATACAATCACTGAAGAATTCAATCATTTCAAAAGTAGACTTGACCATTCAGAAGAGTCAGTGTCCTGAAAAATAGGACTGGAAATTACCCAGTCAGAAAAACAAAAAGAAAAAAAATGAAAAAGAATGAAGAAAGCCTACAGGAATTATGGGACACAATGAAAAGAAACAATATTCACATTATGGGAATTCCAGAAGAAGAGAAAGAGGAAGTGACAGAAAATATATTTAAAGCAATAATGGCTGAAAATTCCTGAACCTGGGGAGAGAAATGGACATCCAGATCCATGAATTCCAAAGGATCCCAAATAGATTGAACCTGAATAGGGCTATACCAAGACACATTATAACTAAATTTTTGCAAGTCTAGGACAAAGAATTTTCAAAGCAGCAGAGAAAAGAGAGAAGTTACATACAAGAAAACCCCTGTAAGACTATCGTAAGATTTCTCAACAGTCTTTTCATGCCAGGAGGGAATGGAATGACATATTAAAAATACTGAAAGAAAATAACTCTCAACCAGGAATTCTATACCCAGCAAAGGTGTCCTTCAGAAATGAATAAGGGATAAAGACTTTCTTGAATAAACAAAAGCTGAGGGAGTACATTGCCACCAGACCTTGCTTATAAGAAATGCTTAAGGGAGTTCTTTGAGAAGAAGTAAAAGAATGCTAATTAACATGATACAAAAAAAAAGAGTAAATTTTACTGGTAATGGTAAATATAGAGTCATAGTTAAATTCTGCAATGTGGTAAAAATGGTGCATAACTCACAACTCTAGTTTAAAAGTTTAAAAAAGAATGTTACAAAAATAACCATAAACAATAATCTGTCTTCAGACAATTAAAAAACATGTAAATTATAAGAGAAATAACCTAAAATGTGAGGGAGAGAAGAAGTATATGAATTCTATTAAGGTTAAGTTTTTGTAAGTTTAAAATTAGTTGTTATAAGTTTAAGATGTTTAATGTAAGCCTCATGGTAACCACAAGGAAAAATACTGTAGTAACTACACAAAAGAACAGGATAAAAAACCTAAAGCACACTGATACCAAAACACAAAAAAAGACACAAGGATAAGAAACAAGGAACAACAGATCTACAAAACAACCAGAAAACAGTAGTCTTTACCCATCAATAATAAAATGGAAACAGTAGTCTTTACCCATCAATAATTACTTTAAATGTAAACAGATTACATTCTTCAGTCAAAAGAGAGTGGCTGAATGGATAAAAACACAAGATCCAACAATATGCTGCCTACAAGAGATTCAATTTAGCTTTGAAGGCACACATAGACTGAGTGTGAAGAGATGCAAAAAGACATTTCAATCAAATGGTAACCAAAAAAAACCTCAGAGGCAGCTATACTCATATCAGACAAAATAGACTTCAAACTACAAATGATAAAAAGAGAAAAAGAAGGTCATTATATAATGATAAAGGAGTCAATACATCAAGAAGACAAACTGATTGTAAATATTTATTTGCCCAACATCTGAGCACCTAAAAATATAAAGCAAAAACTAACAGAGCTAAAAGGAGAAATAAACAAGACAATAATAGTTGGAGACTTTAATACTCCACTCTAAACAATGTAAAGATCATTCAGACAGAGAATCAGTAAGAAAACAGTGGATTTGAACAGCATTATAGATCAAATGAACCTAACAGACACATGCAGCACAGTCTATCCAAGAAAAGTAGAATACACATACTTCTCAAGTGCACATGGAACATTTTCTAGGATAGATCATATGTTAGCCCACAAAACAAGTCTTAGCAAATTCAGGAAGACTGAAATCACAACAAATATCTTCTCTGAGCATAATAGCATCAAACTAGAAATAATAAAAAGAGGATAACTGGAAAATTCATGAACACATGGAAATTAAACAACACTCTGCTGAAAAACCACTGGATCAAAGAAGAAATTGAAGAGTACGCTAAAAAGTTTCTCAAGACACATGAAAATGGAAACACAACATATCAGAACTTATGGGATGCAGCAAAAGCACTTCTACGAGGGAAAGACATAGCAATAAAAACCTACATTAAGAAGCAAGAAAGATCCCAAATAAATAACCTAACTACATGCCTTAAGGAACTAGAAAAAAAGAATAAACTGAGCCCAATGTTAAAAGAAGAAAGGAAATAATAAACATCGGAGCAGACATAAATGAAATAGAGAACGGAAAAACAATAGAAAAGATTAACCAAACTAAGAGTTGGTTCTTTGAAAAGTTAAACAAAATTGCAAACCCTTGGCTGGACTAAGCAAGGAAAAAAAAGAAAAGACCTAAATCAATAATATTATAAATGAAAAAGAAAACATTACAATTGATATCACAGAACTTCAAAGAAGAATAAGAGCCTACAATGAACAATGATATGCAAACAAACTGTACAACCTAGAAGAAATGGAAATAGTTTTAGAAACACACAACTCATCAAGACCAAATCAGGAAGAAATAGAAAATCTGACTAATTTAAGTAGACTAATTACTAGTAAGGAGATTTAATCAGTAACAAAAAATCTCCTAATGAAGAAAAGTGCAGGACCAAATGGCTTAACTGGCTAATTTCACCAAACATTTAAAGAAGAATTAACACCAATCCTTCTCAAACTCTTCCAAAAAAATCAAAGAGGATTTTTTGGGAGGGAACATTTTGAAACTCATTTTAAGAGGCCAGCATTATCCTGATACCAAAACCAGAAAAGTACACTACCAAAAATGCAAACTATAGGCTCATATTCCCTATGAATGTAGATGCAGATATTCTCAATAAAATATCAGCAAACTGAATTCAACAGCACATTAAGAGGATCATTCACCATGATTAAATGGGTTCTATCCCTGGGATGCAAGAATAGGGCAACATATGCAATGTTGATGAATCACATTGATTGAACAGAGGAAGAATCATGATCATCTCAACAGATGCAAAAATCATTCAACAAAATCCAACATCCATTTGGATGATAAAAGCACTTAACAACTCAGGCACAGAAGGAACATATCCCAACATAATAAAGGCCATATATGACAAATCTATGGGTAACATCATACTCAAGTGATGAAAGGTTGAACCTTTTTCCTCTAAGATCAGGAAAAAGAAAAGGGTGCCCACTCTCGTAGCTTCTATTCAACACAGTACTGGAAGTCCTACTAAAACACTGAAGCAAGAAAAAGAAATAAAAGGTATAAGAATTAAAAAGAAAGAAGTAAAATTTATCTCTATTTGCAGATGAAATGATTTTATGTATAGGAAATCTTAAAACTCAACAACAAAAAAAACTGTTAGGTCACTGAATTCAGTAAAGTTGCAAGATACAAAATAAATGTACAAAAATCACTATCATTTCTATACATTAACAAAAATTTTTGTTAAAGAATATAAAGAAATTGATCCATTTATAATAGCATCAAAGACAATAAAATACTTAGGAATAAATTTAACTAAGGAGGTAAAAGATGATTGTGCTGAAACTACAAGACATTGATGAAAGAAACTGTAAAAGACACAAATTAATAGAAAGGTATCCCATATTTATGGACTGAAATTAATATTTTTAAAATGTCAATACTACTGAAAGCCATCTACAGATTCAATGAAATCTTTATCAAGATTCCAATGGCATTATTTTTACAGAAGTAGAAAAAAGTCAAAATTTATGTGGAACCACAAAAGACCCTAAATAGGCAAGGAAATCCTGAGAAAGAGCAAAGCAGGAGGTATCACACTTCCTGATTTCAAGCTATAATCTAAGACTACTAATAGTATGGTACTGGCATTAACAAAAAAGACAAGCCAATGGAACAGAGTCTGGAGGCCAGAAATAAACCCAAGCATAACAGTCAACTAATATTTGACAAGGGAGCAAAGAATACTTGATGAAGAAAAGTCTCTCTGTGGTGCTGGGATAACTGGATATTCACATGTAAAAGAATGAAACTGTACCCATATCTTACACCTTTCACAAAAATTAACTTGAAAGGGATTAAAGACTTAAATGTAAGACTTGAATCCATGAAACTCCTAGAAGAAAACGTAGGAACAAAGTTCCTTGACATGGGTTTTGGTAATAATTTTTTTTGGATATGACACCTAAAGCATAAGCAACAAAATAAAAAATAAACAAGTTGGACTACATCAAACTAAAAAGCTTCCGCACAATGAAAGAAACCATCATCAAAGTGAAAAGACAACCTGTGATAGGAGAAAAACTATTTGCAAACTAGATATCTGATAAGGGATTAATATCCAAAACATATAAAGAACTCAAACAACTCAACAGCAAAAAAACAAATAACAATTAAAAATGGGCAAGGGACATAAACAGACATTCCTCCAAAAGAGATATATGAAAGCACAAAAGGTACATGAAGAGACATTCCACAACACCAGTCATTAGGAACTGCAAATTAAAACCACCATAGAATATCACCTCACACTTGTTAGGATGGTCATTATCAAAAAGACAAGCAATAACAAATGCCAGCGAGGATATGGAGAAAAGCAAACCCCCCTGCACTGTTGTTGGTGGGATTGTAAATTGTGGAATACAGTGCAGAAGATCCTCAAAAAATTAAAAATAGAACAACCACATGTCCAGCAATTCCACTTCTGGGAATACACTCAAAGATAACAAAAACACTATCTCAAAAATATATCTGCACCCTCATGTTCAGAACAGCATTATTTCCAATGGCCAAGATATGGAAACAACCTAAGTGTCCACAGACAATGAATGGACAAAAAAGTTGCACATACATATATTGGGGTGGCGAAAAAGTTCATTTGGGTTTTTCTGTAAGATGTTACAGAAAAACCCAAACAAACCTTTTTGCCAGCCCAATTCAATGGACTATTATTCAGCCATAAGAAACGAGGAAATCCTACCATTTGCAACAACACAGATGGACCTTGAAGGCATTCTGCTAAGTGAACAAGTCAGACAGAGAAAGACAAATAATGTATGATCTCACTTTTATATGTGGAATTTTTAAAAACTCATAGAAAAAGAGACCAGACCTGTGGTTACCAGAGATGGTGGTGGCACGGGTGGGGGGGAGTGTTCTGGAGGAAGAGGGGGAATTGCAGGAAGGTGGTCAAAAGGTACAAACTTCAGTTATAAGATAAGTAAGTACTAGGGATGTGATGTACAATGTAATGGCTTCAGCTATCACTGCTGTGTGACACACAGGAAAGTTGTTAAGAGAGTAGATCGTTAAGAGTTCTCATCACAAGGAGAAAAAATTGTTTTCCTTTATTCTTTCCTTTTTTCTTTTTTTGTATCTATATGAGAAGGTGAATGTTAGCTAAACCTATTGTGGTAATCATGTCACAACAGATGTAAATCATACCATCCTGCTATATGCCTTACACTTATACAATGATGTATGTCAATTATTTCTCAGTAACACTAGGAAAAAAATCACTTCCTCATGGGTCTTCTTAGGCACTACTCAGCAGCTGCTGTATGATGAGGCCTCAGGACAGTGCTGCTATCTACCTTTTTTACTTGACTGCATTATTATCCCTCTGTTTTACTCAATGGTACTCTTAAATCTGAATTTTTTATTTAATTTAATCTTAAATTATCTTTTGAAACTTGGGGAGCTATATAAACACTGAGTACTTCTCTCACCTGATTTAGTTAAATTAACTAAAATTCTTCCCATATCTTCATAAAATTACTTCTCATCTCTCCATAAAATGCAAGACCCTACACACATTACACAATACATTGGCTTTACAGAAGTTTAAGTTGTAAGCGGGCTTCCCTGGTGGTGCAGTGGTTGAGAATCTGCCTGCTAATGCAGGAGACACGGGTTCGAGCCCTGGCCTGGGAAGATCCCACATGCCGCGGAGCAACTAGGCCCGTGAGCCACAACTACTGAGCCTGCACGTCTGGAGCCTGTGCTCCGCAACAAGAGAGGGCACGATAGTGAGAGGCCCGCGCACTGTGATGAAGAGTGGTCCCCGCTCGCCGCAACTAGAGAAAACTCTCGCACAGAAATGAAGACACAACACAGCAAAAATAAATAAATAAAATAAACTCCTACCCCCAACATCTTTTAAAAAAAAAAATAAATAAAAATAAAAATAAAAATAAAAATAGAGTATTGAATATAACATCATTTGACTGTAATTTTACAAGTTAAATATATTAATTGTTCCCAAAACATTTAATTAATAGTCTGTCCTCTGACACTGATCTGTGATGCAAACTCTGCCTGCCATACACCAAGATATTAAAAATAATTCTGTATTCTTGTCCTTTGATCTGTGCAACTGTGTCCCTGCCCAAACCAAACAATCATAATTAATACAACTTTGTATAACTTGGTAGCTATCCTTCTTCTCCTAATCTGTTGTTTTACTAAATTGCCACACTTACTCTTACATTAGCATTTTAGAATTTAGTAGGCCATGTTCTCTGACAGACCCTGTTAGGATTTTATCTGAATTTGTACTAACATACAAAAAACAAGAAATTGATATCAGGCTATCTGAAGCATGGAACTGAATGGCTGCTGGAAATGGAAAAGAAGTGAGAATTACAGACTATATAATAACACATAGGTTACTTACTATATAATCATATTAAGTCCATTTGACTTTTGAATTATGAATGGTCTATTTTTTTTTAAGTTAGCTGTTTTAAAAACGAAGAGATTTATAGATGAATTTTGGAATAACTAATTTTTAAAAGTAGTCTTCCTGTTCATGGTCACGGAATAACTCAATTTTCTTCTAGTTTTCTTATATGCCTTCAATAATTTTATCAATTTCTCCATAAAAATTTCAGTTGGTATTTATAAATGCTATCATTTTTATTACATTTTGTGCTTGGTTATTTCTGGCATAAAACAATCTTTTCAATTTTTTATGCTGTATTGAACTTGTACTGAGCAATCTAAACTGAGCTCTTTATTAGTTCAATTAGTTTCTTTCCCTTTAAAAATCTTATATCTCTTGTTGAATGTTTATGTTTTAGAACATTGACTCCAAAGACAAAGTTCTTGACATAAAAGAGAATGTGTTTTAATTTTACCATTAAATATAAAGTTTCAGATAGGGTTTTGATTTATAACATTTACTTTTTTCTTCTATTCTTAGTTTAATACAGTTTCTATTCTGGAAAGGTACCACATTTTACCAAATGTTTTTCTGCATCTAATGAAATGATCATATTGGTTTTTCCTTTAGTCTGTTAACAGATGACATTCACTGATAGACTTTTTCCCTTTAAGCATTCTGGTGAAATTATTTCTCCATAAAAGAAAATCCAAATGGCTAATAACATATGAAACCCATTCAGCTCCACCAGTAATCAGTGAAATTCACATAAAAAAGTAATGTTGTGCCATTTTTCATCTCTCAATTTGGTAAAAATATCTAAAATCTGACAACATTCAGTGATGGCAGGGATGTGGGAAAAATGGTTCTCACATATATGATTGGTGAAGCATAAAAATAATCTCTACCCCATTTTGGTTCAGTGCCCAAGGAACATGACTGGGCAGTAGATAATGAAATAGAAAGATGTTCTCTTCTCTTGTCTACAAAGCAATTTAATATATTTTCTAGTCATCTAAAAATGAACTCATAAGGTTTTCTAAAGTTATATCCATATCCAGGTTTAGCACTATCTGCTGAAAAAAAAATTTTTTTTAAAAGAATCATTACTCTTTCCAGGATAATGATGTAGAGGTAATTTCCATTTAATTATTGGGATAATGAATAGTGAGAGTTGACTCTTGATTAAAATCTGAAGGAAGTGATTTTAAACTAGGGGCATTGTTTCTATTATGTTTAATCATTGGTTGCCTGAGATTGTTTACACTGTTTTCCTTCTTATAATATACAAGTTAGGTTAAGTTGATACCAAGGTAATTTTTTTTAACATTTTTTGTTCATCTTCAGAAAAGAAAACAAATGAGTGTTTTCAATTTACTGTGTTTATAGCTTTAAAATTATATTCCTTTGGAATTTTGCTTGAACTAATCCTTATTTCTTGGTAATGGTTAATATAAGAATGAGAAACTTCTGAATCCAAGATCAACCAACCTTGATTTGTTCCATCTCAAAATGATTATTACAGCACTTAGAAACTTAACTTGGATTCCTAATGATGAGAAAATACAATTGGCAGCATTTAGCAAAGTCACTGAAAGAACATGGGCATGCATTCATTCCCTGTGCTCTACTAAGCTGATTTCAATGGCTAGGTTGCAAAATTTTGTTTTATTATCCAACTCCTTTTTTGGCTCATACTTATATTTTTAACCAACTCAATTAATTTTCTGAGCCTTAATGCCCTTAATTTATCCTAACTTGTGCTGAGTTCAAGCCTAAACCAGGGCAAAACGACTACTACAAAAAATTATGTGTCTTTTCCCCACATATGTTATATCTATTCTTTTCATCATTCCTCTCCCACTAAGACATAAATATATTTATTTCATTCTTCTCCTTGAATAGCTCTGTATACAGATTGATTCATTCCATCCATCTGTTTTTCCTTAGTATCTCACTGTGTGAATTCCCTGTTCTGACATTTTACTTCAGATAATTTTTAAAATTACTGATACCTTTGGCATTCAAAATTTGATCAGTAAAGGGTTTACCAAAAAAAAAAAAATCTTCTTTCATTGCCCCCTTCTCAAAGAACATAGCTAATTAAATAGTGACTGAAGAAATGAAGATGAGTTCTAAATAGCAATGCAAGGTGCAGAACTGTTTCAAATTGATACTGTTGTTAACCCAAAAATCCATTCATTTTTGTCCTTTATCTAAGAAAACTGTCTTTACATAAAAAGTATCACAAAGAGAAAAATAGGATTAAATGTGAAATGGTGTTTGAATAATATAAAAGTACACCTGTAATCATCTGCACAACCAAATTTACTCTTCTCCTTGGATAAAAAAGAGTGCATTTACATTCAGGCAGTCTTAAATTAGCTATTTCACACAACATTTTGAATGCAGACATGTATCTTATGAAATTTCTATTGGTATTATTCATTGAAAAATCAACTCAAGTAGGAATATTCCAAAATTCCCTTTGTTAAGGATAATTGAAACATTTAAAGGTTCTACATATTGTCGAAGCACTGGGGATCATTCTTGACTTACATTCTGTAATGAATAATTTAAATTTTTGAGTCAAAGTTTCTAACATCCTCAGAAGTCTGTATTTTTCAAATTTACAAATAACTGAGGACTTATTTTCTACATAAAAGAAGGAAACATTTCAAAAAATCAAAAACAGATTGTGTACAATACCACTGTACTGTTTAATCATTCATTCATTCATTTAAAAATAGTCTCAGGGATCAATTATGTGCTAGGCACTGCAGGGAATAAAAACAGAAGTAAAACATGATCCTTTTCCTCTTGGAGCACATAACTAATTGGGGGGGATGGGGACACATGTACATAAATAACCACAGTATAAGACAGAAAATGGGCATGTTCTAAGGGAGTAATAAAGGATTATTGGGGATGGAGAGGAGAGAGAAGACAGAGAAGAGAGAAGAGAGATTAATATTATGACTGGGGAAGTATTGCAGGGGTTTGGGGAAAATTTAGTGATATAGAAGCATTTGAACTGGGCTTTGGAAGAGTTAGAATTTCTCCAGTGAATACTAGGTGGAATAAAGCAGAAGGGTATTTCAGAAAAAGGAAATAGCTGATTAAATATATAAACAATAATAACAGATAAACAAGAAATCTAGCTTAAAAATATAGCTGTCAAGTACTCAATAAATATTGATTGAATAAGACAATCCTTGGAGAAAAAAAAGAAGGTGGCTATTAACTATTTTTCACAGCTACACTGTGAATCCAACAAAGCACGTTGGCCAGGAGTCTGGCTCAGTCCCAGTCTTCTTGAGGCTAGAGAAAAATTGTAGCTGACAGCCTTCCCCTGGCTCTCTCACCTACCCGCTAATAAAGGTTTCCCCATCCCTTCCACAAGGCATGTCAGTGGAGTTTAAAATAGCCTCAGAACACTTCCTGCTCTATTCTAATTGTGCTTTCATTCCATTTGACTTAGACCAATTGGAATGTTGAGGGAAAACCCCATGAGGCATCAAGCATGTGAGATAATGTGTCAGTCCCTCAAAAATGTTTGTGCATTCTCCTATGTGTAACCATCATTGTTCCCTATCCATGAGAGAGCAGAACATGTGGGGAAAACAGCTCCCAGCACACTGCTGTTTCTTCTTTTTTAAAAATAGGTCTGTCACCTCCATGAAGTACTTCCTTGCTCAACTATTGCAACAATTTGTCACAAATCTATTCACTAGCCAACACAAGGAAGATTATGTATTCCAAACATTTTGTTTGTAAGTTACAGTTCTACAGCCACCTAACAAGGTTGCTATTTGACCCATGATTTCCCTGAATTAAGTACCTGGCATACTATAGGTGCTCAATAAACACTGTAATTTATACTGTATTTTATACCCCTTAAAAAATGTGCAATATTGTGTTCATGAGAAAATGTTCTCAGACTTCTCTTCTTCCCCATGAGGACATATTGTTCCCCTTCTTTTTGGCCCCCAGGGAAGAGGAATTATTCACTAAACTACTAGGATGGTTCATACCGCTTGAGTAAGAAGTTTCAGCACAGTTGAGGTAAGAGTTTGAATAGGGGCGAAGATGAATCTTTAGGAAGCAGCAAAGGTAAGGAGTTCTACAAGGTCCTTAATTTCCAGTCAACAGCATTAATCCTAGGAAGAGCTCAGCTGATTCCACAGTCTCTTTGGAAACTAGAGAGAATCATAGCCAACAGCCTTTCCCTGGGGCTTTCTCATTGACATGCTGATAAAAGTTCCCCCATTCTTCACATAAGGCAAGTGGAAGCTACAATACCTCCATAATATTTTCTGTTCTTTTCTAACTGTGCTTTCATTCTATTTGACTTAGCCCAAATGCAATGTTGATGGAAAACCTACTTTCATTGGGAAGATGTTCTTCATATCTTAGCATCCTCAAAAGGCTTTACTTGACTACCATAGCTAATACCACCCCTGCTACCAGTCACTTTCTATCCCATTTTTCTATTTTGTTTTCCCTTAGTACTTATTACTATCTGAAGTAGCCTTATCCATCCGTCATTCAATTGAACAGTCTACCATGTGTCTCCTTGTCCTGTTTCATAGGTAGAGCCTCTATTCCTAGAACAGTACCTGGCTCATGGATGACTCTCAAATATTTTTGAGTGAAAAATGGACAGATGAATGACTGTTTTGCCTCAGCTTCCAAAGCTTCAAACAATTACATCACCCTCCCCAAACCTTCAACCTGCTAATTAAGAGTGGTTGGGATGCAACTGGTTCCTATAATTGCTTCTACTTCCACCCCTCTGAATTTATTTACATCTTGGCTTCTTTGAGAATACACCTGAATTGCTGTGTGTTTCCTGTTTTTGTCCATCATTTTGCAAATTCTTAACGATCAGTGGATTCCTTATATTGAGCACAAGCACAAAAATATTTATCTTTTAAAAAGACAATATGTTTTTTCAGTAAATAATTGGTAACAAAATTATGAATATTCCTACAGAGCTCTAAATTATTCATTCTAAAGCATTTTGACTAAGGTGTAATATGAAACATACCACTTTAACATTTTCATCATCTAATGATGAGTTAATAATCAGGAAACACGAAATGTAAATTTAAAAGATTAAAATCACAATTCTAATTTTAAAGCAAAATATCAATTACTAAGTTCTGCATTAAGTGCACAGTTTAAGTAAAATAAGAGAATAGCTCTCAAATGTGAAACTGTACACTTTACTGTACATGAAATCTGTTGGGCTCATCAAGAGTTAGGTATATGAAAACAACTAACAGAGGCTTGTATCAACTTTTTAAAAAATATATTAAGATTTTATTTCATCTATTTAAAATCAGTAACGTACATGAATGCATCATAATTATAATCTTTTATAGCTTTATTTTATATATTGCCACAATAAAGCCAGAAGCACAGATGATATATTTTACAGGCATTGTAATGTATTATTAAAAGTCATTTAGGATGTATATTCACCTATTTTTCCACACCTTACAGCCAACCTGTATATTCACTGTACTTAAAACATTCAATTGTCTTTCATAAACCATCTCTTAAACCCAATCTTCATGGGATTTTAAAAATAATCTATATCTACTAGAGGAATTTAATAGAATTTAGACTTACTAGCTTTAAAAATTTCTAATATTTTTCTTAATAACAGAGTCATTCTTGCAAAGTAAGAAAAGAAAAAAAAAGGTTGTGCGTGTGTGTATGGGTGTATAAAATGCCATTTTCACTGGAAGGGTCAACAGCAAGGAGCCCTGTTTATGAGCCATATTAACACCAAACAGAGAGCTTAGCAATGTCTGTTTCTAAAAATAAACCCTGAGTGTCTCATGTTGTCATCATCAACCAGAGTCTTCTGTGCTCTGTGACAGAAAGCATCAAGGCTGCCTCGCTGCCTTTCCATAAGCATTATACATCACTATCCGAAGGCCTCCCCCTTCTGTCAGAGTGGCAGTGATAAAAAGAATTCTGCAATCACCCTAAGCACACATTTAAACATTATTGCCCCTTAAGCAGACAGTTATCATGTTGTTTTGGCAGCAGGAAGGAATCTGTGGTTTCACTTGAATGTTATTCTTCTTTATTTAAACTACTAGAAATAACCCAAAAATGACAGAATGCTCTTTCTATAAATAATCATTCCAGTGTAGAGTTATATTAGGAGGTAACTCAGATGGCATGATAACGCCTAACAAGCTAATCTTAGACCTGCAATGCCATAAGATAGAAATACGGAGCTAAGAATAACTGACCCAAAGGAGTCAGCCTGCTAAAGAGAGCCACAGACATGTGGGCATTTGCAGATTTTAATGCATTTAATGATCTTCTGAAAGCTTCTTTCCCTTAGGAAGGCAATAAATTATGTTGGTCATTAACATGACAATCAATAATGCTTTTACAATGTATTGATTCATAAAGATGGCTTGAGATTCTCAGAGCAAATAGAATTATAAAAATCAGTTGATGGAAACCAAAGAGTTGGGTCTTGAATAACTGGATTAGCATATAATTGGTGAATTTTATGCATAAGCCACCTATAGAACATACAATATTCATCCAAAGAAAGAAAATTTAACTCAAGATAAAGAAAAATGTAATATCAAATTGGACACTTCCATCCAATTTTCACCCAAAATTGGACCCAAATTGGACCAATATATATTCAAAATAGGCAGAATCTAAATTTTGTTAAGATCATTCTTTGGCTCAAAAATTTGACATTGCATGTTGAAAGCAAGACTTGAGTGGAGACGCAAACTTTATTAACCTCTCCTTGCCCCTATTTCTAGGTAAAGACCAGGGTGGGTATAATTCAAATACTTTGGTTGAAAGAAACTGAGCCCCACAGTGCTAACATTTGAAAAACAAACTTTCTCCAGCTAAAATACATTAATAATCGTGTTCTTTTGAAGTGGTATAAACCTTACCTTTATGCTTTGTGAGATGTTACTGTGAGCAATGGCAAACTGCATGGGGAATACTGGTTCTGTCCACAGTGTCTGCTCATTACTCCATGTATTATCAATCTCATGGAATTCTGGAGGTTGCCTTAAGTTGGTCTCAGCTCGGAATCTTGTTAACTTACTCCAATTTAAATACCAAGCTCTGGAACTGTGAAGTAAGGCTGTTCCAGAAAGCCTTTCAACAGATTTGCTTATGTGGGCTGTAAACATCCCAGGACTAAGAAGTGTACCTAGATGTTTGTCTATAAGTACAGTTGACTCCACATTTTTAGCACAAAACAGATGTGAAAAACTTTATCCTATGCTAAATATTTTTCTCTTTGAGAAAAAGTGGCAGGGACATGAAACAAGCACAAGTTCATACCTGACCCTGCCAGCTCCTAGCCATGATGACCATCCGTAAGTTCACTGAAACTATGTCCTCATCTGCACAATATGCTACAACTATTGTATACCTCTTCAAGCTGTGGAGAGTATTAAATGATAAAACAATGCCTGGTACAGAAAAAGCTTTGAAACATTAGCTCATTATATCAATAATAAGAATGACAATGATTTTAAAAAAAAGAAGTGAGAATATATAGGTCCAATCACTGACCTCCTAAACTGAGACTAAACAACTGGATCAGAGGGGAATGTGGCAGAAAAACCATAAAAATGTTATCTAATACTGATAATTGTTGTTTCTAATCTAAAATGAGTAGTTCCTGATATAAAATCACAGACTCAAAATACATACTTGAATTCTATTTGAAAGCAGACTCAAAAAACATCACCACAAATAAAACTTAAAATCGAGTTCAATTCACCAACAGCTTTTCTAGTTCATCCTATGTGGGGTTCCCTGAAAACTTTCTGGGTAAACATGTTTCTACTAAAGCAAGAACTCCCAGGCCACAATGTAATTTAATGGAAATTCAGTGAAATTTTCCCAGGTTTCTTTTCTTGCTTGCTTTTAATTTCAAATTTTGAAAAAACTACATGACATTCTCATATTTTAACCGAGTTTGGAAATGTCGTGCCTTAGCCACCCACCAAAACTTACCTCGAATAATTGAAAATGACATCCACATGGCTACAATTGTGTCAATACTGCATATAAATTACGAATTGAACATCTCAAACACAAGTGGTAGATCATGAGGGGAAGAAGCAAAAAAGTGAAGTTCTGGGGTATTTCCAACCTTATCAACATGCAAAGAGTTTAATCATAAGTAAATGACTAGTTACACTCTGTGGTTTGGTAAATTTCCTTCTTCCTTAAATGTAGCTTTCATTGGATTTAATTACTGGGTATTTTTAAAACACCATATATAAAAGGCCCATCACTATTGAAAATTTAACATGGAAATAATGAATAGAACTGATATTTTTATAAAACATAAGAATGACTTAGTTTTGTATTTATGGAGCACCTAAACAAAATGTTCTCTGATAACACTTAAAAGTATACACGTCGTTTAGTACTGTAAAAATATTTGTTTAAATTAAATTTGTTTTGTGCAACTGACTTGGTGGAAGAAGAATAGAACTAGTGGGAACAAGGTATTTTCTTGTCCTTTCATATCCCAACTGTCAATCCCCCAAGATTACAAAAGGGAAAACTGTCCGTTGTAAGGGCATTTCGCCTCTCAAGCTAATAACCACTAGAACCTCAACTTCCTTTGAAGAATGGGATAGACCATGGCATTGACACACTGTTTTGAAGCACATGCCAAAATATCTTTGAATTTCATCTAAAGAAGGCTTGTTTTAAAGTCATTTTCATGGGCTTTTATTCCAATTAAATTGTTTTCAAAGTATTCCAATTCAGGAAAAAAAAATGTTAAAATGTAGTTACCATTCCAGATTGTTAAAATTGTTCATTACTCTGAAAATGTAATAACTATAACAACATACTGGCAAAGAAACTGCATTCTGAATATTTTAAAGAAAACCCTCCTTAATATACCAAAAAGTTTACATATTATGACATAAATTTCTGTTAATGTTTTCTGTATCCCTCAAAGCCAACAAGAAATGAATATTTTACTCAAATTTCTAATAAATGCTTGTAATGCACCAGTTCACAGTGTTGATTTTCCTCCTTTCTAAAAAAATGACTTGCAACCTAGAGGCATCCAGTCTTCTTCCACAACTAATTTCTATTCAATACTATTAAAAAATTTTATTGGTGTTTAAATGGATGCATATCTTCATGAAAATGAAGTAACACAATTCAATTGAAAGAGAAATTACATAGCCCACTTCCTTCACTTATTTGTATTTTGAGAAATTACAAACTAAAGAAAATTACAAAGAAGAAAAGTCCAACTACCAACAAACACTGTAGCAAATACTGTGGTGCCTAGCCAACATCTATTCTGCCCACCCTTTCTTCTTCCTTATAGAAACTAGATTATTAGCTGTCGCCTCCACCCTCCCTGGCTCAGTCATGGTCCTAAGGAGCTATCATAGGGGTCTCATTCTTCTTTTCAATGACTTGCTAATATATGGGCAGGTGATGCTCTTTTGGTCAATGAGTTATGAAGGAAAACCTGCTAGAGAAATTTTGGGTAAAAAACTTCCTTAAGAAAACATCCAAGAAAGCAAACTTTTCTCATCTATGTCTCTGGAATTTACCATGCATGTAGACAACGTCTGGAACTGCTACAATCAATTTGAGACTATTGGAGGAAACAGACTTAGGACGATACAAACTCTCAGGCCAGCAGAGAAGAACAGTTTGAAGAACCTGTTGATACTACTGACGCCCCTGGTGCTGCCTGAGTACCATGCTATTTCACTAAATGATTAAATTCCCTTGTCATTGTTACTTCGAATACGATTTTCTGTTACTCGCGATGGGAGACAACCTAGCTTATATACCTACTACTTACAGTTAATCACTGTTAGTATTTTGGCATAGTAGCTTCATGTGTGGGTGTGTAAGAAACACTTTAGAAAATATATGCATATTATAAAAATTCACACACAAGGCAAAAACTCATGACAATGGAAACCAAAGCTCCCCTCCGACCACCTCCACACACAGTTTTTCCTGATTTCCTTCTACTTATATATGAATTATTCTGGGAGATTGATAAATAAAATATACTCTTATAAAATGAGATCATATCACCAAAGTTATTTTTATTTAATAAACATTAAATTTAAATGAATTTAATAATGAAAAACTGTAACTGAAGGGACTATAAACATACTAAATGCTTCCTTCCTATATGAGGTACTATTTCCAAAAAGATATCTCTAAGATTAAATGAAGACACTACTAAAAAGAAATCAGTATTTAGATCTTTTTTTTAACCACGTGTTTCTATTTTAAGCAGCAGGGAGTCTGTCCCTGCTCAGAAAGGAGATGATATTAGCACTTTCACACATCCTTGCATTTCACCTCTCCCCAGTGCCTCATATGGATGAGAGCTTTATGAATATTTTTTCATTGCCCTACTTCATAAAATTTGCTTTCTCTCCTACAAGCACAATCTCATAGTTGTTTAAAAAGGATTCAATTTTTGCCCCATTAACCTTACTATGCTTTCTCTACTTCCGACTGAATTTCATTTTTTGCTTTTGTTCCAAGCTCATTTTTTCATTGAGTGGGTTTCCCTGTCAAGCAGTCTAGGTCATGTTTGAGAATGTTGAACTTGCCTACCCATTTTCTCTATACTTTAATAACATCTGCCCTGGGTGGAACACTGTGTTGTACTTCTTTTTCAGCTTCAGAGATTTTTCTTCATTATCTTCTGGCACTGAGTGCTGGATAAGTTTGATAAAGCTTCTAGAGTTTCACACATTCTCTTCCTCCCCCCTCTCCCTCACTGTAGATCTTTGCCTTACCTGCCTGAACCCCTGAGGAATTATTTATCATTTGAAATTCAATAGCCCAGTTAGGCTATGTCTCTGTGATGAGCACTTGCAGCAAATTTTCCTAAAAGACGGGAGTTCTTTCAATCTGCAGACTTCTTTTTCTTTTTTCCTTTTCACTGAAATAATCTTTCTTCATTTTTACAAAGTGATCTTCTATTGCAACGTTTTGGAATATCAACTTCAAGGACATAAATAATCTTTTTGTTACACTGTCTTTGTCTTTCTTACTACTGACTTCTCTCCAATTGCTTTAATCCATTTTCCTTTTTCATCCCTCTGTCTCCAGCCTTTCCTCTTTGTTGGTAAAGATTGTCACTGGTGCCTATTGTTCCCCGCTATTTCTAATGGGTATTTCTCTTCTATAATCATCATGTTTTCATTCTAAATTTGTTTCCCTAGACCTAAAATATCCTTTTCATCCCATTCTACTGTTTTATCAATATCATCTCATCTCCGAGCTCTTATTTTATGGAATTTATTTTCCTATTTGTGGGGAGCAATTATTAGACAATTCCATGGATTCAGTGAAGGTGATTTTTTTTTTTTTCTTGGTGGGATCTATAAGATTAGTTGGGGAAGGGTATTTCATTGCAAAGAGCTATGGGTCATTTTCCCAATTTAGAGTGTTGCTCTGAAGTCTTCATTTCTCCAGAGACATAGTGTTTGTTCACCTTCCTCCATTTCACCAGTTTCTCTTCCAGAATCCTTTCTACTATTCCTCAGTTACAAGAAAAAACACCACCGCCACCAAAAGCTGAGGATATCCACTCAGTTTGCTTCTCTCCAGATACGGGAACGTTAGTGAGAATTTTCAGGAAGTTGTCCTCTTGTCAGTAAAATTCTAAGGAGGAACAGGATTCAGGCCCTGTTAAGTCTCTCTGTTCTGATCAAAGATCCCTGCCTCCCTTTTTCCCTTAACTACCAGTTTCTGAGATATGTTGCATTAGGTCATATCATTTTCTTCGCTCAGTCAGTGCTAAGTATTGTGTATGGTGTTGGGGGTGGGTTGCTGGCTTATACTATTTTAGGGTCACTTCATCATCTATCTGTGGTGAGACATTATGTCGTACATTTACAAATTTCTCATCTCCAAAATCAAAACTCACCACTTTAAATTCAGAATTTGGGCTTATTATATTCTTGTGAGGGGTTTTATTGAATTTTCTTACTTAAAGCACATAGCAACAATTATGCCACCTGTATCACCCACAGAAAAAGAAAATACTCATTCTTGTCCCCATCCTCAACGGGCCTACTTATATCTAGCTTTTTGATTGCTACGTATCAAATATTTCAATTGATAACAGCCTTGTAAGTGAAGATAACCTGAGTTAGAGAACAGCAAAAATAGTAATTATGGGGAATACCAGAAGTGATTCTTGACATGACAGGAGCATTTCACAGACTTACATTTTCATAATTAGATTCTGCTTTCCAAGTAGACATAAATGACTACTGAATCTAAAATGTTCCTTTTCCCTCGACAATACACACCACGGAGATAAAAGGATTCTGAAAGGGTAAAGAAACATTTTCCTCAAAAGAAATTCAGAATTTAGATTTAAATGTTTTTCTTTTGTACCCAAAAATAAGAATGCATAGTGAAAACACGACTTTTCCTTATTGTAAATGTATTTTACACTGATGCTGTACAAACTCTAGGAAATTCTTTCATAATAATCATTCCAATATTGTCTGGAAAGCTCTGCTGTCCAACGCATTAAGCAACATGCCTGGCAACAGAACACCCCGAATTCTGCCAGCTACTGCTGAGTGACCTGAGTCAATGTTTGCACATGCTTCAGCTTCTGCCAGTTATCACTTATATTGGCCCACACAGGCCACAAAAGTGGAGACCGACCTGGCAAAATGTGTCACTCGTACCAAATTCCGAGATTCAATATTATAAAGCTTTTTATTAAAAAGATATTAACAGACTACATTGTAGAACCTAATTCTACTTTAGATGTCTAGCCTGGCTGGGTCAGTATTAGGAAAAAAATGGAACCATATAAAACACTTGCAATTTAATAGTATATAAAGAGCTCTGAAGAAAAAAGTCATCTAGCTTAATGCATAGTATCCAACACAACTAGAAAAACAAATGGGAACTCTAAAGCAACGACTAACAACAGAACAAAGCTTTTTAAACAATTAATCTCAAGAAATCTGCTGTTGGGATCTCACTGTCCAATTACATATTCTGCAGCTTCTTTGCCTTTGACTATTAAGAAGACATTGCACAGAAAATACACACATACCCATGCTACTCTGATTTAAAGTCACCATTTACCCAAGGAAAGAATTTAATTCTTATCAGAGCAGGGAAACAAAACAAAAAGCTGATTTATAAGATAACTAAAAAAAATTTATCAAAACTAAAATTCATTCCCCCATGTGACATGCAATCTAGCTCATCTGGCTCATTCAGCAAGATAGACCTTGGTATTGAAGAGCCAGAAACCCAGGTTCATTCATTAAAAATAGCAATAATAACAGTGAGTGCACACATTAATGACATGTTACCTTTGAACTTCACAGAAATGTCAAGAGGTAAGCAGGAGGACATCATTATTCTTCAGTTTACAGGTGAGTAAACCAGTTCCACAACTGGTTAACAGCAGAGCTCTAGCTAGAACAGAGCTTTCCACTCCTCGAGCAGTGCCCCCTCCACCCTGCACTGCCACAATATATCTTTTTCTCTTTCAGATCCAAAGACTCCAACCATTTCTAAGCCTATCAATCATATCCCTACCACTGGTCCAAAAGCCAGCTGAACAAGATTTGTAGCTAAATGTGGACAAACACACCCCTAATTTAGCAATTAACTTAAAGGGCCAACCCTATTGATATGGGTCACCAGCATCCCATCACCTCCCCCTTCCCCTGTATCAGTGATACCCAAAGTTTGCTGCATATTAGAATTGCTCAGGATTTTTAAAATCCCAATGTCCAGGATGTTTCTAATACCGTTTAAATCAGAAACTCTAGGGGTGGACCCAGACATCGGTATTTTGTAAAATACTCCTGGTGACGGCACCTTTGAGAGCCACTGTCTCAGAAGTATACAATAAAAACTAGGGGAATTAAATTTAAGGGCATATAATAATATATTAAACAAAAGCAAATGTTACAGGACATGGTGGGAAGAATGCAAATGTTTTTATGTTTCAAATTTTAAAAATAAATAGAACTTGGAGTTTTTCCTTATTTATATCAGACAGGTTTGGGAGTTGTCAATTGACATCACTTTTCGTTTAACAGCTGGTGCTTAAATGTTGCTTCCTGTAAAACTGACAATAGCACAGACAGTCTCAAGTGCTTCCCTGCTTGAAAATACTGTTGCTTTGTATAAAAATCATTAAATGTCAGGAAAATGACAATCTCAACTGAAATTGGAGTAAATTTATGTATGATTATCAAAGACGCTGAGACAGTGAAGCTTGCAAACACCTGTAGCAAGGTTCAATGCCAGCAGACAGTATCTGCTTGAAAGGTACAGCTTTGTTTCTACCACGTGAAAGAAATAGGAAACTTGTAATACAGAGGTAAGGACTAAAAGGATAAAGTGTAATACTGAAAAGACATCTAAAATAGTAATTTTTATAGAGTTGGTGGATATTTAAAAAATAAAATGCTAAGTGACCGGTTCCGTCGGAGACATTCCGGTTGACCCCTCCGCAAGCTTTTGTCAACTTTACAGCCGCAAAGATAATAAACCATAATGAAATTCTGGTACGTTTGCTTTCCATAAGCAGGCACTACTAATTAATGTAAGTCCTGTTACTTAAGTGTAAACACACCAAATTACACAAAATTGATATTTTATTCTGATTCATTGAAAAACTGGGGTCAACAGAAGGACCTTAAAATCATCCTAAGTAACCAAGGTTTAAGAAAACTTGCTTCAAACATAGATTCAGGGATGAGAAGGTGTTCAATACTAAAACAGACATTATGCCTACCTGTGGAATATTTCTTCCCATTCTAGCTCTACCAAGTAGACGCTGCTTTATGCCGCATTCTTACCATGGAAATCTAGGTGGTGATCTATAATTACGATTACGTGCACATAGGAACACAGAAGATGTGAGGGAGAACTTTAAGCCAATTTAGATGGAAGAACTCAGAAGAGAAACAAAACAAAAAGTCCCCCAAGCTTTAGGAACTAGCTGTAGGGAATAAATATGAAAAGCAACAATTACAAGTATGTGCCATCGCCCGGAGAGCCTGCTCTTTTAACAAACAGAAATTGATAAAGTTGACAAGCTTCATCTTCCATCAGCACAGCTCCTTGAAGGCACAAGCACATACACGGGGAAACTAAAAATCGGAATCTGTTACTGTTATTCTTTAAAACGTTGCACCTGCATATAACACCTTTATATGTGTGTTATGCCCTCGCATCTGCCTGACAATGTAGACTCCCCAAATGTTTTGAAGAAAATTAAAATAACCATCTGCTAATAATAATTTTATTTCATCCTTAAGCAGTTTCATTTTGGGCTTAGGAGAAAAAGCCACAATTAAAACTACCTTCACAACTCCTGTAGCAAACACATTTCAGAAGGTAGGTCTATAAATAGATGTGCTTCTGTAGGCACACTGTAAATATAAAATCACCCGGCTAGAGGAGACTGCAATGTAAGCTGCAGCCCCGATATGAACTTACCTGATTATTTTAAAGTCCCATTAGAAAACCCTTACAATCAGTACTGATCTCCTTTTTCTAGTGGCATAGTCAGGCAAAACACCCCCAAGTACATTTTACTTATCTCAGTCCCATCCTTCATCAGAAGCTTAGAGATTTCATTCAGAAGCAGCCTGTCCCTGAGCAGACTGAATATTCACAGAAACAGTAATGGAAGGGATCTAAAACCCTCCTAGACGCCAAGAAAATAGCAACATCAACACCAAAAAGCAGCAAACCCTTAACAGAGGTGCTTTCCGGAGCTTCATTTCCCAAGTCAATCCCTTTTCACACGTAAAAGGTCTCAGTTATGAAAAAAGGGTCTTACCTGAGCTGATCATACTGTGCATTCTCTGCTGAGCCAAGAGCTGCTCTCGTCCAGCCACCCCATCTGAAGAAAAACACGAGTCAGTCTCGTAAATTGTCTGCAGCATATTCCAATCACTCTTACTTCAGCTACTGAAAGATTCATCGCTGCTCAGTGTACGGGCCCCAGGAGTTACCCTGGCTGGTCCTCCCTCCACCCCGAGGAAAAGAAGCAGAGGATCAGCTTCAACAATGGTTTCCTCTCTGTTAACACACACTTTTCAAAAGACCTGGACACTTTTCCCACGTTACCAACCTGTGTACAAAGCAGAAAGGACCGAGTGGATGCTAAGGCTCTCTGGAGTTTAGGCTACACCGGAAACTAAAAGCAGGTGGGAACTAGGAATGTGCTTCGGGGTTATTGCTTTGTCAAAATAAGTAGAAAAATATTAACTCTACCCACGAGAAAAAGAAACCAATTAAACCTGGCTTTTAGTTCCTCAGGCTGCTAGAGTTTCGTTGTGAGAACCGTCAGTCAGTCCTGCAAGTGGCTTCAGCCGGTGCCCTTCTCCTATCTGTTTGTGTGTGTCTCTTCCCCCTCTCTGGTCTCTCTCAGCTCAAGTTGGCTAAAGCTAGTGATAATGCATTTGCATATGAATCAACAACAGCATGGCCCACAGGCACAGAAATAGAACAATGGTCGGCCTGAGCCAAAAATAGGTCAAGCATGGCCGAGTGATTGGAGCCTGCATTAATGCATTTAAAAATACCCCAGCAAACCCAGCTGTCCAGCCTCTATCTTTCAAACCATAATTCTCTATTGCAGGGCCTTAAAAGCAATTAACTCTTTCCTCCCTCCAAGCTTGCTTTTACACACTGTTTCCATACTGGCGATTCGCTTCCAAAGAAAGGAAGGGGAAAAAAAAAATTAAGAATCATAGTTCTAAGAGGGCAAATGCACATACATTTCATTTCATTTTATTTTTGTAGTATGTGTTTTTGGAAGAGAGAGGAGAGAAGTGCAGAGCTCTGTATTGGTTCTAAAATAATACTGGAAGCTTTTGCTCATAATGTGGTTTCTGCCTCACCCACGCTCAGCAATCCTGGTGTTCTATTTTTGTTGCCTGTTTCTCTGGCTACACTGCAGTTGGCTGTAGCACTAGAAGCTTTTCTGCCTTCTAGTTTTAAGACTGACAGGAGATTTAGTAGAGGTAGTTTCAGAAAACAAGCACACCCCAGAATAAAATGTTTATGAAGGACTAGCTTGATTTTTTACTTGCTATTTTTGTAAGGCAATTGTCCTGTTTCACAAATCCTAATGTAATCTTAGTACCACCTATCAATTTTATTGCATTCAGTTTCTATTATATCTAATATATATATATATATATATATATATGCACACAGCTTAGACCTAAAAACGTTCCCTCTATTTCAGCCTCTCAGACTAAATTCAATTCACCTGCAAAAGTAAATGTTGGTACTTAATTATGGATGGTGCAGAGTTACAGATTATATGCACCTGTGGATCAATAAATAAATATGGTCAGTCCCCAACTACGAATGTTCTGCATTCATTTCTACATTGATTGCCTGAAACACAGACCTCACTTTTCTATAGAAATAGCATTTATAATAGTTGATAGATTCCCAGACCAACACACATTGTGGAATTCACCTATACATGAGCTATATAGTATTTAGTACTAAAAATTCTATGGTCTCTGGTGTACAGTTAACATCATTTCTATCTGACAAATAAATTCTGCATCACAAATTGGGTTGCTAGCATCTAGCCACTCCCAAGAGCAAACCCCAAAATGAAAAATCCACTGGTCATGGGAGCTCTTCTCCTTTTTCTAAACTAGCTCAGCAAGAAAAAATAAAACTCCTAAAGCATTAGTAGCAACAGAAAAGGAAGGGGAAACAGCAGAGCATTTCAAGGTTCCCAGGATGACCTGGCGAAGGAGGGATCTTGGTCAAGCAGAGTGTGGGGCAGAAGAAAGAGAACACGGAGACAGATTTTTGGTGAAAAGGAGGAAGCATGTTAAGTCATTAGGCAGATAACTCACTGCTGAAGAGAAGGGCACTGAATTTTCCTACTTTTATAGATTAACTCCTACTTACTGTGCAATTATATTTGAACAGATAAATTATAAGAATTTTTATAAAAAAGTTATTCCAAATTACATTTGACTTAAGCTAAACATGAAAATCTTATGTTCCTGTCAATGGGAAAAACTGTTTAATTCCATCTGCTTTTGCAAGTAAACTTTCACTCAATTAAGAAACTGGTGTATAAAATTACAGGGATGGAAATACTGTGGACCTGGCAATTTATCTCAGAGATTATGTAAGCAACCACAGCATTTTAGACCTGGGAGGAAATTTAGACATTGTCTATAATGATGTCCAAACTCTCTGTCCCCCAGGATGCCAAGGTACCTGGGAGTTGACTCGGTGTTCTCCAGAAGACGTTCTTCCCTGAACCAGGGCAGCTTCATTTTCATCTGTTTACATTTGCGTATGTAAGATTTGTTTTGAATAATGACTTCTTATATTAAGAAAAAATTATGGTGTATGGCGACAGATGGTAACTAGACTTATCATCGCTATCATTTCGTAATGTATAGAAATATCCAATCATTATGTTGTGCACGAGGAACTCACAGTGTTGTAGGTCAATCATATTTCCAAGTCAAATAAACTCATAAAGGAAAAAAAGAGATCAGATTTGTGATAACCAGAGGTGAGGGGTAGGGGGATGGGAATTGGATGAAGGTGGTTAAAAAGTATAAAGTTCCAGTTGTACTAGGAATTTGTAATGTACAACATAATAGTTATTATTATATAAAACATAATTAATATATGATTAATATAATTAACACTGCTATGTGTTATATGAAAGTTGTTAACAGAGTATATCCCAAGAGTTCTCATCACAAGAAAAAATTTTTTTCCTTTTCAATTTATCTTGTACCTATATTAGATGATATATTAGATGAATGCTCACTAAACTTATTGTGGTAGTCACTGATGATGTATGTAAGTCAAATCATTATGCCCTACACCTTAAACATACAGTGCTGTATGTCAACTATATCTCAGTAAAGCTGAGAAAGGAAAGGAAGGAAAAAAATAACTGAAATCCACTCACCTAGTACAAATGATCTCCCTATTTTACACATGAAGAAAGTAAAGAGACTTTTTAGAGGGTTATGAAAGATGCAAAAGCACTCATTAATGGAGTTATGACTGAAGAGACTTGCTTAGTTTCGAACAGGTACTCTAGCTAAGTAGGTCTAGCATTCATGTTTTCTAGTCCACCATCTTGTCCCTTACAATGCAAATAATTATCGGAGATATTGAGAATAAATTTTAATATTATCTACTTGTGAAAAATAGAATCACTCTTAATTGTCTCAGAGTGGTTTTAAACAGAATATGTAAAACTAGTGATAAACATAAGAGGGACAGCAAAAATCCTAGTACAGATCTTCCTTAACTTAAGATGGGGTTGCTTCCCGATAAACCTCTAAATGAAAAACATCATTAAGTCAAAATGCATTTAATATACCTAACATCATAGCTACCAAACATCATAGCTAATCCTAGCCTACTGTAAACATGCTCAGAACACTTACAGAAGCCTACAGGAGGACTAAAGCATCTAACACAAAGCATATTTTATAATAAAGTATTGAATATCTCATGTAATTGAATGCTGTGCTGAAAGTGAAAGACAGAATGGTTTTAAGTGTATCAGTTATCTACCCAGTGATCACCGTGGCAGACTAGGAGCTGTGGCTCACTACTGCTGCCCAGCATCTTCATAGAATATCGAAATTTCAACTGTAGTTTCTCCTGAATGCATACTGTTTTCGCACCACAGTGAAGCTGAAAAATCGTAAATGGAACTGAAACTCTGGGTAATGATTAGCCAAATCCATTTCACCTGCCTGGACTAATCAAGGTGTTTTAAGATTTGCATGTCCTCCAAGAGCAGGTGGTCTACACAATAAGATGTTTGCCTGAGTAGTTTTCCAGGAACTTGGAGTCAGCTGCATGTGGTTTGAGCTGAGGTGGTTAAGACTGGGTAAGACCACGGACTCTTCACATGGGCATGCCGAGGGCCCGTGAGGTGACCTTTTGAACTTGCAGAGGCCTGTAGCTTTGTTATCCCAGCACCTAAAGACAATTCCCGCACCTTTTTCCAATCACCTTTCCCATGCTCCCCACGCTCCCGAGGCTCCCCATGCCTCAGACCACCCTGCTTCTTTATTCTTTATCCCATCAATACCCCTAGCCCTTGGCCTTTGAGATTTGTTTTCCTGTCTCCTCGCTGGGCTGCCTTTCGAATAAGCCCTCTCTTAGCTGCAAATCTCCCGTGTTTCAGCGTTCTGGCTTGCTGTGAGTCGGGCAGGACGAACTTGGTTCGGTAACTGAACCATTGACATTGGGGACCATCTGCGTTGACGTAATATACATCTCTTGTCGTTTTACATTTAAATTATGCCCTCAATCTACAAAAAATAGTCTCAAAGCTTTTATAATCATAAGAAATAAAATAAAATAAAACTCAAAAGAGTTCGTAATCCTCCATTCTCAGAGGTACCAGGAGAGGGCAATCCACATAGAACAGTATAAATAATGGGTCTTCTTCATTTTGACCAAGTTATTTAATTTGAGGTTTATTCATATTTCATCCCTGCATTCTTTCAGCATTTTTTGCCATTAGCAGTCTTGTCTTTCAACTCTTGATAATGAAAACTTAGAGTGAAAAGACATTGGACACTTATCATAAAATAGACACCACTTGTTTCTGGGAGGAAAAGATAGCGTTATTAAAACCTACCACCAAGTATATTGATTACGTCTATTATCCAAGAACTTAAATATTAAGAATGTTGCGGTAATGCTTCTCATATCATCTCAACAATGTTGGTAAAGAAATGTGACTAAGTTTCTTTCTAGGTATTTATAAAACCAATTTACTGACAAGGAAAAAAGATAATAAATTTTATATTATAAGAACAGTAAGAAGCTAATACAAATGTCAGCCTAGAATAGCTGGGCAGTTTTTGAAATTGTAATATAATAAATTTTAATTCAATTTAATAAACATTTTGGAAATTGATCTAATTATATTTTACATTTATTTAAATAATAAGTGAAAAAGAATAGGGCAAAAAACCAGGTTCCCAATTTAATAAAAAATGGGAATGGGCATCGAATCCTAATGCAAAATGTCATTCAAGAATAATTATGATAATTCCAATTCTTTTTATGGGTATATAGGCAAAACAAAAAAAATTAAACATTTAAATTCAATTTTAATTAAAAATTTAAATTATGGATTAAAAAAATCTACATGTCATCAAAATATTTCCACAAATAACATGACTGAAGACTCCACTGGAAAAAAGCAAAGGAGGTAGTAGAACCTAATTTATTCTACCACAATAATACATCCACTGTTCATCTGTAATCAAGCACAGACTTTTCATGCAGTACCAAAACTTATGGTTCTAGAATCCAGGTGCAGTAAGATTTAAAATTGGTTTGCCTGAAGTACTGAATTGTGCTTTACAAGAAAGCTACAAATTACTCACCAAGAGCTGTAAGTCCTCTGCTCACTCTTTCTCACTCATGTTGCTGTTGCTCCCATCCTCACATTTCTCAAAGTACTGTCACATCAGTAAAGTTATACACACTTGCCTGCAGGCAACTGACTTGATTCCTAGACCCCCGAGGAACAGGAAGGAGAGGGAAAGTATAATGTACTAATTTTTACTCTGAACTAAGTAGCTTATTTTTCTGAATTTTCTGTCTCTTATTAAATAGTGGACACTAAGTTTACGAGTGATTCCTCTGTACTATAACAACCTAATTGGCTACCAAATGATCTTCAGAAAAGGAAATCTTGCCTGGACCCAAAGGGTCTGCGAAAACACATCAGCAGTGGAATTCCAGGAGACTGTTCCATAAGAGAACAAAACAACAACTTCAACAAACCTCTAGAATTATTTGCCTTGCTTTGATTGAAAATGATTTCTTCTCTAACTCTTCCCTTCAAAGTGGATATGCTGATCCATGATTTATTCTATTTTTAGCAGATTAAGAGCATCAGGATCATCAGGGAACTTGTTAGAAATGCAATTTATTGGGCCAGAACTACTAAATGAAAATCTCTGGTGGGAATCTGAATTTTACAGGCCCTCTCAGTGATTCTGATAAACAGTAAAGTTTGAGAACCAGTAGATAAGACCATTCTTTCCAAAGCAATGATTAGATGGCTAAAGGTATAAATAAATTATCTATTTTGGGTCCAATTTCAAATTAAACATTATTATTACAGAATACTTTTTCAAAATGAAAATAATTAAACTTGCTAATAGACTGAAGAAGACCACTTAATATTCAAGGTATGAAAAGACCATTTTCTCTTTTTAACAGCATCTACTTTGAAATACTGGTTTGTATTTCAAATTGTATAAGCTTGGCTAACCTATGCTATGTTTACCAAACTCTGTATGTACAAGGTGTTTATAACACCACAAACTATTAGTACAAATCTTAGTTTCAAGACAAAAACACTATTTTGGTCTATAGGGCTATGAAAATAAAAATTCTGGGAGAATTCCAATTAAGTAAAATTAGCATTCTAACTTTGCTATTTGGTATGCCTCAAATTTTAAATTTTATATTATACTACAAAGTGTGTTTCATTATTATGTAGCTGTACCTTTAATATTTATCATTTTGGAAATAAATGGGATTCTGATCACCTAAAATTAATAGTCATAGTTAGCATCTGGATGGATACTACATTTCAGAGCTGTAATAAGACTAATTTCCACATGCTAATAAAAGTATAGCAGACATCAGAAAATAAACCCAGAAACATCATTTCTTGCCACAAAGATCGACTGGTATTTACCATACCAAACTATTACCTATCACCAAGTTAAATCAAGAGAATGCTGGGATGCTTGCTTCCGAAAATAGCAACATTTTCTTTTAATGTTGCAATTAAATTCTGACTTCAAAATTCGATCTAGTTGGGTGCCAACTACCAAATTTTAGAAATAGCAAGCACCCAAAATATACTGTACTTATTTTTTGACTGATCAAAACTGTTTATAGCAATGGCATATAATTAAAGTACAAACATTTGCAATTGGCTCTATCACTAAGTTCATCAGACATCCCATGGATATGGAATCTTTCCTATTTCAGGACCCTTAAATCAGAGCCAAGAACAAAGAACCATGGCCTCCAAGGCCATTCAGGTTCTGACCACAACATGACTTAGTAACTTGATCCTTTACTTTCTTTTTCAAAATTCATGAACATACAATTTCTTGGTATTACCCACACAGATCCTTCATTCTTCCATGCCTTTGCACATGCTGTTCTTGTAATCCAGAATGCTTTTCCACTCTTTCCCATCTGGGAAACTCCTTTTCATTTTTTTTTTTTTTTTAAATGACCACAGTTAAAGATTTGATGAAAGTTCACAATAATGCAATTGACAAGGAAATTTAGTTATTTCTGAGATATACACTTTAAAGTAATAACTAGAATTATGACTTATAACATTATACCAGAACATATGAGATTTTTAGAAATTTCATGAAATGTCTGAAACATTTATATTAACATATTTCCATACAAATAACCCAAAGAAAGTTTAGTAGTTTTGTTTGTTTGTTTTTTTATACTGCAGGTTCTTATTAGGCATCAATTTTATACACATCAGTGTATACATGTCAATCCCAATCGCCCAGTTCAGCACATCCCCACCTCACAGCGGTTTTCCCCCTTGGTGTCCATACGTGTGTTCTCTACATCTGTGTCTCAACTTCGGCCCTGCAAATCGGTTCATCTGTACCACTTTTCTAGGTTCCACATACATGCGTTAATATACGATATTTGTTTTTCTCTTTCTGACTTATTCACTCTGTATGACAGCCTCTACATCCGTCCACGTCTCAACAAATGACTCAATTTCGTTCCTTTTTATGGCTGAGTAATATTCCATTGTATATATGTACCAAAACTTCTTTGTCCATTCGTCTGTCGATGGGCAGTTACGTGGCTTCCATGACCTGCCTATTGTAAATAGTGCGGCAATGAACATTGGGGTGGATGTGTCTTTTTGAATTATGGTTTTCTCTGGGTATACGCCCAGTAGTAGGATTGCTGGATCATATGGTAATTCTATTTTTAGTTTTTTAAGGGACTTCCATATTGTTCTCCATAGTGGCTGAATCAATTTACATTCCCACCAACAATACAAGAAGGTATCCTTTTCTCCGCACCCTCTCCAGCATTTGTTGTTTGTAGATTTTCTGATGATACCCATTCTAACTGGTGTGAGGTGATACCTCATTGTAGCTTTGATTTGCATTTCTCTAATAATTAGTGATGTTGAGGAGCTTTTCATGTGCTTCTTGGCCATCTGTATGTTTTCTTTGGAGAAATGTCTATTTAGGTCTTCTGCCCATTTTTCAATTGGCTTCTTTGTTTCTTTAATATTGAGCTGCATGAGCCATTTATATATTTGGAGATTAATCCTTTGTCCATTGATTCGTCTGCAAATATTTTCTGCCATTCTGAGCGTTGTCTTTTCGTCTTGTTTATGGTTTCCTTTGCTGTGTAAAAGCTTTGAAGTTTCATTAGGTCCCAGTTGTTTATTTTTGTTTTTATTTCTATTACTCTAGGAGATAGATCTAAAAAGATCTTGCTGTGATTTATGTCAAAGAGTGTTCTTCCTATGTTTTCCTCTAAGAGTTTTATAGTGTCCGGCCTTACATTTAGGTCTCTAATCCATTTTCAGTTTATTTTTGTGTATGGTGTTACGGAGTGTTCTAATTTCATTCTTTTACATGGAGCTGTCCAGTTTTCCCAGAACCACTTATTGAAGAGACTGTCTTTTCTCCATTGTATATCTTTGCCTCCTTTGTCATAGATTAGTTGACCATAGGTACGTGGGTTTATCTCTGGGCTTTCTATCTTGTTCCATTGATCTATGTTTCTGTTTTTGTGCCAGTACCATATTGTCTTGTTTACTGTAGCTCTGTAGTATAGTCTGAAATCAAGGCACCTGATTCCTCCAGCTCCGTTTTTTTCCCTCAAGACTGCTTTGGATATTCAGGGTCTTTTGTGTCTCCATAAAAATTTTAAGGTGATTTGTTTTAGATCCGTAAAAAATGCCATTGGTAATTTGATATGGATTGCATTGAATCTGTAGATTGCTTTGGGTAGTATAGTCATTTTCACAATGTTGATTCTTCCAATCCAAGAACATGGTATATCTCTCCATCTGTTGGTATCGTCTTTAATTTCTTTCATCAGTGTCTTATAGTTTTCTGTATACAGGTCTATTGTCTCCCTAGGTAGGTTTATTCTTAGGTATATTATTCGTTGTGTTACAATGGTAAATGGGAGTGTTTCCTTAATTTCTCTTTCAGATTTTTCATCATTAGTGTATAGGAATGCAAGAGATTTCTGTGCATTAATTTTGTATCCTGCAACTCTATCAAATTCACTGATTAGCTCTAGTAGTTTTCTGGTGGCATCGTTAGGATTCTCTATGTATAGTATCATGTCATCTGCAAACAGTGACTTTTACTTCTTCTTTTCCAATTTGGATTCCTTTTATTTCTTCTTGTTCTCTGATTGCTATGGCTAGGGCTTACAAAACTATGTTGAATAATAGTGGTGAGAGTGGATATCCTTGTCTTGTTCCTGATCTTACAGGAAATGCTTTCAGTTTTTCCACCATTGAGAATGATGTTTGCTGTGGGTTTGTCGTATATGGCCTTTATTATGTTGAGGTAGGTTCCCTCTTTGCCCACTTTCTGGAGAGTTTTTATCATAAATGGGTGTTGAATTTTGTCAAAAGCTTTTTCTGCATCTACTGAGATGATCATATGGTTTTTATTCTTCAATTTGTTAATATGGTGTATCACATTGATTGATTTGCATATATTGAAGAATGCTTATATTGAAGAATCCTTGTATCCCTGAGATAAATCCCACTTGATTGTGGTGTATGATCCTTTTAATGTGTTGTTGGATTCTGTTTGCTAGTATCTTTTTTTTTTTGCGGTACGCGGGCCTCTCACTGTTATGGCCTCTCCTGTTGCGGAGCACAGGCTCTGGACGCACAGGCTCAGCAGCCATGGCTCACGGGCCCAGCCACTCTGCGGCATGCGGGATCTTCCCGGACTGGGGCACAAACCCATGTCCCCTGCATTGGCAGGCGGACTCCCAACCACTGCGTCACCAGGGAAGCCCCCTGTTTGCTAGTATTTTGTTGAGGATTTTTGCATCTATATTCATCAGTGCTATTGGTCTACAATTTTCTGTTTTTGTAGTATCTTTGTCTGGTTTTGGTATCAGGTTGATGGTGGCCTCATAGAATGAGTTTGGGAGTGTTCCTTCCTCTGCAGTTTTTTGGAAGAGTTTGAGAAGGATGGGTGTTAGCTCTTCTCTAAATGTTTGATAGAATTCATCTGTGAAGCCATCTGGTCCTGGACTTTTGTTTGCTGGAAGATTTTTAATCACAGTTTCAATTTCATTACTTGTGATTGATCTGTTCATATTTTCTGTTTCTTCCTGGTTCAGTCCTGGAAGTTTACACCTTTCTAGGAATTTGTCCATTTCTTCCAGGTTGTCCATTTTATTGGCATAGAGTTGCTTGTAGTAGTCTCTTAGGATGCTTTGTATTTTTGCGGTGTCTGTTGTAACTTCTCCTTTTCCATTTCTAATTTTATTGATTTGAGTCCTCTCCCTCTTTTTCTTGATGAGTCTGGCTAATGGTTTATCAATTTTATCTTCTGAAAGAACCAGCTTTTAGTTTTATTGATCTTTGCTATTGTTTTCTTTGTTTCTATTTCATTCATTTCTGCTTTGATCTCTATGATTTCTTTCCTTCTACTAACTTTGCGTTTTGTTTGTTCTTCATTCTCTAGTTCCTTTAGGTGTAAGGTTATATTGTTTACTTGAGATTTTTCTTGTTTTTTCAGGTAGACTTGTATAGCTATAAACTTCCCTCTTAGAACTGCTTTTGCTGCATCCCATAGGTTTTGGGTCATCGTGTTTTCATTGTCATTTGTCTCTAGGTATTTTTTGGTTTCCTCTTTGATTTCTTCAGTGATCTCTTGTTTATTTAGTAAAGTACAGTTTAGCCACCATGTGTTTGTGTTTTTTACGTTTTTTTCCCCTGTAATTGATTTCTAATCTCATAGCATTGTGGTCAGAAAAGATGCTTGATATGATTTCAATTTTCTTAAATTTACTGAGGCTTGACTTGTGACCCAAGATGTGATCTATCCTGGAGAATGCTCCATGCGTACTTGAGAAGAAAGTGTAATCTGCTGTTTTTGGATGGAATGTCCTATAAATATCAATTAAATCTATCTGGTCTATTGTGTCATTGAAAGCTTCTGTTTCTTTATTAATTTTCTTTTTGGATGATCTGTCCATTGGTGTAAGTGAGGTGTTAAAGTCCCACACTATTCTTGTGTTACTGTTGATTTCCTCTTTTATAGCTGTTAGCAGTTGCCTTATGTATTGAGGTGCTCCTATGTTGGGTGCATATGCATTTATAATTGTTATATCTTGTTATTGGATTGATCCCTTGATCATTATTTAGTGTCCTTCCTTGTCTCTTATAACATTCTTTATTTTAAAGTCTATTTTATCTGATATGAATATAGTTACTCTGGGTTTCTTTTGATTTCCATTTGCATGGAATATCTTTTTCCATCCCCTCACTTTCAGTCTGTATGTGTCCCTAGGTCTGAAGTGGGTCTCCTGTAGACAGCATATATATGGGTCTTGTTTTTGTATCCATTCAGCAAGCCTGTGTCTTTTGAGTGGAGCATTTAATCCATTCACGTTTAAGGTAATTATTGATATGTATGTTGCTATGACCATTTTCTTAATTGTTTTGGGTTTGTTTTTGTAGGTCCTTTTCTTTTCTTGTGTTTCCCACTTAAAGAAGTTCCTTGAGCAATTGTTGTAGAGCTGGTTTGGTGGTGCTGAATTCTCTTAGCTTTTGCTTCTCTCTAAAGCTTTTGATTTCTCCATCTAATCTGAATGAGATCCTTGCTGGGTAGAGTAATCATGGTTGTAGGTTCTTCCCTTTCATCACTTTAAGTCTGTCATGCCACTCCCTTCTGGCTTGTAGAGTTTCTGCTGAGAAATCAGCTGTTAACCTTATGGGAGTTCCCTTGTATGTTATTTGTTGTTTTTCCCTTGCTGCTTTCAATAATTTTTCTTTGTCTTTAATTTTTGCCAATTTGATTACCATGTGTCTCAACATGTTTCTTCTTGGGTTTATCCTGTATGGGACTCTCTGCGCTTCCTGGACTTGGATGGCTATTTCCTTTCCCATGTTAGGGAAGTTTTCGACTATAATCTCTTCAAATATTTTCTCGGGTCCTTTCTCTCTCTCTTCTCCTTCTGGGACCCCTATAATGCGAATGTTGTTGTGTTTAATGTTGTCCCAGAGGTCTCTTAGGCTGTCTTCATTTCTTTTCATTCTTTTTTCTTTAGTCTGTTCCGCAGCAGTGAATTCCACCATTCTGTCTTCCAGGTCACTTATCCATTCTTCTGCCTCAGTTATTCTGCTGTTGATTCCTTCTAGTGTAGTTTTCATTTCAGTTATTGTATTGTTCATCTCTGTTTGTTTGTTCTTTAATTCTTCTAGGTCTTTGTTAAACATTTCTTGCATCTTCTCGATCTTTGCCTCCATTGTTTTTCCACAGTCCTGGATCATCTTCACTATCATTTTTCTGAATTCTTTTTCTGGAAGGTTGCCTCTCTCCACTTCATTTAGTTGCTTTGCTGGTGTTTTATCTTGTTCCTTCATCTGGTATATAGCCCTCTGCCTTTTCATCTTGTCTATCATTCTTTGAATATGGTTTTTGTTCCACAGGCTGCAGGATTGTAGTTCTTCTTGCTTCTACTGTCTGCCATCTGGTGGATGAGTCTATCTAAAAGGCTTGAGGAGGGACTGGTGGTGGGTAGAGCTGGCTGTTGCTCTGGTGGGCAGAGCTCAGTAAAACTTTAATCCACTTGACTGTTGATGGGTGTGGCTGGGTTCCCTCCCTGTTGGTTGGTTGGCCTGAGGCAACCCAATACTGGGGCCAACCTGGGCTCTTTGGTGGGGCTAATGACAGACTCTTGGAGGGCTCACTCCAAGGAGTACTTCCCAGAACTTCTGCTGCCAGTGTCCTTGTCCCCAAAGTGAAAGAGAGCCACCACCCACCTCTGTAGGAGTCCCTCCAACACTAGCAGGTAGGTCTGATTCAGTCTCCTATGGGGTGACTGCTCCTTCCCCTGGGTCCTGATGTGCACACTACTTCGTGTGTGCTCTCCAAGAGTGGAGTCTGTTTCCCCCAGTCCTGTCGAAGTCCTGCACTCAATTCCCACTAGGCTTCAAAGTCTGATTCTCTAGGAATTCCTCCTTCCATTGCCAGACCCCCAGGTTGGGAAGCCTCACGTGGGGCTCAGAACCTTCACTCCAGTGGGTGGACTTCTGTGGTATAAGTGTTCACCAGTCTGTGAGTCACCCACCCACCGGTTATGGGATTTGATTTTTCTGTGATTGTGCCCCTCCTACTGTCTCACTGTAGCTTCTCCTTTGTCTCTGGATGTGGGATATCTTTAGTGGTGAGTTCCAGTGTCTTCCTGTCGATGATTGTCCAGCAGCTAGTTGTGCTTCTGGTGTTCTCGCAAGAGGAGAGTGACAGCACGTCCTTTTACTCTGTCATCTTGGTTCCTCCTTCCTATCTTCCTTTTCATTTTAAGAGAATATAATATTTTTCTATGTTCATTAAAATGTTTGTCTATTTTGCTTCTAATTAGTATAACAGACTTTCTTTTAGTGCACATTTATTTGCCTGAGAGTTTTCTGTGTGTGTGTGTGTGTGTGTGTGTGTGTGATTTATCAGTTGCATTCTACTACTGGCTTTTCTTTTTTCTTTCTTTAATTGAAGTAGAGTTGATTTACAATATTATATTAGTTTTAGGTGTATAGCATAGTGCTTCAATATTTTTTGCAGATTATACTTCATTAAAAGTTATTATAAGATAATGGCTATAATTCCTTCTGCTATATAATATATCCTTGTTGCTTACCTATTTTATATGTAGTACTTTGTTATCTCTTAATCCCATACCCCTATCTTGCTCCTCCCCCCTTCCCTCTCCCCACTGGTAACCACTAGTTTGTTTTCTATATCTGTGAGTCTGTTTCTTTTTTGTTACATACATTCATTTGTTTTAGTTTTTAGATTCCACATATAAATGATATAGTATTTGTCTTTCTCTGTCTGACTTACTGCACTAAGCATAATATTCTCTACGTCCATCCATTTTGCTTCAAGTGGCAGGTTTTCATTCTTGTTTTACAGCAGAGTAATATTCCATTATATATATGAGCTGTTCATATGTTTTTGATATTAACTCTGTCGATCATATCGTTGGCAACTATTATCTCCTATTCCATAGGTTGTCTTTTCTTTTTGTTGATGGTTTCCTTTCCTGTGCAAAAGTTTGTAAGTTTAATTAGGTCCTATTTGTTTAGTTTTGCTTTTATTTCTTTTGCCTTAAGAGACAGACCAAAAAAATATTGCTATGATTTATGTCAAAGGGTGTTCCACCTATGTTCTCTTCTAGGAGTTTTATGGTTTTAGGTCTTTAATCCATTTTGAGTTTATTTTTGTATATTGTATGAGGAAATGTTCTAACCTCATTGTTTTACATATAGCTGTCCAGTTTTCCCAGCACCATTTACTGAAGAGACTGCCTTTTCTTTGTTGTACATTCTTGCCTCCTTTGGTGTAGACTAATTCACAGTAGATGCCTGTATTTACTTCTGGGCTCATTATTCTGCTCCTTTGATCTAGTGTCTGATTTTGTGCCAGTACCATGCTGTTTTGATTACTGTAGCTTTGTAGTATAGTCTGAAGTCTGGGAGGGTGATACCTCCAGTTTTTTCTTTATTATTAAGATTTCTGTGGCAGTTTGGGGTGTTTTGTGATTCCATATGAATTTTAGGATTATTTGTTCTAGTTCTGTGAAAAATGTCCTAGGTATTGTGATAGAAATTGCATTAAGTCTGTAGATTTCTTTGGGTAGTATGGCCGTTTTAACAATATTAATTCTTCCAATCCATGAGCATGGGATGTCTTTCCATTTCTTTGTATCATTTTCAATTTCCTTCATCAATGTTTTATTGTTTTCAGAGTACAGGTCTTTTACCTCCTTGGTTAAGTTATTCCTAGGTGTTTTATTCTTCCTCGTACAGTATTAAATGGGACTGTTTTTTTACTTTCTCTTTCTCATTATTAACATAGAGAAAAGCAGCAGATTTTGTACATTAATCCTGTATATTGCAACTTTGCTGAATTCACTTATTAGTTCTAATAGTTTTTTAAAATAAATTTATTTATTTATTTACTTATGGCTGCATTGGGTCTTTGTTGCTGCGCATGGGCTTTCTCTAGGTGCAGCAAGCAGGGGCTACCCTTCGTTGCGGTGCTCGGGCTTCTCATTGCGGTGGTTTCTTTCTGTTGCACAGCACAGGCTCTAGGCACATGGTCTTCAGTACTTGTGGCACGCAGGCTCAGTAGTTGTGGCTCACAGGCTCTAGAGCACAGGCTCAGTAGTTGTGCCACACGGGCTTTATCACTCCACGGCATGTGGGATCTTCCCAGACCAGGGCTCGAACCCATGTACCCTGCATTGGCAGGTGGATTCTTAACCACTGTGCCACAAGGGAAGTCCCTAGTTTTTTTGTGGAGACGTTAGGGTTTTGTATGTAAAATGTCATGTCACCTGCAAATAGTGACTGTTTTACTTCTTCCCTTCCAAGTTGGATGGCTTTTATTTCTTTTTCTTGTCTGATTACTGTGGCTAGGACTGCCAATAATATGTTAAATAGAAGTGGTGGGAGTGGGCATTCTTGTCTTGTTCCTGATTTTAGAGGAAACGCTTTCAATTTTTCACCATTGAGTATGATGTTAGCTGTGGGTTTGACATAAATAGACTTTATTATGTTGAGATATGTTCCCTCTATTGCAATTATGATGAATGTTTTTATCATGAATTGATGTTGAATTTTGTCAAATGCTTTTTCTGTGTCTATTGAGATGATCATGTGATTTATATGCTTCCTTTGGTGAATGTGATGTATCACACTGATTGATTTGCAAATATTAAACCATCCCTATGTCCCTGGAATAAATCCAACTTGATCATGGTATATGACCCTTTTTATATATTGCTGGATTCAGTTTGCTAATATTTTGTTGAGGATTTTTGCATCTATATACATCAAATATATTTTCCTGTAGTTATGTTTAGTAGTGTCTTTGTCTGGTTTTAGTATCAAAGTAATGGTGGCCTCATAGAATGAGTTTCGGGGTGTTTCATCTTCAATTTTTTGGAATAGTTTGAGAAGGATAGGTATTAGATCTTCTTTATATGTTTGATAGAATTCCCCTGTGAAACTGTCCAGTCCTGGAGTTTTGTTTGCTTGGAGTATTTTTAATTACAAATTCAATTTCACTACCAGTGATTGGTCTGTTCAAACTCTCTATTTCTTCCAGATTCCTTGATTGGTCTCCTCAACTACTATGATAGACCGTTTTCTATCCCTTTATTTTTACTCTTTGAATCCTTTTATTTTAAGTATGGCTTTAATAGACAGCAATATTTCTGAATTGTTTTCCCACTCATCCCATAAAATCTCATATTTGCTAAGTTCATGGAAGTAAGATAGTGGCCCTTGCTGGTTCACCATCTTCTCAATAGCAAAAAAGTAGTAGATCCATTTCATCCTTCAGAACTCTGCCCAAAGTTTATCTCCTTAGAAAAGCCTTCCCTGACCTGAGCTGCCATGAACAAGAGGACTTAACTCTGTTCTTACTTCTACCATAACATAAGTCATTGGATATTTTAACACTGGTTATATGTCTGTTCCCCACACTAGACCTCAGAAAGTCAAGAATAGAGATCTGTCATTCATCTACATGCCTAAGCCACTGCCCAACCTAATGATAAGTACTCTGTGTGTGTTGGTTAAATGGGTATACATGAAATGAAATTTCAGAAATTTTAGCAATTTTTCCTATGCTCTTAAGGCTCTCCTTGGCTCTAATGGCCAGCCTGGATCCTGTTGCAATTATTCTACAGGACACAGTGAAATGACTCTTCTAAAAACATCAAAGTGGTACTTCCCTGGTGGTACAGTGGTAAAGAATCTGCCTTTCCATGCAGGGGATGCGGGTTCGATCCCTGGTCAGGGAACTAAGATCCCACATTCTGCGGGGCAACTAAGCCTGTGTGCCACAACTACTGAGCTCATGCACCTCAACTAGAGAGCCTGCGTGCCGCAAACTACAGAGCCCACACACTCTGGAACCCACGCACCACAGCTACAGAGTCCACATGCCCTGGAATCTGCACACAACAACTAGAGAGAAGCCTGCAAAGAACCCGCGCACCACAATGAAAGATCCTGCATGCCTCAATGAAGATCCTGTGTGCCGCAACTAAGACCCGACGCAGCCAAAACTAAATAAAATAAACAAATAAATAATAAAAGCATCAAAGCCCTAGTCAAAAGAAGTTCCACTTTATATTCTCATTGACTTGAAGGGTTCCTTTTCAGTTTTAAAGAGATGCTACATGGTCTAAATCTTTTTAAGGAGGGGCTTTATGTTCACATATTTTCTAAATGAAAGAGAGATATATTCTGTAAACTGGACACTTAGGCGTCAGATATTAATTTATATTTGATTCATGAGGACCATGGAATCTCTTTTACATGAAGGGCAACTACATAACATTCTAAATCATGTGACTTATTAAATGGAGAAGAAGCTCTGGATTCAGACAGAATTTGACTTGAATTCTAGCTCTGTCACTTATTAGGCAGTCATGAGCTGTATAGCTTGTATAAGTTACTTAACATTTCTGAGTCACAATTCCCTCATCTTAAAAATGTGAGTATTAACATCTGCCTTGCAATGTTGCTTTAATATTTAGAAATAGTGAATATAAAATTCCTACCATTATGACAAGAACATAATAGGTACCCGGTACACTGTAGTTATTATTATTATTTTTGCACATTATTAATATTGCATACTATTATTATGTAAATAAAGAAGTGAATAATTGAGAGCCTACTTAGATTTCTATATTCTGAACTAAGATAATTCCTATTTCTCAAAATCAGCTGTAACACTGTAAAACAGAATATAAACATCATTAGTTTCTGCTGTTTCCTAAAGGAAAAAAAATGAGTATATATAAGCTAGATAAGAAAAATTAGAATGGAAATTCTCATAATATTAATTTAACTCTCTAGACTAAACAAACCATGTGTATTCAAAAACTCACTGATTCCTAACTGCAAAATAAGAAATGGAAATAACGAACAAGAGGGTGATTGGTATATGCCAGGCTATTTTCTATGTTTACTTTGTAAGGTCAAATCAGATACTTTAATATAAGGAACAGAGATTAATAACAAAACTCACATGAAACACAGACCCTTCACTGGGTACACTGAATTACATTTGTGCTTGTCATTTAATCGAAACCTAGGAATATCTTCAATCCACAATGCATTTCCCCCAGCTAATGTTTTTGTTCCAGATGGCAGTGACTCTGTATTTTAAAATCAATAAGCTAATATTAGTAATTTCATCTGAAGCTATAACAACCTGTTTTTGGTAATGAAGTGGGGACAGTTGTCTTCTTATTTTGGCTATATCTGAAGGAAATTTTCAAAAGTACTTCTGATAAGCAGAAGGGACCATTTGGAAGCCAAACTGAATGATTTTAAAGTCAATATCTTACTTGGATTAAAATTACTACTTTTTGATTATGTGAATTATTAATAATTAAGTACTGACTTGATGGAGCCCAAACCTAGTTAAAGGAAACTAAAGTCTAGGAGCAATTAATGTTCTGAGGACTAAATGATAGGGAATTCTCCAACATAGGTTAGTATTTCCCCTTTATAAGCTAGGAGACAACATTAGTAGGAAATGTCATTTAAAACCCTCAGGCATTTCATTTAAAATATGTACATCACTCAAAACAGGATCAACCAGAGGAAACTGGTTCAAGATTGTGGAGTAGAAGGACGTGCTTTCACTCCCTCTTGTGAGAGCACCGGAAACACAACTAACTGCTGAACAATCATTGCCAGGAAGACACTGGAACTCACCAAAAAGATACCCCACATCCAAAGGCAAAGGAGAAGCCACAATGAGATGGTAGGAGGGGTGCAGTCACAATAAAATCAAATCCCATAACTGCTGGGTGCGTGACTCACAAACTGGAGAACACTAATACCACAGAAGTGCCCCCACTGGAGTGAAGGTTCTGAGCCCCACGTCAGGCCTCCCAACCTGGGGGTCTGGAAACAGGAGGAGGAATTCCTAGAGAATCAGACCTTGAAGGCTAGTGGAATTTGATTCCAGGACTTCTACAGGACTGGAGGAAACAGAGACTCCACTCTTGAAGGGCACACACTAAGTAGTGTGTGCATCAGGACTCAGGGGAAGGAGCAGTGACCCCATAGGAGACTGAACCAGACCTATCTGCTAGTCTTGGAGGGTCTCCTGTAGAGGTGGGGGATGGCTGTGTCTCACCATGAGGACAAGGACACTGAAAACAGAAAGTCCTGGGAAGTACTCCTGGGTGTAAGCCCTCCCAGAGTCTGTCATTAGCCCCACCAAAGAGCATGGGTGGGATCCAGTGTTGGGTCCCCTCAGGCCAAACAACCAACAGCAAGGGAACCCAGCCACACCTATCAGGAGACAAGCAGATTAAAGTTTTACTGAGCTCTGCCCACCAGAGCAACAGCCAGCTCTACCCACCACCAGTCCCTCCCATCAAGACTCTTAGATAGCCTCATCCACCAGATGGGAGACAGCAGAAGCAAGAAGAACTACAATCCTGCAGCCTGTGGAACAAAAACCACATCCACAGAAAGATAGATAATATGAAAAGGCAGAGGTCTATTTACCAGATGAAGGAACAAAATAAAACCCCAGAAAACAACTAAATGAAGTGGAGATAGGCAACCTTCCATAAAAAGAATTCAGAATAATGATAGTGAAGATGATTCAGGACCTCAGAAAAAGAATGGAGGCAAAGATCGAGAAGATGCAAGAAATATTTAACAAAGACCTAGAATAATTAAAGAACAAACAAGCAGAGATGAATAATACAATAACTGAAATAAAAAATACACTGGAAGGAAAAAATAGCAGAATAACTGAGGCAGAAGAACGTAAGTGACCTGGAAGACAAAATGGTGGAATTCACTGCCACAGAACAGAATACAGAAAAACGAATGAAAAGAAATGAAGACAGCCTAAGAGACCTCTGGGACAACATTAAACGCACCAGCATTTGCATTATAGGGGTCCCAGAAGGAGAAGAAAGGACCCGAGAAAATATTTGAAGAGATTATAGTTGTAAACTTCTGTAACATAGGAAAGGAAATAGCCACCCAAGTCCAGGAAGCGCAGAGAGTCCCATACAGGATAAACCCAAGGAAAAACACGCTGAGACACATAGTAATCAAATTGGCAAAAATTAAAGAAAAATTACTGAAAGCAGCAAGGGAAAAGCAACAAATAACATACAAGGGAACTCCCATAAGGTTAACAGCTGATTTCTCAGCAGAAACTCTACAAGCCAGAAGGGAGTGACATGACATATTTAAAGAGATGAAAGGGAAGAACCTACAACCAAGATTACTCTACCCAGCAAGGATCTCATTCAGATTAGATGGAGAAATCAAAAGCTTTAGAGAGAAGCAAAAGCTAAGAGAATTCAGCACCACCAAACCAGCTCTACAACAAATGCTATAGGAACTTCTTTAAGTGGGAAACACAAGAGAAGAAAAAGACCTACAAAAACAATCCCAAAACAATTAAGAAAATGGTCATAGGAACATATATATCGATAATTACCTTAAACGTGAATGGATTAAATGCTCCACTCAAAAGACACAGGCTTGCTGAATGGATACAAAAATAAAACCCATATATATGCTGTCTACAAGAGACCCACTTCAGACCTAGGGACACATTCAGACTGAAAGTGAGGGGATTGAAAAGATATTTCATGCAAATGGAAATCAAAAGAGAGCTGGAGTAGCAATACTCATATCAGATAAAATGGACTTTAAAATAAAGAATGTTACAAGAGAGAAGGAAGGACACTACCTAATGATCAAGGCATCAATCCAAGAAGAAGATATATGCACCCAACAGAGGAGCACCTCAATACATAAGGCAACTGCTAACAGGTATAAGAGAGGAAACTGACAGTAACACAATAATAGTGGGGGACTTTAACACCTCACTTACACCAGTGGGCAGGCCATCCAAACAGAAAATTAATAAGGAAACACAAGCTTTAAATGACACAACAGACCAAATAGATTTAATTGATATTTATAGGACATTCCATCCTAAAACAGCAGATTACAGTTTCTTCTGAAGTGCGCAAGGAACGTTCTCCAGGATAAATCACATCTTGGGTCACAAATCAAGCCTCAGTAAATTTAAGAAATTGAAATCATATCAAGCATCTTTTCTTACCACAACACTATGAGATTAGAAATCAATTACAGGGGAAAAAAAACATAAAAAACACAAACACATGGAGGCTAAACAGTATGTGACTAAATAACCAAGAGATCACTGAAGAAATCAAAGAGGAAATCAAAAAATACCTAGAGACAAATAACAATGAGAACACAATGACCCAAAACCTATGGGATGCAGCAAAAGCAGTTCTAAGAGGGAAGTTTATAGCTATACAAGTCTACCTGAAGAGACAAGAAAAATCTCAAGTAAACAATATAACCTTACACCTAAAGGAACTAGAGAAAGAAGAACAAACAAAACGTAAAGTTAGTAGAAGGAAAGAAATCACATAGAGGTCAAAGCAGAAATAAATGAAATAGAAACAAAGAAAACAATAGCAAAGATCAATAAAACTAAAAGCTGGTTCTTTGAGAAGATAAACAAGATTGATAAACCATTAGCCAGACTCATCAAGAAAAAGAGGGAGAGGACTCAAATAAATAAAATTAGAAATGAAAACGGAGAAGTGACAACAGACTTCTCCGCAAAATACAAAGCATCCTAAGAGACTACTACAAGTAACTCTATGCCAATAAAATGGACAACCTGGAAGAAATGGACAAATTCTTAGAAAGGTATAACCTTCCAGGACTGAACCATGAACAAATAGAAAACATGAACAGAACAATCACAAGTAATGAAATTGAAACTGTGATTAAAAATCTTCCAACAAAGAAGTCCAGGAACAGGTGGTTTCACAGGTGAATTCTATCAAACATTTAGAGAAGAGCTAACACCCATCCTTCTCAAACTCTTCCAAAAAACTGCAGAGGAAGGAACACTCCCAAACTCATTCTATGAGGCCACCATCACCCTGATACCCAAACCAGACAAAGATATTACAAAAAAAGAAAATTACAGACCAATAGCACTGATGAATATAGATGCAAAAATCCCCAACAAAATACTAGCAAACAGAATGCAACAACACATTAAAAGGATCATACACCACAATCAAGTGGGATTTATCTCAGGGATACAAGGATTCTTCAATATATGCAAATCAATCAATGTGATACACCATATTAACAAATTGAAGAAGAAATACCATATGATTATCTCAATAGATGCAGAAAAAGCTTTGGCAAAATTCAACACCCATTTATGATAAAAACTCTCCAGAAAGTCGGCATAGAGGGAACCTACCACAACATAATAAAGGTCATATACGACAAACCCACAGCAAACATCATTCTCAATGGTGAAAAACTGAAAGCATTTCCTCTAAGATCAGGAACAAGACAAGGATGTCCACTCTCACCACTATTATTCAACATAGTTTTGTAAGTCCTAGCCATAGCAATCAGAGAACAAGAAGAAATAAAAGGAATCCAAATTGGAAAAGAAGAAGTAAAACTCACTGTTTGCAGATGACCTGATACTATACATAGAGAATCCTAACGATGCCACCAGAAAACTACTAGAGCTAATCAATGAATTTGGTAAAGTTGCAGGATACAAAATTAATGCACAGAAATCTCTTGCATTCCTATACACTAATGATGAAAAATCTGAAAGAGAAATTAAGGAAACACTCCCATTTACCATTGTAACACAACGAATAATATACCTAGGAATAAACCTACCTAGGGAGACAATAGACCTGTATGCAGAAAACTATAAGACACTGATGAAAGAAATTAAAGACGATACCAACAGATGGAGAGATATACCATGTTCTTGGATTGGAAGAATCAACATTGTGAAAATGACTATACTACCCAAAGCAATCTACAGATTCAATGCAATCCCTATCAAATTACCAATGGCATTTTTTACGGATCTAAAACAAATCACCTTAAAATTTTTATGGAGACACAAAAGACCCTGAATAGCCAAAGCAGTCTTGAGGGAAAAAAACGGAGCTGGAGGAATCAGACCCCCATACTTCAGACTATACTACAATGCTAAAGTAATCGAGACAATATGGTACTGACACAAAAACAGAAATATAGATCAATGGAACAGGGTCGAAAGCCCAGAGATAAAGCCATGCACCTATGGTCAACTAATCTATGACAAAGGAGGCAAAGATATACAATGGTGAAAAGACAGTCTCTTCAATAAGTGGTGCTGGGAAAACTGGACAGCTACATGTAAAAGAATGAAATTAGAACACTCCTTAACACCATATTCAAAAATAAACTCAAAATGGATTAGAGACCTAAATGTAAGACCGGACACTATAAAACTCTTAGGGGAAAGCATAGGAAGAACACTCTTTGACATAAATCCCAGCAAGATCTTTTTAAATCCACCTCCTAGAGTAATAGAAATAAAAACAAAAATAAAGAAATGGGACCTAATGAAGCTTAAAAGTTTTTGCACAGCAAAGGAAACTATAAACAAGACGAAAAGACAATGCTCAGAATGGGAGAAAATATTTGCAAATGAATCAATGGACAAAGGATTAATCTCTAAAATATATAAACAGCACATGCAGCTCATTATTAAAAAAACAAACAAGCCAATCAAAATGGCCGGAAGACCTAAATAGACATTTCTCCAAAGAAGACATACAGATGGCCAAGAAGCACATGAAAAGCTACTTAACATCACTAATTATTAGAGAAATGCAAATCAATACTACAATGAGGTATCACCTCACACCAGTCAGAAGGGCCATCATCAAAAAATCTACAAAAAATAAATGCTGGAGAGGGTGTGGAGAAAAGGGAACCCTCTTGCACTGTTGGTGGGAATGTAAATTGATACAGCCACTATAGAGAACAGTATGGAGGGTCCTTAAAAAACTAAAAATAGATTTACCATATGATCCAGCAATCCCACTACTGTGCATATACCCAGAGAAAACCATAATTCAAAAAGACACATGCACCCCAGTGTTCATTGCAGCACTATTTACAATAGCCAAGACATGGAAGCAACCTAAATGCCCATTGACAGACGAACAGATAAAGAAGATGTGGTATATATATATATATACAATGGAATATTACTCAGCCATAAAAGGGAAAAAAATTGGGTCATTTGTAGAGACGTGGATGTATCTAGAGACTGTTATACAGAGTGAAGTAAGTCAGAAAGAGAAAAACGAATATCGTATAGTAACGCATATATATGGAACCTAGAAAAATGGTACAGATGAACGGTTTGCAGGCCAGAAATTGAGACACAGATATAGAGAACAAACATATGGACACCAAGGGGGGAAAGTGGCCATGGGGGTGGTGGTGTGATGATTGGACGACTGGGAATGACATATATACACTAATAAGTATAAAATGGATAACTAATAAGAACCTGCTGTATATAAAAATAAATAAAAGAAAATTCAAAAAAAATTTTTTTAAAAAAAACAAACAAATAAACAGGATCAACCATATGTAGAGCATTATATAAAAAAAAAAAAGAAAAAAAAACACCTTAAACCAATATAAGGAATGAGAAATCATAGTTAATCTCAACAGTTTTGGTAACGTGGCTACCTTTGCATCTTATGGTATGACACCTATAGTCATATTTTTTAATATGCAGTCTAGGGTAAATCTTAAGTAGTCTTTCTGCTATTTTCAAATGAATCATGGATTATCATGACATCTCAAGAATGTTTAACTAGCACAATTATTAAATAGTGGATTATATTGGCTTTCAGACATCCAAATGTATATGATCAAATCAGCTGATAAGAAACAGCAAGATTAAGATGATACTCAAAACTTTGAATCTGTGCCCTTGAGTATAATGTATAGGCATTCATGATATATCTTCTTTTCTAATAATAAAATCTATTAACTTTGAATTTTTAAGAGATAGCAATGTAGCATCAGTCTTAGAAAATTTGATGGAAAAGACAGAAAGAAGTTGATTTGTAAAAATTTTACATTTTATTTCTAGAAAAATAAAATCTCCTAGAAGTTGCTATGTATATCCAAGAGCAATTTTGATTTTCCAGGATAAAGCTTCTTAACATGGGAGTAAATTGAATAAGACACATTAGGTAACATGGACACTCTTACTTCCAAGAACACTCTTCCCAGGATTTTCCTAGGATCATGACAACGATGACGTCTATTGACACATTTCATAAATCAGAACACATCCACTTTCAAATAGATCTTTTTAACATTCATTTTCCTTTTTTCTTTAAACCTGCCACATATTTCATTAGGTTCTTCAAAACCACTGTGTCCCAACAGTGATTATATCAATGCTTTTTTTTAAAATTTAATTTTATTTATTTTTTATACAGCAGGTTATTAGTTATCTATTTTATACATATTAGTGTATATATGTCAATCCCAATCTCCCAGTTCATCACACCACCACCATCCCCCCAGCCACTTTCCCCCTTGGTGTCCATATGTTTGTTCTCTACATCTGTGACTCTATTTCTGCCCTGCAAACCAGTTTATATCAGTGCTTCTTAAAATGTCCTTTCTCGTTGCATAGAATGATCTCTCCGTCACTTCAGGAATCTTAGCCTGCTCTTTGGGACATTCATTCACACACCACCCTTTGATGCCTTTGTTTTCTCACACAGAAATCAGAAGTCAGTTTTTTTCTTGCCTCAAACCTGAGCACATATTTCTCACCCATTAGCATCCATACTGTTTCCCCCTTCTTTCATCTTTCTTTGTAGCATATATCAAACACATAATTCAGTGCCATTTTCTTTGGATAATTTTCTTACTGGGAAAACTGCAGCAGTAGCAAAAGTAACACTTCTGATCAATCCCTTAAAAAATATATTAGCCTTTGTTCTGTTTTTAATTTTAAGAGTTTCCTATATTTATACAATAAATACTGTTTCCTTTGACAAATATTCGTTCTTTCAAAGGCTTCTCGGAAGTAGGGCCTTAGGTGTTCAAGCGAACGGAGCATGACCAGAAGTGAGAACAGGGTAAGTTCATGAGGTGCAGAGCCAAGCAGACCTGGGTGTCAATGTTCCCTCTGGAACAGTTTGATCTTGTGGCCCAGGAATGGAAATCATGTCCTTTGAATCCTAAAACTATGTCCTTAATAATGTGTCATGTAGCCCCAGAAAAAATCTAAGATAAATAAGTAGGGGTTCAACATGAATTATGAAGGGGTACTATTCCTTCATAATTATGGAGGAAAAGTATTCCTTCATAATTCATATTTTTAATCCCCTAATACTATTTTTTTGTCCTTCTGTCACATTAACTTCTAATATTTGAATAGTAGACTAACATCTTAAGTATTTAGTGCTGGAAGATAGCTGAGATCAAGATAACAATACATATAATATCCATATAGAGGGGAAATAGTTAAAAATATATCCCTGAAATGTGACAGCCAGGGAGACCCTTTAACAGTGTGGTAGGGCATGCTGGCATTCATTACAAAAGATCAGGGGCCATGGTTCTGCCCCTGTTTTCAATTCAGACTCTTTCTCTTCTTGCCAGAGAGAACAGAATCTAATCTTTTTCGTTGCCCCAACTTTACAGAGAAAATGCAGAGCACAGTCAGAACTAGACAGGCTCCTGGCTGCGTGATCATGCCTCAGGAATACTCAACTTGCAATCAGGCATTTGATGAACATATTGGAGGAAAACAAAACCCTTTTAGAAATGCTAGTGGTGGAGAGTTGGCACTTAAAGTGACCCACAGGCAATTACAGACACAGAGACTAATCATTTTTATGCAAATAATAGCAAGGGTCTTGAACGTGGGGAAGCAACAACCAGACAAAAATCATCAGGTCATAATGTGGCCCACCCAGATGAGAAACACCAGCCTTCAGACTGTACAAGACAAGAAATCTAACCTGGATTTGGCTCCACATGGTAAAGGTGAGATAGGAACTGAAGATTCCTATAGGAATCATCATTTGTCCCATATAATTTTCCTTCCTTTAAGTAGTAAAATAAATCGCTGTGCAGTTTATCAATTCACATTCAAGGATTTTATGATTTTTCTAAAGCCCTGAATTAAAAAGAGATTTTCTAGGTTTTGTAATGGATGCTGGGGATAAAATCCGACTACTGGAGACAAAAACTCTGGTACTGTAAGTAAACAGAACCAAGTACAAACCTTAGACGTAAAACTGTCCCATAGAGTTCAGTAGTTCACAGCCGTGTTTGGTTAAGGATATGTATTTGATTAACCCAAGAGTAATATCCAAGTAAATTAAGTCTTGTATTTATAAGTTTTGAACAACAGGCCCATAACAATGCATGCATCAGCTATAACACAATAATTGAATTCCAGAGAAAATTAATATTCTGTTAAATAGGCACCCTTGATAACAAGTTTATGAGATGATAGGGTTATCAGGAAACTGTTCAAAGCCTACGTTATTTTGTAAATGTACCACTAACTTCATCATCATCATTGTCATCATCTAATATTATTATTGATATTTATCATTATTAATTGGGGAAACAAGTTGGACCCTCTCACCCTACCCCCCTGAAAACACCAAAAGCACAGCTCAGTTTGGCCAGAAGCTACTACAATGTGGACAAGTGCACAAAACAATAGACAGGGATGTGCGTGGAGGGGTGGTGGGAGCTGAGCCAGCACTGAGGGAAGCAGAACACCTGGGGAAGAGCCTCCTGCCGCGAGCTGCCAGCTGAATGAAGCTCGGCAAGTGCATCTGCGGTGAGGGACGCAGGCACTAGTTTCATTTTCTTAAATAGAGTCACGATGGCTCCTGTTGGCAACATAGCCCCCAATCAATAGCTTTTTCCTTTCCTTTTCTTACTGCAAGTTATTATTCTATTTCTACTCTTCCAGTTCCCTATGCCTGGAAAGAAAATCTCATATGAACCAACATCCACTTTATATTCTTATTATCCCCTATTTACCAATCAAATTTGATTTAATTTTTGTTACAGGAACATGAGTTGTAGCAGAACAGACTGAGCATCTTAAAACTCCCTTTATTTTCTCCCCTTCAGTCCACTGCTCTGATGGGGGTGCTGTCCCCAGCCCACCACAACCACCTGTGAGAGACTCCTCCAGATCTAGCCCCACGGTACCTCTTTCCTTCCTACTCACCCACCCTTCCTAGGAACTGTCTAGCAAATCAGGAACTCCATGGTCACAGGACAGGGGAAGGTACTGATCCCTCCTCAGGATCAGGCTGTCTGGCTTTAGAAATATTTCATCACAATGTCTCTTATTAAACTTCAATTTCAACAGCTTGTTATGCATTAGAGGCAGGTTGGCGCAGGGAGAAAAGCAAAGACGCAGATTCAACCCTGACTACAGGGAATTTTGACTTTGTGACCAGGGGCAAATTGTCCTTGGTTTTACTGACACATTGGCTATTACCATAGGTCTCTAACAGGAGTGTTGCTGTGATGACATATGAAATGTCTAACACAAACGCTGGTACGTAATAGTTAATTAATGAATAGTAACTAATTACTTATTATGTCTTAAACCCTTACTCAAAAATCAATTTACTTTTAGACAAAATGCTAACCAGTTGGTTGACAAGAGATCAAAAGAAAAAAAAAAACAACAGAAAGAGGAAAAGGGTGCTGCTAGAAACAGATAATTTCCAATTTAAAAAAAGTCAGAGATGAATTCATAAAATAAAGGATAAGAAATATCTTTATAAATATAATGAAGATTTATAATAATACATAAGAAGATTTAAAACTTCTCTAAGCCTTGCAATTCAGTATAACTGAGTATTGGCACATACAGGCCTACTTACCCAGCTCAAGATTGTGTAATGTAATAAGCCATTAGCATATTACATAATATTAAAATATTAATAATAATGTTAATAAGTGCCCTTAGTGATGGTTAAATTAGATAAAGTGCCCTTCACTTAAAAGTTGTAGATGAAAGACAAGAAATAAAAAAATTAATAGTGAGTATGTCCAAGGAGAGAAAAAAATAAATAGAATAGTAATATCATTCTTAACAAGGTAATTCTAAAATTTATATAAAATAGCAAAGCTCCAAGGAGAGCCATTAAAATTTTGAAGGAGATCAAAATGAGAACATGTACCTTACCACTCTTCAAGACTTATCTGTTAAGTTATGATAAAGAGACTATATTATTGTTCCATAAAACAAATAGGTAAGATAATAGACCAACAAAAATTAGGCCTGCATATACATGATAACTTTACACGTGTCAGTGCTAGCACCATAGATAGGTGGAGATCCTCAATAAATGGTGCTTAGATAACTTGTTCTCTATGTTAAACTATTAGATCCCTTGAAATTAGAACCCTGTGAAATTAAACTATACACACACACTCACAAAATCAACTCCAAGGAGATTAACAATCTATACACAAAGAGCAAACTTCAAAAGTTTTAGAAGAAAAAAAATATAAAAGAGTATTGTTCACATCCTCAGATTAGGAATACATCTGTTCCAAAAAGACCCAGAAAAATCACAAATCATAAAAGATTCATAAATATGACACAAGAATACAATTGTTATGCAGACACACTATTAAAAAAGAAAAAAAAAGAAAAAAAATTATGACACATTGGGAGAAAACATTGACTGTGCATTTAATCAACCAATGATTAGTATTTAGAATATAATGACAATATTTACAAATCAGTAAGAAAACACAATACCCAATAATAAAGTAGGCAAAACATAAAAAGATGCATTCACTGAAAAGGAAACTCTGATGTCCAATCTAAGTATGAAATATGTTCAAGATTACTAATAATCAGAAAATAAATTAATCCACAATGAGACACAATTATAAATCTGGCAGATAGGTAAAAAATTGAGTATAATAATACCAAGTATTGGTAAGAATACTGAGTAATAAGAACTTTTACACATTGACAGCAAAAGTTTACATTTGTTACAAACACTAATGAAGGCTTAGATTTTCTGAAGAAAGTTCCATTCGAAGTGGCAAAACTTTGTATTTTCTAAGGCAACTAAATATTCTGGGTAAAATCCTAAATTGAATCTTGTCTAAGCTTACCTTTCTCTTTTCTTTTTTGCTTAATTTAAACTAAATATGTTCTTTTCAAGATTTTCTTATTGTAATTCTGTCAACAATGAGAAATTACTATGGCACCTGAAATAAAAGTTGATTCCCAAATTAAATAATGTAACATAAAAGGAAAGAGCTAATGTGCAGCCCATCATCTTGAGAATGCAGCACAGAATTAGTAAATGCATAGATTGCACCTAAAAGTACAATTTCTTTGCCAAAGATGATTACTACTTTAAGGAAAGCTTCATGTCTGTTGATAGCCCTCAGGCAATTAAAGTATTGACTGATCTTTGTCTCTCGTGTCAAAAGCAAGAATTATTAAATTCAGGTACAGCCATGATAGGCAAACACATTTTAACTTAATAAAATAAAAACAAGTGGGACTACTATTTAAAATATCTGAATAAATATACCACTGGGGGCTTCCCTGGTGGCGCGGTGGTTGAGAGTCCGCCTGCCAATTCAGGGGATGCGGGTTCGTGCCCCGGTCCGGGAAGATCCCACATGCCGCAGAGCGGCTGGGCCCATGAGCCATGGCCGCTGAGCCTGCGCGTCCGGAGCCTGTGCTCTGCGACGGGAGAGGCCACAGCAGTGAGAGGTCCGCGTACCGCAAAAAAAAAAAAAAAAAAAAAAAAAAAAAAAAACACTGGCAGAAAGGGCAGAAGGTAGCAACATGCTGTGAAAGGTTATTAATAGATCAAAGAAAATTTATAATTATTCTAAAGTGCCTTGATTTTCATGAATGTCTGAGATAAACACAATTTGAAAATAATGGCAAATAGTAAGAACCAACATAACATTAAATTCTGGAAATCCCACCTCTGTAATCTGTCAAGTGATAAGCTCCTCACCAGTTTTCAAAGATTCATGACTGCTAGGAAGTGTAACCAGAAAGGAATTTTGAGACCATCTAAAAGCTCTTAAAGTATAAAAATGTATTTTACTAGTAAAAAAGTATTTTCTCCATAGGTACACAGTTTGACCTTAATAACTACCCCATCTCAACTATATTTTGTAAATATAGTCTTCTGGTTCCTGAAATAAATATGTATGTATGTGTTTGTTTGCTTGTTAATATGTATGGAGAACTAATTACCTCCTCTGCCAGCCTTAATTTAGAAAATTTGACATTGAATATCAGGCTTCCCTGGACAGCTTTTAGCCATCTATTGTCCATTGTTAAACTGTCAGTTCATGGGGGCCAAGTTAGCTCTCGGAGGCTAGTATTCTCTCTTATATTCAAGTTCTTAGTGAGCTAACTCAAACATGATAATATATAATATACTCTTCAGGTTAGTATCAGTTGACTGTAATATAATTAATTACTTTAATCTACTGAATGAAAGATCCATTAGAAGGGATGTTATGTTATCTTTGGAGTCAGAGAAAACATGGAACACAGAGGTGAACATTGTCTGGGCCCACCTAAGCTCAGCTCTGGGGTGGGGTGTTCAGTCCCAGAGACTGGTAAGTTCTTATAATTAGGAATAGGGAGTCCTATTTTTCTTAGCAGCAGAATGTTTTCCTAGGAATTATTAGGTGACTACTTTGGAAAGTGATTTGGCGTGGAAGATGAACTCCCCAGGTGGCAAACTTAAACAGCAAAACTTTGAAAACAAAAGGAGGATTTAGCTAACTGCAGGCTTTGCTTTTCTGGGTGGGAATACAAAACTGGAGCCAGAGCTTAATTGCTTAGGACAATACAATATATTCCAGGGGCTGTGTGGATAGAGAATGGAAAAAAAAAAAAAGACATAAAAAAAAGAGATAATGTTACTGGCTGCTAATATTAGAGGGGAATATTAGGGAAAGAAAGATATTTAATAAGGATTTTTAAATGAAGTTTTATTGTGTGGTATTCATTAGGCTCTTCTCTCATACGCTGTAGCAGTCTGAAATACTCACGAATGCTTTACAGTGTAAGAAGTTAAATTTGCCTTTTTGGGGAATGCAGGGAAGTTTGGAAACAGTCATGTTGAGTTTGGGGCCAGATCCGAGGCTCTCTGTGGTGGTCTTGCCACATCTGGGTTCCACAGAGGCAGATCCATCCCATCATCTTAGCTTCATGCTATTAAACATTCAAACCATATAACTAAAAGGCATGGGTTTCAGTCAAAATTCTTCCATCATCCTTCTAATTATAATCCGGTTTCCCAGAAATTGCTGTTCAGAGGTCATGAGGGTACTGTTCCCTGGTGTAATACTTTATATTGGGATTATTTGTTTGACATTCTGGTTGAATCCATTTGTCTTTGTGGGCATTGCCTGCTGATGTGAATCTGCTAGGGTAATGCTACCCTGTGGGGATACCCTCAGACACTTGTAGTTGATAGTGCTACCATGGCAAACAATCTTTAATCAGTGTTTTCTAAAAACATTACCCCTGCAGAGTGACATAGTTGAAATATACCTGCTTCTAGTTAAATAAAATAGCATTCAAAATCAAAAGTTTAAAGTTTAAGTTTGGGATTATAATAGAGAGAATTCTTGATTTCAAAGAATTGGCCTATCACCCATAATGGGGACCAAATAATCAATGAGAGTTTGCCTTATAAATACACAGTTGGCTTTCAAGAGACGAGACCTAAACTGTGCTATAGAAAACACACACGTAACAGGGCTCCATTGCATATCATTGTACCGGAACATTCCTAAGTAGGATATTTTCATTTTAAGATTACATAGAGCTACATGTAGAGTAAATAATGCTGAAATCACAATGGGATGCTCTGGAATATTAGTGATCTTAGTGAATTTTGCTTATATTTTGCTGTTTATGACTGACATTCACAGAAGCTAGAGCCTAACACAGTCATTCCAGAAGAAAATTTCCCTGCAACGAACAAAGCCCTTTTGTGCTTCTGGTAAAACATGACTCCACTAAGGCAATTAGCTGTTTTAAAAATAAACTAATTCATTTTGGAGATCTGATGTATAATTATGCAGCTGCATGGACTGGGGAGGCATGGTGACTGGCTAGAGTGTTAGTAAGATTAGAAAAAAAATGCATCTCCATGCTGACAAGCTAAGGCATTGATTTAATGTCCATTTGCCACCTTTGCCTTGTGTGGAGCTACAAAATGAAGCTCTTTATAAAATAATCCAAACAAATTCTTATAATGATAGTAGGATACCTCCAGAGACAGAGGGGATGGTAATTAAAAATATTTATCCAGAGCCTTGCTTCTAAGAAGCATGGTACCTTCTGTAAAATTAATTCTTACATCTCCATTAAAAATATGACTCAGAGGGCTTCCCTGGTGGTGCAGTGGTTGAGAGTCCGCCTGCCGATGCAGGGGACACGGGTTCGTGCCCCGGTCCGGGAAGATCCCACATGCCGCAGAGCAGCTGGGCCCGTGAGCCATGGCTGCTGAGCCTGCGTGTCCGGAGCCTGTGCTCCACAACGAGAGAGGCCACAACAGTGAGAGGCCCGCGTACCGCAAAAAAAAAAAAAAATGACTCAGAGAATTTAACTCACTCATTCCAAATACAGAGCTGTTCCACACTCGTTTCAGAAGCAGAACATTTGGTGACATGACACTCTGTGTGGGTTCAAGGGTACTTCCAGAAGAGGAAAGGGATCTTGGTCCATTTTCAGAGATTTGTTACTAAGGCAGCAGCTTCCTTGGGTGGGAAGATGAAGGCCTGGCTATTAACCAAAGCAGGATCCTTCCAAGCTTGGTTAGGCAAAGGGCTCTAACTGATCCTGACACTGTCCCTGGCTTTGCTAGCAGCCTGAGCTTCCATAATCCTGCAGGGTAAATTCACGCCATATGATGAACATCATTTAAAAATTCTATTAATACTTATTTGATTGCCTTTCAATTACATTATATACTTCCTATTAATTGAAGACAGCAATATTTTCACACTGTGTCTTTATGGATTTCTCTTTCTTGTGATCATTTCTTCTTTCTTTCCTCTTTTTCCTCCTTCCCGCTCTCCTTGTTTCCTTCCTTCCTTGCTTCTCTCTCCCCACCTCCCCTCCTCTCTCCATCCCTCCTCTCTCCTTTCTCCCTCCCTCCTTTCCTCCAGTAGCAATTCTCATTCACTTTTCTTCCTTTCAGTATTCCAGATTCTTGTTATGCATCATTTCAAATCTCACTGTTTTTGTGTCTCTGACTTTCAGGTTTCTAGTGTTGCCTTTATTAAAAAGTAGTTCTCTAATAACCTGAAACTAGAAAATAGGAATTTCAGTTCAAAATAAACATATAAAATAATCATTACCTATTTCAAACTTGCTTTTAAATTATTTGAGAATGTAACAGCTTATTAAAATTTGGTAATAAATCTGCCTACCTCCCCCAAAAGAAAAAATTGTAGGTCAAAAATAATAAAATGTATACAAAGAGAGGAATATATTAAAATTCTATTGTTATAAAATTTTACTTCCTCTGCATCATTTTGATGCATTCTAAAAATTAGATAGAAATGTTTGTTTCTTTAAATTTCATTTCCATAGGTCTCTGATTTCATCAGCTTAGCAGAGCCTTCCTGAGAGATTATTGTGGCTGGGGATCTCCCAGGGAAAAACAGATGCTGCAGCGGCTGCTACAGGTGGATACCTGAGATGGGAAAGCTCAACCCCGACTGCCCTGAACATTGCCGACATTTTGTTTAACATCTTATCTAGATGATTTAAAACTTGTAGAAAAGGTACAAGAATAATACAAAGAACTTCATACTCATACGTAGATTCACCAATTTTTAACATTGTGCCTCATTTTATTGCTGTTTTTTTCATTAAATTTAGCTTACTTAGAATATTTCCATACATGCATACACAAAAAAGTTGTGAGATATAGCCAAGCCTCATATCAGTATTGGGCAAAAAGACAGAAATAGTCTTCTCAGGACAAATAATTGGGATGCCATCAGAAGGTCTAAAATAACACAGGATAAGAAGCTGAGAAGCACTTGGGCCTGGCAAGTTAAGATCTAGTTGTTTATTTCTGCATTTTAAGTGATGTGTATGGAACATCATAAACTCATACACGAGCCTTATTTACTCTACATTATTTATTGTGCAGCTAATATAGCATAAGGTCCCTCTTACACTCTTTCCAAACAGGCCAAAGAGTTTGATTTCTGAAGTATTTTAAACCCATTTAAAGCTATTTAAAATAATTTCACCAACAGGTTGATCCATCAGCATGAAGCTCTAAGGAAAACATTGTAACAAGGCTCTAGTCAGTGAGAAGTAACCGAATTATACATTGAAATAGCTATGAATAATTAAATATGCTGCCCAAGAATAGCTATTGGGGGAGGAAAGTCAAGGTTGCTAAAGAAAACTCAACATATCTTTTGTCCTTAACTTTAGCTCAAAATTTTCCAACATAATTCCCCCTTATAAGGTCAGAGGTCATTTTAGTGGCTTAAGCCATGGCTAGGCTTGTGCACCACTTTTCAAAGGTACAGTTGCTGGTCTGTGTGTGCACTCACACGTGCACCTGTACATGAGTGGAAAAAATATTGTCCCATAGAGACCTGTGAGGCTGCTGTGTGATAGGTACTGTCAACCGAGCAGAAAATAGAAATGTTTGGATCTTATGAAAGGATGCAACAAAAATAAGTGCTCTTAGTTAGTCAGAGCCTTGTGCTAAGTTTCCGTCACACCTACCACATTTTACTTCTTCCCAGCCTGATAAAATTCTCTGGTGAGCTCAGCAAACACAGAGCTGGCCCAAATGATGAGAAGGGTGACCCAAGAGCATAGGTATAAAAGTTGCTGCAAATGCCCAGCATCTTTCTTTGAATGGATGTTTGTTTCTGGGACCAGAGATTCAGTCAGTCCAGTGATCATAGCTCCCCACAATCTAAAAGGTGCTGGTTGCTTAACTTTGCTCTCCCTGGCTTTGATACATTCCATATGCACATGGATTGTTTTGCATCAAAGATGATTTGGAAATTGCAAATTGGCCTTAATTTGTTCTTTTGATCAATGAGCACTTACTATATACCAGGCACTGATGTAAATACCTGAGATAGACCAGAGACGAAATTCACGCTTTCAGGGGGCTTATATTCTATTGGGGGGAAGCAAACAATGAATATGTTCACAAAGAAGTGGGATTCCAGATAGTGATCACTGAAACATTGAAATAAAAGAGGGTAATGGGATATAGAGTGATGTAGGAGGCAGGGACCATTCAGAAGGGGTGGTGGAGAGGGCATCTCTCCCTAAAGTAGGTGATGAACTGAGATCGAAAAAATATTAAGGAGCCAGCCTTGTAAATATGTGGGAAAGGCACATTCCAGGCAGAGGGACTAGACCTCTGTGTGTCTGCAACAGAAAGCAGGCCAGTGGAACTACAGCACAGAAAGGAGTGGGGAGGGGTAAAGAAGATGCTTTTGGAGGGGAGAGCCATCAGAACCTGTCAATCCTTGCAGATTACAACAACAGAATAGAGAGAGGTTGAGAGGTTGGGTATGGGGCAGACAGGGCTATAAGTAGGAAAGAACTTCGTTCTAAGAGCCCTCATGCTGCAGAGCAGTCCAGTACCATGATGGGGCAGTGACTGTTTGGGTGGCCGCTAATCAGGGACAGAACCTGAAATGAATAGACTGGAGGGAGTGGTCTGAATATTATCTGTGCCATTTCTTACCAAGGAATTTGATTTGAGACCTGCCAGTAACAGTCTTTTCTTATAAGTAGGCAGGGATAGATACTATAACTAAATATAATCTAAAAGCAAAAACAGGACTGAAAATCAAATTTTCCAGCTAAAGGCAGCTAAAGTAGTGCTCCAAATTAAATCTTCAGGTCTAGAGGAAGTCCACAGCAATTACAGAAGAACACCGTCCACAGCAGAGCAGCAGAATAGAGAGAATATTGGCATGGACCTCTCACAGGTCTGCAGCCTGGTTTGTGTTAGTAGCAGAATTTAACAGGCTTTAGAAAACCAGAGTCCAAATAGTCATTTACAGGTTTTTCTAAAAAGGCACCAGAATTAGCCTGTCTAAACTAGCTGAGTCTTCCTAGCAACTATCCCACTCCCACATCCTTTTGGTAATAGTCTTTGATTTTCTCTCCACAGAGGTGATTACTTAATGGTACCCCTGATCCAGTGGCTGAGTAATTAAACTAAATAACAGGCACCTGACCTTAGCTGGGTCAATCCCGATCTCTCTCCAGGAATTTAAAACTGGCTTAGAGCACAGCGTGTGCAAAGACCCAGAGGTGGGAAAAAGCTGGGAGCTGAATTATGTTGGGTGGCATTCTAGAGAGAAGGTCCACAGACCCCTGTTGCTGAGATCTTACTGAACTCATTTTGCTAATAGATACCTTTTCAGTTAAGTTGGCCATATTGATTTCTATTGATCACAGCCAAAAGATCTTTAATATAATTATCACTGCTTATAAATGTCATCCTGCTTTGGAATCATGAATGTTGGAAAAACACTATATTGGAGGGCAAGATTCATAAACCCCAGATTACTCAAAAGAGATGGAATATTGGATAAGAACTAGAACTATGGTGTAAAAAGAAGGAAAGGGGGCTTCCCTGGTGGCACAGTGGTTGGGAGTCCGCCTGCCGATGCACCGGACTCAGGTTCGTGCCCCGGTCCGGGAAGATCCCACATGCAGCGGAGCGGCTGGGCCCGTGAGCCGTGGCCGCTGAGCATCTGGAGTCTGTGCTCTGCAACGGCAGAGGCCACAACACTGAGAGGCCCGCGTACCGCAAAAAAAAAAAAAAAAAAAAAAAAAAAAGAAGAAGGAAAGGTATGGCTAGAACTCGACTGCCTGGATATCAAATACAGGGACAGTCAAATCACTTGGATGTAGGGCATCATTGTGTGCTGAGAGTGAAGCAATAGGAAAGTGCGTTCAGTTCAATCTGCAAATATATATTTACCAACACCCCCCTCACACACACCAGGCACCGACCCTACAGCAGGAAATGGGAGGAAAGATCTTTGTTCTCTTAGAGTTTCCATTTTTAGGCTTTAACTCAACAGACATTTTCCCTTCATATTTTCTCTGTCAATTATTTAAAATAGAGGTTCCACCTGATAAACATATGCTCCACAAACTTCAAAGTAGTTAAACTAAACGGAAGTCCCTCAGGGATACTGCAGAGATATATTGCTGTCTCAGGTATCCCAGGAAGTAAAGGAGATGAAAGTTCTCAAACTTAAGTGTAAATAGTAAACAATAATAATATTGGCAACTGGGTAAACGTGCAGGTTCCAAGGGCTTATCTCTCTGGAATCTGATTCAGGGAGGTATGAGAACTAGGTCTTTGCATTTTTGACAAATGCCATTAAGTCAGGGGATTGGCAAACTGTAGCACATCTACACCTCTGCCAGTTTTTCTAAGTAAAGTAGTATTGAAACATAGCTACACTCATTCATTTACACATTGTCTATGGTTGTTTTCCTGCTAAAAGCAGAGCTGAATAGTTGTGACAGAAACTGTACAGATCACAAAGCCTAAAATATGCGCTATCTGGCCCTTTATAGATAAAGTTTGTCAACCCCTGTCTTTCCTTTTTTTAAAAGATTTATTTATTTATTATCTATTTATTTATTTATTTAACTTATTTTTTGGCTGCATCGGGTCTTCTTTGCGGCACACAGGTTTCTCTCTAGTTGTGGCATGAGGGTTTTCTCTTCTCTAATGGAGGCGCGCAGGCTCAGTAGTTGTGGTGTGTGGGCTTAGGTGCCCGGCGGCATGTGGGATCTTAGCTCCCTGACCAGGGATTGAACCCACATCCCCTGCATTGTAAGGCGGGTTCTTTACCACTGGACCACCAGGGAAGTCCCCTGTCAACCTCTGTCTTAAGAGACTCTCATGCGGGCTATCTAATGTCTGTTGTGAAAGTTTCTTCTACCTCTGCATTTTAATGATTTTTCAAAAAAAAAAAAATCAATTTAAATGTAATACTAAGAAACAGAAAATCCATAATTGGCTAATAAGCACAGTGAAAGTAAATTCAAGGAAACATAAAGATATCCTTGCAAATTTTAGAAACTTAAGTGACTTTTTGTTTTGTTTTTTTATTTCTCAAATTAAAATAAATATATACTTGTTTTAGAAATCAGAACACATAAAATCACTACTAATTGGCAAGATAGGAGATCAGCTCTATTAAGTTTCTGACATATCTCCTTGCAGTCCTCTTTGTAAGTGGTTTATTAAATACAAGAAGACACATTATCTAGGTGACATGACTTCATTCTCAAAGTTAATCTTACCTACAGCTCATTAGTTTTAAAATAAACAATATGAGTGATACACCTATAAGAGCTGAGTTCTCCCCATTAAACTCAGCCACATATAGGAAGGAATTGTACCATACTTTCATTTTCACAGCAAACAGGATCCTACCTGGTACTTAGTAGGGACTTGTACAGTGTTGGTAGAATGAATGATAAAGAAAGCTCCTAGACACTTATGTCCTTGCACTAGGTCCTATTTGTGGGAACTTTGTGAATTGCTCTCATTCATGAAATACAATGTGATACCACTAGGTTGTTACTATTGAACACCTACACACTTTCTCTTGCTCTTTTAAGCCCACTGTTAGATGTGTCACTGTTTAAAATGTGCTTTTTTCCTTGTTAATGTGAGTTTTACAAGGTCAACCCACAGTTTCCCAAAATAACACTGTATCTGGTGTTTCCCAGAAATAGCATATACAAATATGACATTTAAAACTGCTCTTTGATTTATGAGATCTGTACTTGATGGTGAATAATAGAAGTTCCCAAATTTGAACATGAAAATGTACTGCTCTTCCCTGAAGGGGACGTGGCAGAACATTGTAAATAAGCTAAGACTATTCCTCTGTCAACACGTAGCCAACTATGGATATATATATTGCTCCACAAAGAAATATCTTCTCAGCTTCTTCTCAAAGTCACCAACCAATGAAGTGACCAATTTTGTCACACCGGCCAATTAAGTAAAACCAAACCATCTATAGAAGAACACTGAGGCTACCACAATTATACTTGGGTGTGAATCAATATAGAGTAGGTGACTATAAAACTTGAAGGAATGGCAGGATGACTAAGAAGTACAAATAAAAATCTGAAATGAGACATACCCAAGAAAACAATGATCTTATCCTTCTAAACGTGTAGAGTCTGACAATACAGAGATTTACTTGTTTTTTAAATTTTTGTATCATCTGACTTTCCCCTATACAGTAGCCTAGAAGCTCAGAGGAATTGAAAAATAACCAAGCACTTAGAAAATGAAGATAACTCAGGAATCATTGAAGACTAGATAAGTTTAATGTTTTTTTTTTCATTTTTATGAGTTCCATTCATTCATCAGTCATGAACTGATTTTGTGAGAAATAAATACTGATTTCTACTAGGTGCCAGGCTCTTTGCTAACCTTTTCGGATAAAGTGGACATCATACCTATCCTCACAGAGTTTATATTCTAACCAGGAAAAGAGATATTTAAAAATTTACACCTCCCAATGACTTAACAATTTGAGCAAGAAAATAAGTAAGGTAGTATTGGATTGTAACACAAAGAATAAAGTAGGAATAAAAAAGATGATAGCTAAATATTCAAACATACTGCAAAAGGATTTCTGGTAAAAAGAAAAAAATGGAAAATTTAAATTAAATGGGCAAATCACTAGAAAAGCAAAACATAGAAAACTGACACATGAATAACTAAGAAAATCTGAATAGTCATATGACTACTAAAAAAACTGAACCCACAATTTAAAATCTTCCCACAGAGAAAATTCCAGGCTTCACCAATTAACTGTACCAAAGTATTAAGGAAGAAATAACACTAAACTCTTCTAGAAATAGAAAATTCTGAAAACTTATTATGCAGATATATCCTGACACTAAATCTAACAAGAGGATTTCAAGACAGGAAATTATAAACTAGCCTCATTCATGAACATAATAGCAAAAATCCTATAAAAATATATGAAGTGAAATCCAGACATAAATAAAGAGACTTGAGCATCAGATTTTGGTATCTGATGGGGGTCCTGGAACCAACTCCATGGATACTGAGAGACAACTGTATGTTTTTTCCTATACTAGTGGGAGGGTGGGGAATACAGGCAGGGCGTATATGCCAGACAAAGGGATGATTTATCTCCTGAGTGGGACAGATGGGATCGGGGAGGGATTTCATCACGCTACTCAGAAGGGTTTGCAATTTAAGACTTATAAATTGTTTATTTCTGTAATTTTCCATTTAATATTTTTGGACTGGGGTTGACTACAGGTAACTGAAACTGTGGAAAGCAAAACGGTAGATAAGGAGAGACCACTGCATCAGGGTAATATCATGCAGTTACATAAAGAATGGATAAGAACAGGAAGTCTAGACACAAGAAAGATGATATCACAGATTAAATTCTGGGGGGGGGATGATTGTGTAAATGGAATTTCTATAACATTACTTCAAAGGTTAAGATAGATTTCTATATGACAGATTTATAATTTCCAGCCCATTCTTTTTTAGATGTTAAGAATAGAAGTCTCAAACTCTGAGGCTTCTGATTCAATACCAGGAGAGAGACAGTATTAAATGATAATAAGAGGTACTTAGTAAAGCATGACCACTTGCTAATACAGTGACCATAAGCACATTACTCAATTTCTCCAGGCCTCAGTTTTCTCACTCCAATATAATAACACTTGGGAGGAATAAATGAGATAATCTATGTAAGATGTTTAGCACAATGCCTGGTACATAATAAGCATGCCTATTGTGAGCCATTATCATCATCATCATATAAAACTGACTAAAGTCATATTAGTTTAAACATATAGTATCATAAATAATATTTTTTAATCAAATAACTCAATGTATTCAAAATTTATTACTTTGTTTGTTATACAAAACAAAAAAAGTCCCATGCATCCTAACCATAGTTGAATAAACCCTTTACCCAGCCATATGCACTTTATAAACAATAAATGGGTAAGGAGAGACAGTTATTTCCCCTAAAAGACTGCTCTTGCTAAAATTGCTTAAACTCCACTTAATCCTATGGTTAGACAGTACTGATAAGCTCCCCAAATAAAGCAAAACAAATCACAGAAGTTTTGAGTTTGGCTTGATTGAAGAACAAAAATCAAACAAGGAAATATATTTCTTCCAAAAGTTTATGAAAAAAATCTTTTAACAGTAATGCAGTAAAAGTGATCTTAAAACAATTGGGAGAGCTCTTCAGACGCTGCCCTGGAGATACAAGTAGGCAATGTAACTGTTAACAAAGTGACAATTTCATTACAAATTTGCCAATAAAAATAAGATGATAGAAAAAGCAGTTGCTTTGCCTAGTACCAATTTAAGTGTTATTTTTATATAATAAAGAATAGGAATCCTATTATCAGATAGCAGATAGCATAGTACTGCTGCTAACAAAACCATGTGCAAATTTTATATCACTAGGTTACAATTTTGTAAACATGTTAGGAAATATCAAATTTAAAGCTTTGTGAGTTCTTTTGTCTTTCTAAAAAAATTATTAGCAAAATATTTTTAATTCCTTCAATTTTAGAAGAAACAACTTTCATTCAAAGTCCTCCTTTTATCACTTAAACTTATCTAAAATTACCAATATCCACTTCAGCACTGACTGCATAACAAATTTTTATTTTTTAATTGCTTGAATTTTATAACTCCATAATAGGATCAATCTGTGTCCAAAAAAATGTTAATTTACATTCTATAAATCAATTTGGTATTAGTTTCCAGCATTTAACCAAATACTTAGGACTCCAAATTTATTCTGACTGCAAAATCCATGTATGTCTGAGAGAAGTATGTGTCTGTATGTACGTAGACACACACACACACACACACACACACACACACACGTGAGACTTTTTGCTAGACTTTGTCTGACTTTTGTTATTCTTTTCCACAGTTAATAGGGTTCCCCACAGATAGAGTGCCACTAATTAGATTTTCTCTTTTTGGCTTTTTCACTCTTCTTTAGAAACCATTGTTTATTTTCCAGAGTCTATTAAACATTTTGAGTTGCAAATGTTAGTCGCAGTAGAGCATTAGGTTGTTTTTTATAATTTTTCTTCTGAATCCCCCTTACAGGAAAAGATAGTAGTCTTTCTCTCTAAATATTTGCTATTAGGATTCAGGAAAATCCACTCTCGGTACCATAGAATAAAGTTGAAAACCATAAAATATAGAAACCTATGAATTTTGCCCTCCAAATGTGGTTCTTATATACCATAATTCCACAAAATTTTACGTAATTCAACAAATAATTGTTTATTTTGCCCTGAAACCAAGCCTGGACACTGCCCAAACCTTTGTTTCCTTTTTATCGATCCTTAAAAGTTAAGCTACAAGCACAAGTGCAAGTAATACTCTGAAGTATCATCTGTATGGTGATGGACTAGATTTATACATTGTACCCATGAACAACTGAGATTATCAGAAGCAAACATACTGTTGACCTTCTCAATCATTTTAAGTTAACTTCATCCATAAGCACTGTGCAAACTGAAGATCTGAAATATTTTGATACAGGAATATCTATGAGGTTTGAAGATTCTAGGGGTTAGATGGATGCCTTTCTCAAATATGAGGACTTGATATGCTATAAGAAAACTAAAAGGCAATTTCCTTTCACTTTAATAAGGAAGTTATATGATGTGGCCCAAGGGGGCACACCATCCTCAGAGAACTTTATTAGGCTTCAGCACAATCCCCCAAATCTACACTTGCAAATGTTAATTTGTAATTTGAACACCATGAAAATTAAATCATCACCCTAGGCAGACTGATTCACTGGCAAGGGAGCAAAAATTGGAGGCCAAGGGCCATTTTCTATGGTTACCATTAGTCAATTATAGTCACTAAAGAAGCTTATCTTACCTGTTTAAAAAATTGCCTCTCCAGAAAACAGCCCCCGCAAAAAGCAGGGAAAATATTTGAGCTCGAACATTTGAGCATGTATATTGCCAAAAAGCAATTTTATTTATTTGTTCATCTTTTCCTTAGAAATTTATTTTATCTCACTCTTACTATTTTACTATAACTTTTTGCTTTCCTACCCAATTCCTACCCCTCTACAGTATCTTTTTAAAATCATCTTAGCAGTGTTACCTCTGTCTGACTTATTTGTTTAAATTTAGTAGGAAGTAACAGATTTCAAGCCCTTGGGACTCAGGGGAAGAAGGAATCTAAGGGCCTGATGTAAGAGGTAAATAAAGAAAGAAAAAGAGTAAAAAGAGGTGAAAAGACCTTAAAACACACCTAACCAACCTGAGAGTTTTGCCCAGCTGGTAACCCTGCTTCTCAGATTCATGCCAGCTTCCAACAGCAACCCCTTGGCAGAACTGGGTCAGGCATGTCTTGGCCAAAGTTGGTACTGACCACAGCTTTGACCAATAGCCTGGGAAAGAAAATCACCCATTCATGCTCAGTTCAACTCCCAACCAACCAATGAAACAGGGTGAGGTCTGCATCTACCAGGGAAGAAATTACAACAGAGAGAAGAGAACCCATAGGAGGTGTTTTTTGAAAATATGTTAAATTTACATAGAACACCAGTTTAATGATTGATCAGAAGTGCTGTCAAACTGATTCACTATGTTTGAAATCCCAGATTTTCAGGTGATAAGAACTTCTAAGTTGATTTTTCTTGCCACTGAACAGGTCTTACTTTGACAGGTAGGAGCTAGATCCTGAAATAATATGTTATTTCTTACTTAAATTTATGGAACAGGTTACTGGTGAAGCCTGGAATTTTCTTTGTGGGAAGATTTTAAATTATGGGGTAGGACAGTCAGGTTTAATAAGGAAACACCCTCCATGGGAGTGGCAGCCCAGAGCCAATATCCTTAGTTCTTTGTTACTGCTTCAGGTAGAGGTCAAGATCTTAACATATATTAATTCGAAGTCTTGGCCAACTAAACAACAAACACTTATTTTTATGTCAAGATATTCTTTTGCTACCTTCAGAAGACTGCAATAGGACACCAAAATTCAGTCAATAGCATTGGTTATGAACTTTGAGTTAAATCCAGTCTTTTCAAATTGCTATCTAATCCTTAAAAGGACAGTAAATCTCACTTGCTGCAGAAACAAACCTCAAGAGTATTAAGAATATTAGCAGGTTACTTAGTACTGCTTTTAGAACAAAGTGATCTGAATTCTCTATTTATTGGTAGCCTGGAGATAACATAATTAGGGGTCTTTTCATAGTTTCCTAGTAACCATTTTCTTTTAGAAACATTAGCCATATATTTCACATATGCTCATCTAAGTTACCAAGCCTAAAAGAGCTTCCCTCTTATTCATTAGAGATGACTCTGCTTAGTTAAGGTTTTCACTTCAGTGTATTCTTTTGATCATTTTCTCCTGAAAATCATGGTCAAATGTCCACATTTTAATTGCCAGCACACTGGCACTGCTTCTTTTGATAATGTAACACTTCCCTGGGGCAAAATGCCAAGGAGTTGTCAGTGCAACTGCACCTACTCTTTGAAGGTGAGGCAGCAAATGTCACAGCAAAACAAATGTGATTCATCCCTAACATTTTTATAAAAGCCAACCCCATTTGAGGCATACGTGCCCATACCCAACCTCAAAGTGAGAGAGAGAAAGAACACATGCACTTATTCCTCAGTGTCAGTATTTGCATTTGCATTTGTGTATACACGTGTCCTGTTCAGCTAGACATGTAGGATCTCTTCCAATATCAGAGATCTAACTCCTATGTGTTAGAATAAGACCCATCCAGGGGCAAAGAAAAAACAATTAAAAAATTCTTATCACCTGAAATTTGTGAGTTCAAACACTGTGAAGCCAGTTTAGTAATACGCTTGACCAATCAACAAAATGGTGCTCTTTGTAAACTTAATAATTTTTAGAAGTCACTAATGTCTTAACAAAGATGTCAAATTCAGTTGGTATAAGAGAAAGTTAATTAGAGCAGATTTTTATCTCATATAGTTATGAGACTATTAAGGTCCGTATGCAAAAGTCAACCAACTGGTAAATATGATGGGTCACCTACCCAGAGGCAGGCAGTAACTATTCAGAAAGAAACAAAAGCCAAAGAAAAGTGAGATTATTCTTTTTAAAACCATACATCACAATTAATTTGAAAAGTTAAGTTAAAAATTCACAAGCGGGCTTCCCTGGTGGTGCAGTGGTTGAGAGTCCGCTTGCCGATGCAGGGGACACGGGTTCGTGCCCTGGTCCGCGAAGATCCCACGTGCCGTGGAGCGGCTGGGCCCGTGAACCATGGCCGCTGAGCCTGCTCATCCGGAGCCTGTGCTCCGCAACGGGAGAGGCCACAACAGTGAGAGGCCCGCGTACCGAAAAAAAAAAAATCAAAAAAAAAAAAAAAAATCAAAAGCAAAGCCCTTCCTACTGTCTCATAAATTTTATTCCTTAACTCATACATTCTCTGAGAAGCCTTTTCCCTTTCATTTAATGACAGTTCTTTCTATTTTACCCTAAATTAAAAGAGTAAGGTGGTAGAAATTGATGGGATGAACATTAAATAGTTCACTCAAAACACTGTAGAAAAAATGAAAGCAGAACTGCATACACATTTTACAAAATATGAAAAAACTATTTTTTTCTTGCTCATTAGAAAGGGGTTGAGGAATGGACATGTGAGTTAATCAGAACCTCTGAGACTCAGGAGCATCTGCAAGGAATCCTGGGAAAGGGATTCTTATTTTTCCTACTAGTTTAGGATCTCAGAAAGTGTAGGCACTTGACTTGTACTGCATCCTTACTATAACATAAAACTTGAGTGTGAAGCGAACACCACAGGTAGCAAAACTGAGCATGGAAACAACCATGTTGTGACTCCTGAATATAGCTATATGTGAAGCAGTTTCCACGTCCAGGGCTTTTGGTCATGTGAGCCAATAAATACCCTTTTAACTTTAGCCAGTTTGAGTTGGACACTTTTTGTTTGTTTTTTCTTTTTTTTAAAATTGAACTATAATTGACTTAAAATATTATATTAGTTTCAGGTATACAGCATAGTCCTCGGTATTTTACATATTACAAAATGATCACCATGGTAAGTCGAGTTACCATCTGTCACCATACAAAGTTATTACAGTATTATTGACTATATTCCATATGCTGTACATTACATCCCTGCGACTTATTTTATAGCTGGAAGTTTGTACTTCAGTCTCCCCTACCTATTTCACTCATCCCCCCTTCTCCCTCCCCTCAGGCAACCACCAGTTTGTTTTCTGTATTTCTGAGTCTGTTTTTGTTTGTTTTCTAGATTCCACATACAAATGAAATCATGTGGTATTTGTCCTCCTTCTGACTTATTTCACTTAGTATAATACCCTTTAGGTCCATCCATGCTGTCACAAATGGCAAGATTTCATTTTTTTTATGGCTGAATAAGATTCCATTATATATTAAATATATGTATATATATGTGTGTGTGTGTGTGTGTGTGTGTATGTGTACACACACACATACATACCACATCTTCTTTACCCATTCATTTATAGATAGACACTTAGGTTGCTTCCAGGTCTTGGCTATTGTAAATAATGCTGCAATGAACATAGGAGTGCAAATATGTTCTCAATTATCTTTTTTTGTTTTCTTCCGAAACAGAAAGAAGTAGAATTGCTGGATTGTATGGTAGTTCTATTTTTAAATTTTTAAAGTATCTCCACACTGTTTTCCATAATGGCTGCAGCAATTTACATTCCTACCAACAGTGCACGAGGGTTCCCTCTTCTCCACACCCTCACCAACACTTCTTATTTGTGGTCTTTTTGATGATAGCCATTCTGACAAGTGTGAGATGAGGTCTCATTGTGGCTTTGATTTGCATTTCCCTGATGATGAATGACGTTTTCATAAGTCTGTTGGCCATCTATATGTCTTTTCTGGAAAAATGCCTATTCAGGTCCTCTGCCCATTTTTAAATTGGGTTGTTTTGTTGTAGTTGTTGAGTTGTATGAGTTGTATATTTTGGATATTAGCCCTTATCAGATATAACATTTGCAAATATGTTCTCCAATTTAGTAGGCTGCCTTTTCATTTTCTTGATAGTTTCCTCTGCTGTGTAAAAGCTTCTTAGTCTGTAGACCCACTTGTTTATTTTTGCTTTTGTTTCCCTTGCCTGAGGAGACAGATCCAAAAAAATATTACTAAGACTGATGTCAAAGAGCATACTGCTTATGTTTTCTTCTAGAAGTTTTATGGATGGTTTCAGGTCTTACATTTAAGTCTTTAATCAATTTTGAATTTATTTTTCCATATGGTATGAGAAAGTAGTCCAGTTTGATTCTTTTGCAAGTAGCTGTCTTGTTTTCCCGACACCATTTATTGAAGAAACTGTCTTTTCCCCATTGCATATTCTTGCCTCCTTTATCATAGATTGACTGTACAAGCATAGCTTTATTTCTGTTCCATTGATCTATGTGTCTGTATTTGTGCCAGCACTACAGTGCTTTGATGACTTAGCTTTCTAGCATAATTTGAAATCAGGGGTCTTAAAACCTCCAGCTTGGCTACTCCAGTTTTGGCTACTCAGGGTCTTTTGTGTTTCCATACAAATTTTAGAATTATTCGTTCTAGCCCTGTAAAAAATGCCGTTGGTATTTTGATAGGGATTGCACTGAATCTGTAGATTGCCTTGGGTTGTATGGTCATTTTAACAATATTAATTCTAATCCATGAACACAGTATGTCATTGGACATTTTTAAACTTGCAATCAAAGAGACCTTAAATGGCACATTGCTCTATATTCAATTTAGAATCTGAAAAACAATTTTGACTGATCTCACAGCTTACTGATCATCTCATTTAAAGTAAGCAGAGAAAAGTAGTTGTTATTCCCATTTTTATAGACACAGAAAAAGAGAGGGCATGAAGAAAATCATAAGCTAAGCAGAGTGGCCAAACCTTAAATTTAGTGTAGTGTCATTCATAATCTTATTTTCTAATATCTTCTACCAACTCCATTTCAGATTCATGAATCTTATTAATGAAAGTGGTGAATATATATAGCTCAAAAGCTAAATGTGGAGTGATAATGCAAGTTGGTTAATTTATGTTATAGAATGAATTGTCTTCACAAAATTTATTCTAGTTTAACTATGCTTATTTCACAACAGATGTCAACATGGAGATGAAATCTGGGGACTATATTTATGTAATATGTTATTACATTTCTATCCTAAGGAAGTTTGGGATATAGAAACACACAAATATTTCATTAGTAAGTTAACTCTCCCTAGCAGGTTAAACAATATGCTTCTGCTTCTTTTAGGAATAATTTCCTTGCTTCTTTATTTTATCTTTTGATTTCATGTTTTCTGGTTATAGCCGATGTTTTCAAAGTTGACACTAATTGATGATGAAAGAAAATTTTAAAACAGAAAGGAAAATACTTTCTAAAGATGCTTTATAGCTCTCAGTAATCTAATTTGTGGGAAATGGAGAGTGGAGCACCACAGAGTGCTTTTCAATAATTTATGGTGGAGATTCATCTCCTAAGTTTAGAAACACAATTTGTGACCCAACTGTGCTGTGAACCTATTAGTGTAATTAGGCGGCTGGCTACATCCCCAACCTGGCCCTTTCTTCTCGCACTCTCTTCTGGGTCTACATAGATTCTGTGCTCAGATCCATCCCTTGGAAAATAAGTACATGAAAACATTTATTTATAATATTTTTTATTCTGATTATTGCCAAAGCACAGAGCTGGCTGGCAGATCCTCATTGTCAGAATTTTTTCTTCTGAGTTTAGAGAAAAACACCAATCCAAAATTCTTTGGTTTGTTTTCATTTTGTTTACATGCTTTAATAGACCAGGAATTTTTGATTGTGCAATGAAATCAATGACCTGGCTAAAATTTCATATTTAATGGGAAAAAGGACTCAGGATATCACAGTCATAAGTATTTCTAGTTCAAGTTTTACAGGAGTCATTCAGTTAGACTTAATATTTTAAAAAGTATTTTAAGTATCAACTTGAACTTGAAAAAGCAGGAGTTATTTTGTTTTTATTTTCTTTACATGACTATACTTGAGTTACAGAATATTAAGTTTCTTACAATAGAGTTCTCATCTTTTTCCTATACTCACTTCCATATCCCTGACTCCATTTTATTATCCTAATATTCGGCTTTGAATGAAGCAAATAGACACTCAGATTTAGAAGAAGAAAAAGAAAGAGAAAACTTCAGACAAGAGAAGGCAGTGAATTATGTATAACCTGTGTGCTCAGGGACAACTAATTAACAATCAGTTAAGAAGAAAGTAAATTCTGATGCCATCCTCCTCCATTTTTAGGTTAAAGAAACCTTTTATTTTGACTATTTGTTGTCAGCAAGAACCAAGATCTACAATGAAAATTAATTTGTACTGTTCTACCTCATACAGTTAAAGAAAAATGATTATATTTAACCCAGTAATGAGATCAACAGAATTGTTAAATAAAACTTGTATAATTAGTTAATTATCAAATGGCACCTTTTTAGGATAAATGCTGAAAATAACATCTGCATAATAAGGTGGAAGACAATTTTGTTTAATTAGGAAATTAAGCAAGTTTCCTGTTATCCACAGGTTCTCAATAGAGTAATTAGTAAAGTGTGTATTTTTAACTGTTTTCAAGAATGTATTATGTTGGACTTAATGTAACATAAAGAAAGAATTTTAAAGTAAAAGTCCAAATACTTGGGTCTGACTTCCAACTCTACTGGCTTTGTGAACTTGATAACTAATTTAAACTTTCTAAGGCACAGTTACCTAAAATGGAAAGTGGAGGCAATACTCGACCTATTTATATTACCAAGTATCTGAAAACAGAACACTTTGCAAATTGTAAAGCATTACTCAAACATAAAATACTGCTATTATAAAAGCTTCCAAAGCTTTAATCTAAAAATTATAGTGACCCACCGAAATTAGGAGGTTAATTACATTGCCCAAGAAGAACTGCAATTCATCAAATTATTAATTCAAAGGCTTTTTTTTAGCTCAAAAAATTTTAAAAACCTCTGATTTTGTAAATATCTGGTATTTTCATATCTGGTATATTCATAAGTATTAATACGCATAATACTTTTTGTTGTACACTTTATTTTTTTTAACATCTTTATTGGAGTATAATTGCTTTACAATGTTGTGTTAGTTTCTGCTGTATAACAAAGTGAATCAGCTATACGTATACATATATCCCCAGATCTCCTCCCTCTTGCCTCTCCCTCCCACCCTCCCTATCCCACCCCTCTAGGTGGTCACAAAGCACCAAGCTGATCTCCCTGTGCTATGCGGCTGTTTCCCACTAGCTATCTATTTGACATGTGGTAGTGTATATACGTCCATGCCACTCTAACTTCGTCCCAGCTTACCCTTCCCCCTCCCTGTGTCCTCAAGTCCATTCTCTATTGCACTATTTCTTGGTGGTGGGATCAAAAGTAATACTGTTTTATTTTAGTACTTTCTTCCATTTTGTACAATAAATACGTATTATTTGTATAAGCAGAAAATATTCATAAGCATTAGACTAAAAGTGAAATTTGCTCCTCTTTCAACATCTACTCATTGGTCTTTTTTTCTGCTTTATGCAACTACACAGAATAAATTTAGCTTATTTTCCACATGAGAGCTCTTGAAATAGTTTATAACAGTTATGGTTGTTTCTTCTTCATAGGATAAATACCTCCAGATCATTCTACAGTTCTTTCTATGACATAGTTTCAGGACCCTCTGTAATGTAACTACTCTCCTTTGGACATACTATAGTTGTGTTTTTCCAGTTATATATTGTAATAGAAATATGTACATAATAGAAGCCAATGGAGACTTTTAAACAACCAAACTTACGGATTTCCTAAAATGTGTGGTAGTTTTTTTAGTTGTATATGGTTATTAACAATAAAATTCCTGCTACAATATTCAGTCTGGATAATAAAATACAGTTTATAAGCACTGAAAATATAAACATTTCTCCTATTTATGAAAATAATTTGAACTTCCTAATTTAAATTTGCAAGACTAATAAACTCATTACTTTGATGTTTGCTTTAATGTATTTCAAATTCTATGCTACACATGAATAAAAGGAGTGGTGGGCATAGCTGCATTTGTTTTTCTCCCAAATGGACTAATAACACAAACGGTTCTACAATGATTAAATTCAATACATCGTATTCTCTTCTGTTTATAAACAGCATAAGCTTATCAGTATTTATTTTTACCTCCCAAACCAAAAATCTAGTTAAGAAAATAGGGTAATATTATAGACCATGATTTTGGCAAGGGATAGAAATGTTTCTGTGAAATATAAGAATAATATTAAAATAAACAGCACGATGAAGTATTTCTTCACATAAGGTTATTTCAGGTGTCAATATATTTTATCACAAATCATTTTAAACTCTCTCCTATTTTTATTTTCATACCACTGACTCATATCTAGATTTGGATTTTCAAAAGGTCAACAATGCCATAGATACACTAAGGTCAATAAACATTTTCATTATTTTAAATACATCAATAATCCCATACTATTTTTAGGGTTGCAAGAAAGAATCTATCAACATGGGAACTCAACATTTATCCAAACATCTGGGAATTTTTTTTTAATGTAAAGCTCACGTGCTCATAAGCATTCATGGATTAATATTCACTGGGGCAATTTTTTGTGTGTAATAGAGAAACACTGGAGACAGACTAAAACCCAACATTAGGAAAAAATTTAATCACATAGATAACATGCAACTGTTAAAAACTGAGAGTATTTACAGCTTTCAACATATAAGGTTGCCCTTGATATTTTACTGTGTTAAAAAAAAAAAAAGCATCTTGCAGGAAAATATACATATCACAAACACACACAAACACACACAAGCACAATTGTATATTTGTAAATGAATAGCAAAAAATTTGAAAGAACCATATTATTAACAGTGCTTTCCTCAAGGAAGTAGAAGTACAGACAGAAGGAGAGCTTTAGTTTAGTTTTGTTTTTACTCATAACATGATTTTTTGCAATACACATCTATTATTTTTGTAATTTAAATAATTTTAAATTACAAAATTTAATAATTTAATTTAAATACCCCAAAATATAGTTTACATGAAGAGCAGGTTTAGAGTAAAGGAGAAGATTTGACTCCAAAATGTATCCCTAACCTTTTTCTTTTTTCGAGTCTTGTCAAATCTGTGCTAAACACATTCTTTTTTAATCTCTTTATTACACCCACCCCCAACCTTGGCATGTGAAGGAATAGTGACCAATGCTGATGAATGGCTGGCTTTAGAGAAGTGATGTTATACACACCAACCTAGAAAGCCATGAATAAAATCTGAATATGACAATAAACTATTTTTGGCCATCTTCTGAATTCCAAATTAGATACAGTGCTCTAACTTTAGTGGAAGCTCTGTGTATATGTCTGAGTGTGGGAGCCAACAAAGGGTAGTGTTTGTCCCACTGAATTTAAATGTCTCTGCATATTATCCTCTTGGCTGGCCCAATGACAGACCCTTGCCAGGCCTACTCTCTTTAAGTAGAGAGCTACACTTTTTAAATAGAGCTTACTTGTAACAGGGAATGGTTCTCTTTCCTTGTGCTCAAATTTTGTTCTTTAAGGAGCAAATGAGCCTTTATGCCATCAGTAGCTCATGCACAAACCCAAGATGTGTCTGACTTGTAAGCAGGTTTTTGTTCAAAAGGTTAAATAATAGTCTTCTTTTTATTCTCTCTTTTTATTTCCAGCACCTAATGAAAAGGTCAAATCACTTTGTCAGGATATTTCCATATACTTCTGTCAACTATCTTTTTTACCCATTTAACTATCCATGCATAAAAGGAGTATTTGATTCAGGCAGGCTGAAGTTTCAAAACAATGCCTTCATTTCTAACTCTCTGTAAACAGCTCTGCCTCTAGGCATTTGGGAAGAGATAGGTCTGGTTATAACACACACAAAAACAACTGCTGGCACTGATGAACAGTATTGAGTTTAAATTTTCGTTAGAAAAAGGCTCAGAAAGCTCTGTGAACATCAACTCATATTATCACAGGTACTTCTTTTTTTAATAATGTTAATATGCAATGTCAACACAATTATAGGGGTCACCCAGCATTATATATTTTAGCATTAATTATACCCATAACAACATAGGGAACTCATTTAGTGAGCAGAAAATGTCAAATATGTAAAGTCGATTAACACCACCATATAGAACATAATGTAAATATATAAACAAATTACACAACTCATTCAAAATAGCTTGCAGTGAAAACAATGGAGTAATCACTAAAAAAAGTTAAAGTAACTCAATATAATTGGATTTATATTACTACTTAAAGAAAGTTGTGACTTGAACTAATAGAGCTAATTTTACCTTCCATGATTAGTGGAAGCTGATTATAGTTAAGTATGTAATCCGTTGCCATGATATGATTATTGTCTTAAGAAAATGCATAATTCATTTTTCTGCAGCTGTGAATTCTTATACAGTTGATATGGCGAATGCAACCGCCTGCTTTTCTGTAATACAAATACAGCTTTTCCCAGCTGTCTGAAAGTGGAGAGTTCCTATGAAACCTTTAGTGAGCTGTAATAGCGTAAAGCAAAAAAACAATCACCTTAGAACACATCTTGCTAACTGCCGCACAAATTAAGTGGAGATCAAGCACAGACACTCACAGACACAGTTCAAAGCGATAACTGATTGAGGCTGAGACACTGAGTGTGGTTCCCTGGGAAGGAGCTTGGTGGCGCCACTCTCACTGCTCCTGCACTACTGAGACTCACTGCAAAACAAATGCTGAACGCTGTTTGGTTTTAGCTTTTCGCCTTTTTTCACAAAAGTGAAAATCCTCTTCAAATTTCTTTTGGTTAGTGAAAACAGGTATGTAAGTTTTTTGTAATAACGAAGTGGAATAAAGCGAACTTTGGAAAAACAGTGGTGTATTGTATTGGTAATGGGGGGAGCATAACCTTCTCAGGTCAGAGAATGATTAAGCTCTTGCACAACTTGAGAAACTCACATTTAACTAACATTTTCAGTCCTGAATCTTACATTGGTTGTATATTCTAGGGAAATTTAATCATTAAATGAAGGAGATGATAAAGATAATATGTTCTATTCTCAGTACCTACAAATTAAATGGATGAAAGTCTTACTATGACAAAAATGATAAACAGTACTTGATTCTAATGAAGAACAGGAGGGGTTAGAAAAACGCCACTTTCTGAACAATGACAACAGAATTGTGGTATCATTCACAGCTTATATTTTGGTACCAAACATTTATCTTAAAATCACAGTTGGCACTATTTTATTTATTCACTAGTGCTTCCTCTGGGCATGGCATAGAGTGAAGAACCATTAACATGCAAGGAAAAAAAGAAGTTCCGACAAAGTCAAATAACCAGACTCTACTGTATCTAGGAAACCATCATCTCATCCCATGTGCTTAATAATAATAAATATATTTGGAAATAGCAATTTAAATACTAAAGTAAGTGTGGGATATACAGTGCTTGGAGGATAAAAATATAGTGATCTAGTTTCCCTTTTATTTACAAGATATGCCACTTAGTATGTAGAAAATATATGCTGAGATGTCTATTCAGAGACTTATTTCTTTATTGATGTTGATAGTAAATCACTATCTTCATTAGTAACTGCCATAGCCAGAATGAAGCTTTTCTCCTCCTGTTAGATAGATAGATACATACATACATACAAACATACATACATACATTTGCATATATATGTATATACATGTGTGCATAAATATGTATATATATATGGATTGTAACATCTGCGTGTGTGTGTGTACAAATTCACACTGGATTCTATTGTCATACAAAGCATTTTTAAGTTCCTACATTCTATTTTATAAATGAAGGGTGGTGTTCTGCTAGTTGACTCAAGAGTTAAACATTTGGTCTTAATATATCTATCTATATCTATCTATCTACACATATATCTTGAGAGCTTCGCTAATATTTACTTCCAGGGCTAATATTATTATTATTAAAGCATAACATGGTTTTTTTTTAGAATGGACCATAACTAACACCTGAAAAGCCAAAACTTAAAAAAAAAAGCATCCTCAACGTATCACTAGTGCTTACTTCCTGTTTATTTAACTCTATTTCCTTCTGTGAGGTATATGTGTGTGCTCCCTGTAATATAACCGTTTCCAACCTGGATTTATGAGAGAAATGAGACTATTTACCCATTGGTCTTCTTCAGTTAAATTTTCTGTTAGAGAAAATACAGTTACATTAAATTACTGAATAATTTTCCCTGATGTCATAGTACACAAAATTAATGCTAAAATATAACATCTGATCCCTGTGGAAATTATAATCAAAAGCAATGAGAGGAGTTTCCTTCAGAAAAATGTCAAGTCAATAAACCACTTTAAGTGAAGTTGGGCTTTATCATCCCTGGCTAGTCAGTGATTACTGAGATTCTACCTCAATTCTATGGATGTGCGTTTGTATCAGGGCAGGAACTATTGTGAATTCTTTATCTGTGGTACCCTGGCAAATCAGGGTTCCCGTTGAGTTGTACTGGTTCAGGAGAATAATTCAGATATTAGGAGTCAATCAGCCATCAGCCTGGGTGCCTGGGGCATACACTGTAGCTGAATCCTCAAATATGCCCCCTTGAGAATCATATCAGCCCCATATCAAAGTCACCTTCCCTGGTTTGAAGCTGTACATTTGTGTCTGGGCTGGGATTGAATGAGCCTCTGGGGATGTGGGCAAACCAGCTGCTAATTAACCAGGCACTGTCTTGACTACCCAACCATTGAAAAGCCTAGAGAGAAGGAAAAAATATAGATTTCCCATGGTGCTACAGCGTAAAAAAATTATAAATAGATATTTCAAAGTAGTAGTATGGTGTAAACGTCCACTCAAAAGGATAAAACCTATTATCGACATAGTTTAGTTTTATTACTCTGAGAATTGCAGTATTTCAGGTAATGCAGGCTTTTACAAACCCATTGAAAATCCAAGGTATTTAACTGACTGTGGACACCCGCTAATGAAGATAAAGATGAATACAGGAATATATTAGGGGAAGTAGGGGTGGGAGGGCAGAGAGGAGGATGTACCACGATCACTTGTGTGTAAGTCTCAGCTTTGCAGGAAAGTGAGTCTAGCAATTGGGGAGGGGTGTGTGTGTGTTTGGGGGTGTATTTGGCCTTTTCTATTGTTTCATATTTCTTATTTCCAAGCATCAATGTGAATCTTAGTCTGCTTGAAGTAATATATCTTGTAAGAGAAATGAGTGCGACAAAGTGAAAAAAAATAGTTCTTCCCACCCAATCACGACAACTAATACAGGGGTGGAAAATTCTAAATGTTGATAGGAAAGAAATCCTGTGTATAATATCAATGTACATAAGGATAGTCATTGGTCATCTATTACCTTTAATTTGCTCTCACTTTGAAGAGTCCCTGCATTGGGAAATGAAAATTTGTGTGAAAATTAACTTCCCCTGGGTAACTCTGCTGCCCTTTCAAACTTACAAATGCCTCTCTGGATAGAAGATGGATAAAAGAGGAGGGCTCTTATATAGTTTGTTTTGTTTTAGATTTCTAAAATGTAAGTTTCCTAAGAGGCTCACCTCAAAACAGGTGAATATTGAAAAATGTCTTTGGAATGTAAGATAATTTGCAACCTATATTATGCATGTGTGAAAGTAAAAGCTGAAATAAATCGCAACGCATTATTTCCAAGGAAGTGTCATACTACTACGTTAAAAAGTAGATTTTATATGTGCATATACGTGTGCATTTGTGTACTTTTAAATCCTTCTAAATATATTTATTTAAGAATTTAACATTTTGCACACAAGTGCTAAATTATATTTTTAAAAAACTCACAAAAGATAAGAGTAAATCCAAAATGGAGAGAAAGAAAAATGACAAATGTCCAAGTAAAATACAGTAAGAGCTGACAGATGATATGGGTGAAGTGATCTAACAGTTTAAAAAGAAAACTGGCCAAATGTCTACATAGCACTGGATATGAAAGAGCTTATGATATTTTCATGTGCAATAGAATGACACGGTCTTAGACTCACAAACGTTAGACCTAGAAGGGACTTTGATTCATTATCTGGGTTACTCCTTCAGTTTTTACTCTGATTCATTATCTGGGTTTCTCCTTCGGTTTTTATTAACATTTGATATTACTCTATCCATTCTATATATGAAGGACAAGGTCCAGAGAAGTTCATCATGTTGCCAAAGTCTCCAAGAGCGAAGAGAGGTTAAGTTGGAACTAGAAGCCAGATCTTTCTCCTAAGGCACTGCCTATATCATTAACTCTTATTATGGAATTGGCTTCCAAAACATTAATAAGGAAGCCCAAAGGTCAAGCAGCTTTCATAAAAGATGGTACTTACATATAAGAGTATCAGGACTCATAAAAGATACATATAAGGCTGTAGTAAGAAAAAGGATCAAGTAGATTCGAGCTTTACATATTTTGTGTCTGTTTATTATGGCAAATGTAGTTGTTACGGCTTTTGAGAATCACCAGCATCAGAGAGAAAAAGTGTGAGAGAGAGAAAATAAAGTTTTATAAATAATACTTCCCTTACAACACGTTTTGTGCACTCTGTTACTTTCGATCCTGTGTTTAAAAATGGTCTCAACCCACTAAATTGATTTCTCAAACTATAATACTAATAGGTCCCCTCATCAGTGAGAAGACAATAGTAATGAAGGCCAGGACCTCTCAGGTTGTTGGACCAAGAAATGCCCAGGGTTTCTTAGAGGACTGAAGAGGAAACAGTGGCAGTGGGCATATTAGCATCTTCACTGCAGAGGCTCTTAGGAACCTGATGGAGTAGAAATGAACTGGGCAAAAGATCTCGAGTCTTTTGATTGTCAGTCAGTCAGGGTTTAATTTGTTGCCTTGACTTAACCAATTTTAAACATTTCAAAGTTTAACATTACTCTTAGAAAGTCAAATTACAATTTTCTTCCAGTATTTATATATGACTATCAATATTTTTAGAATTTAAGAGAATGAGAGAAGAGATGAAGAAAGAGGCAGAATGGAGGAAACAGCGCACAGAGTTACAGAGAGAGAATGAAAAAGACAGAGAGAGATTGACTGAAAACTCCTATATGTGGCAACTTTCCCATTTTAATTCTCTGGGATTACCAGAAGAGAAATTTTAGCATGATTCAAAACCAACAGATCCAATTAGTAGTGAACTATGCAGTATAAATTAAGTGCTTGTCAAGTGGGGGCTAATCAGATTCATCCAAAATTACATGATGCACATTCTACATAAGTCCAGATAGTAAAGATGAAGTCATACCATGACGTGCATACACTTTATATCTACTATTTGGTAACTGCAGTGTTCAAAAATAAACTTACATTCAGTAATCCCCTTTGACCTTAATAGCATATAGGCAGGGATAATATAGAACTTCTGTTGGTTTCTAAAATATTATTAAAAGTTTAGCCCTGTAAAGTTAAAGCAATTTAGAAGTTTAGGGAATAAAAAGAGAAATTACCCCCTCCCAAAGTTAACAACTGTTAAGTTTGCTGTATATGCTTCCAGATGCCCCTTTCAACTACGCATTTATGTGCATACACACACACTAGATAGACAGAAAGATTGATAGATAGATAGACAGGTAATAGACGTAGCATATAGTTTCTGTTCACTTCTGCAATGTCTTGGACCTTTCCATGTCTAGATACACATCTCTATCACATCCTAATTTACAGATATGTCATAATTTAACACTTCTCCAATCACCTTGTGATTGTAAACAAAAAGCCTATGTGCATGAGTTTGCACAAATGTATAAATATGTAGATGTATAAGTAGAGTCTAAAAAGTCCAATTGCTTGCAAAGTATTATATTTAAATTTTTAAATGACAAATTGACCTGCAAAATGTTTCCAATAATATATCAGAGTGCCCAGTTCCCCATACCATTACCAACACTGCGTAATACCAATCTTTTAAAAAGTTTTACCAATGCTCAGGGTGAAGAAAGGTATCTCATAGTAATGTTTTCTTCTTAAGTGTATGTCATATGGCCATTTGCATATCTCCTTCTATGAATTTTGTTTGCATAACCATTGTCCATGTTTGCATTGAGTTTGTCTAGTGATCTGTAGGAACAATTTATGTTATTTATAGATTTATGGTATATATTTACCCAGCATCTAACATATATGTTACATATATTCTCTGTCAGTCTACAACATGTCAAATTTGTAATCTTCTTCTATATGGCTTTTGAAGTATATATTTTGATGGTAGGAATTAAAAAGAAAAATTACAGATGAGCACAGAGGAACTCAAGGGTTTAAGTGATTTGTCCATGGTCACATGGGTATACACTGGTGACTCAGAGGGTCGGACTTCAGTTGGCTGGAGTGCCTTTGGTTGGAGCTCAAACGAACTACAGTAACAAAAAAGCTGTATGATATTTCTGGCTGGCTTTATCTTAGTGTTCTCGAATATATTATACATATATAAACATGCACACATACCACACACACACATACCCGTATAACTCTTTTAAAATTCTTCTTTTACCCTCATACATAAAAGACTACTTTCCACAGACCATTTTAGCTTCACATGAAGTGACATTGAGCCTAAAATCAACTTTAATTAAAATCAGCTCAAAAAATCTGATACTGAATTGCCAGGGCTAGGAAGAGATTTACAGAGTTTTAACGAGTAAATAAAGCCTCCAGCCCCATTGGAAGAGAGCCTTAGAAATCCCTCTTGCTCACATTAGCCTCATCCTATAGAGACTCATCAGTTAATAATATGTATGTAAGTGGTATCAGTATAGTTAGATTTATTCATCAGTAAATGATATGTACCAGAGTTTGGATTTCAGGACCATCAATCCTATTATTTGCATCATATCAAATTTATTCCTTATCCATCTACTTCTTGCCTCAATAAATAAACAATGCTAAACCACCATCTACATTTCATTATCTGGCTACTGCTAACACATGGATGATTTGGAACTATAAATTGTATATACAAATAAAGCCTCATTTAGCAATGCAAATTTTTATGAAAACATAATATATTGAACTTACAATTTACAAGGTACAACCATTTGTAGCAGATGTTAAATGTTTTATACCCCTTTGCTTGCAAAGAAGTTAAATGAAATATTTATTGTATATGTGAAACATCGAACAGTCCCTCATGATAGTTCCACAACTTAAAATTAAGACAGATGGATTTCTAAAGATCAGTCTGTCTTGAAATCAGTATGAAAACGAAACAACTACATATGAATTTTTTAAAGAAAAATGAATGGAATTGAGGAATCTTTTCCTATTTACTGTACCATCATTTCACAAGAGTTTCTGATAGATTTACACCAACTTCCAACAACTGCAGACTTTTTCCATTAAGATCACTACCTAAACATTTGAGATAGGAGACCAAAAAATAATCTTTGCACAATTTTATTCGGAGTAGAAATCTCCTAAAAAATATCATTTCAATCAAATTGTGACTGAACAATAATAACGGACTTCAGCAGTAACAGATTTTTAAAAATTTACTTTTTCTCATATATCACTTCAATATCTTCAAAGAAAATATGTAATAGCCATCAAAATAAGTATTGTATATTTATTATTAGTAGTACTTCTAGTATAGCACAAATATTATTTATTTAAATCTTGTTGACATAATCCATATAACCACAGACTTTGATCCTCTTGTGCAGAACCCTTCCTTCTAGATGTTTCAAGCACAAAAAACGAACATTCACATTTCCAACATAATCCTCAGTGTTCACTATGTGGAAAGTAGCATTATTCCCAATTCTAGGTGAAGATGCAAACAGTAGTAAATCAGAAAGCCCCCAATGTGAGAGGCTGGGGATAGCTTGCATCACCAGGCTTGTGATGAGCAATCTATGCCAATTTTCACAAAAGTTTTTCCATTCATTAATTTAGGATTTACTGGTTGTCTACCACGTGCAAGACCCCTTACTAGGAACTGGAAATTCCACCCCCTCCCAGATAAGTTAAAGTATATGCCCTAATGGGAGTTCATAATCTATCAGAAGAAACAGATAAGTATAATGGTTACAAAACAACATGCTCAACAGAGGAATGGAAGAGGGAGCTGGCAGCGGGAGCAGAGAGCAAGAAGGTGCTTCCCAAGAGCAGAGACTCTGTCACGATGGCCGCTGTAATACCAGTACCCAGCTCAGAGGTGGAGTCTAGTGGGTGATCAATAAGCATTTGTTAAGTGGCTAGATGGATAGATGAATGGAAGCTTGACACTCTCTTGGAGAAAGAAAGCAACAATTGATAGATATGGATTTTGAAAGACATAATTAGATTTGTCAGACAAATAGGGCTAAATAAACAGTTGGGCTTAGGCACAAAGGCCTGGATGCATGTTTTATTCAGAACCCTTCAAATAGCACTTGTTCAGCGAGAATGTGAGCAGAAATGCACAGGACGTAAGACTGAAGAGGTAAAAAGGACACACTAAGGAATTCTGATTTTATGACGAAGGCAGTGGAGATGGAATTCAGCACAGTGTTCTTTCTATACCTACCAAACTCTCAATAAATCTTTGTTGAATAAACTGAATAAATGGTTTTCTCACAATACATAAAGAAATTAATGCTGAAATATGGAGAAATTGATATGTAATTCACAGTCACTCAAATGTATCACAGTCACTCAAATGTATCATACAGTATTGAAACCAGTATATAATTCCTTCATTCATCAATACAGCAGGCAGTGATTTAACATTTATTTTTTAAGACATCATAGGGGTAGAAGAGAAAAATAATAATGCTACCAGCAATGATTATACATCAGCAAAGATTCATTACATGTATTTAGCTTTCTGTTTTCAAAACCCATTCACAGTTAGTATCTCATTTGGTCGTTCCTTGATTTGGAGTTCACAGTGTTACTGGGGATATAATGCATAGGTATTAAAAATACCCACAAAATTAAAGCATAACAGCTTTTGATTAGGTATCAAAATGAGTGTCACGGACTTGGAAGAAAAAAATGGCAAAGTTGCATAGCCATGGTATGCCCATATTATGGGAGTCATTTTCCCAATTCTCCTGGCTTTATCAGGCTGGGACCCTTAAAAATATGAGAGGAGGGCTTCCCTGGTGGCGCAGTGGTTGAGAGTCCACCTGCCAGTGCAGGGGACGCGGGTTCATGCCCCGGTCCGGGAAGATCCCACATGCCGCGGAGCGGCTGGGCCCGTGAGCCATGGCCGCTGAGCCTGCGCGTCCAGAGCCTGTGCTCCGCAACGGGAGAGGCCACAGCAGTGAGAGGCCCGCGTACCACAAAAAAATCAAAAAACAAACAAACAAACAAATATATATATATATATATATATATATATATATATATATATATATATATATATATATATATATGTGAGGAGACAGGACTTCCCTGGTGGCACAGTGGTTAAGACTCTGCGATCCCAATGCAGGGGGCCCGGGTTGGATCCCTGGTCCAGGAACTAGATCCCACATGCATGCCACAACTAAGAGTTCACATGCCACAAGTAAGGAGACAGTGAGCCACAACTAAGGAGCCCCCCTGCTGCAACTAAGACCCAACGCAACCAAATAATTATTTTTTTAAAAATATGAGAGGAGAAATCCAAGGAACCTCTCCTACTTTTTTAACCTCAGAGAAGTAAAAAAGTCAAAGGCCTTTGAAATTTAATATATCATTTTACATGATTACTGTATCTAACCATTAATTTCTTTCCATCCTCTTACAGGTTCCTTAAGGTTTCATTTTGTTGAGTTTTGTATCCACAGTGCTTCATGAATATAGAAGCAGTTTCTAGAACAGTGTGTGCATCATAACACTGATACAGTGGGTTGTGGGACAGGATGAAATGAGGTGGGATGTGATAAGAAGGGATGGAAGGGAAGGAAGGGAAGGAAGCGGAAGGAGATGGGAGGGACAGAAGAAGACAGGAGAGAAAAGGAGAGGCAAGGCATGGCATGACTTGGGGAGGCTAGGCTAGGCTAGAACAGAATAGAAAATATCAGAGTCCATTACATATGGTGAGGGTATTATATTAATGAAACTTATGCTGCAATTATATGTATGTGTGCAAATAAACAGAATTTAAAATTAGTTTATTATTGTATGTTGTGGTCACAACTTTGAGAAACACTAGTTTAGGAGAAGAAGCTTTAAATTCAGACTCAGACAACTTCCAGCTTTTGCATTCCTGGCTCTTGGCCTTTGACAAACTAACTGCTCAGAAGCCTCAGTTTCCTAATGTGAAATAAGGATGATATTCTTTACATTTTAGAACTGATATAACTTTTAAAATTTAAATGAACTAATGTGTGAAATGCCTATAAGAGTTCCTAACACCCCAGAAGCAGTCATAAATTATCGGCATTATTTTACATAGTAATCTCTTGGGAAATTTTACTTGAATGCAACTGAAATGAGTTCTTCATATATTTTAATTAACTACTGAAAATATAATTTAAAGAAGAATCTAGTGTATTTAGAAGAGTCTATATTTGATGTCAGCTCTCAGACTCAATGGGAAATGCATCTATCAACAAATAGCATAGGAATTCCATGATTTGGTTCAAAGAAATTTTGAATTTTTGCCTCTCCAAGTTTAAACTACATGCCTCGCATTCATTCTTGAATTTCTTGCAACAATATGGGGAAATTATATCAAAGACATGTAATCTATATTCCTCTTTGTTTTTATTACAAACATTACAGTGTAAAGAACGTTTAAAACACACACAAACTCAAACTTCCACTGGCCATCTGTAATTGAGAACATGAAAAGAAGTACCAACATCCAGTGAAAAGTAACTTTTCGGGACTTCCCTGGTGGTGCAGCGGTTAAGAATCCGCCTGCCAATGCAGGGGACGCAGGTTCGAGCCCTGGTCCGGGAAGACCCCACATGACGTGGAGCAACTAAGCCCGTGCACCACAACTACTGAGCCTGTGCTCTAGAGCCCACAAGCCCCAACTATTGGGCCTGTATGCCACAACTACTGAAGCCCGGGCGCCTAGAGCCTGTGCTCCGCAACAAGAGAAGCCACCGCAATGAGAAGCCTGCGCACCGCAACGAAGAGTAGCTTCCGCTCGCCGCAACTAGAGAACGCCCATGCGCAGCAACGAAGACCCAACGCAGCCAAAAATAAATAAATAAATTTAATTTTAAAAAGAAACATTAAAAAAAAAGAAAAGTAACTTTTCTACAGGCGTGGAAGGATGGGTAATGCATTTGTAAATAAAGAGAAACAAAATACCATGAGCACCGGCTAAATTAAAGAAGGTGGTGGTGGGAGGCATAAGACAAAGGAAAGAAAATGAGGAGAAAGTAGACTAATTCTTAGCAATTATTCATGTTTTCATGGCAGATATTTTTCTAGGCATAGGGGATACAGCAGTTCCAAAACAAAGTCTCTGCCTCTGTGAAGTTTATGTTCTACTCAGGGGTGACAGACTATAAACAACCAAATAAATACATACCCTGCTGGCTGGTGAAGAGCACAAGCACCGTGGAGAAACCAGAGTATGGCGAAAAGGAGTCTGGGGCGGGGTAGGGTGTGGTAGGGGTAGCATTGCTATTTTACACAGGGCAGTCAGCAAAAGTCTCTCTAAGAAGGTGACAATTGAGCACAGCTCTGAAGATGTATGCAGAGAGCCACACAGATATCTGGGATATAAGGTCCTTCTATCTGACCAGCAGGAGTAGCACGTACAAAGGCACCAAAGTGGGTTGTGCTTGGCGTGTTGGCAGTATGGCAAGGAAGCCCGCGTGGTAGGAAACAGTGACAAGGGATGAATTAGAAGGAGGGGAGCCACAGATTCTTACAGGCTCTGGGATACATGTTTGTTTTTTACTCTGAGAAAGATGAGAAGCTACTAGAGAGTTCTGAGCAGAGGACAGACATGGTATGACTTCTGAAAGCGCACTTGGGCTGCCAGATTTAGAATAAACCAGGGCAAGGTGGGAGGCCACGGAATTTAGAATAGAAGCAAAGAGATCAATTAGAATATTGCAGTAGCAGCTAATAGGATTCAATGACAGATTGGGTGTGGAATGGGAAAACTGTCCCAGTTAAGGTAGATATAGGAAAGTGAAATTCTAAAATGAATAAAAGAGTGAATGAGTAAATTATTAAGTAGAGAAGGGAGGCAGGAAGACAGGAAGAAGGAAGAATTTTGCATGCAAATATTTACATTGAGAGAACTCAGAATAAATCCTATCCCTGATAATGACTAAGTATTCACCGGCAGCTGTGGCTGGGTGGCTAGGCAAGGTACTGCCTTGGAAAAGATGAGACTCTAGGCATGAACGAGCACCTATGTTTCTTTAAGGGCTTGACTTAACTACAACAGGAATTTACGAATAGAACAGAGCCTTCAATTTGAAATAATCAGTCAGTTACTAGAGGGAAAGCATATTAGGATGTTGTAGTGCCTGCAACAATTGGTTGTTACTCTCCGGCCGGCTAATACCAGCCAGGTAATGAAGGTAATTGTACTAAGGATCAGAGTTGAACTCCTACAGAGAAGCAAGTGCATTCATTGCCAATATTTCATCATTCAGAGCTACTTTTCTTCTTTTCCTAATATGAAAGCTATGAAAGGAAAAAAAAAAAAGGCCCCTGAAAGTGCTATTGTTAAGACCAAAAACTAATTAGTCATCGCTTCCCAAAGTGTTATGTGAAATGTCTCCAGAAATAATGGTCTGCTTTCTCAGATTTTATAGGTTTGCTGAGTCTAGCGTTCTCTGGAATTTCCTGTTTCCTTTGCTAGGGAGGATTGAGTAAACTTTACAAGTCATCTTGAATAACACAAGCCCTTCAATAAACGCAATCATTTGTGGATTCATAAAGTATACAACTAGACTTGAAATAAGGATGAGAGTGGTAAATAAAAGTAATTCCAAGATTGTGTATATGAGTGTGAATAAACTGTATGGTTATTATAGGCCTGTGGTAGTCATTTTATACTCTTTGAAGATACTGGATGAAAAATTCACATTTCCTTTCAGGGTGTTCAAATGTCAAATAAATTATGGTCTGAATATGGTAACCCAATGCCCCAGTGCTTGTAAATAATTTGGGCCAATTCAATTTTAAATTCTATAGATATCCCTGGATAAAAGCTGCTGCTTGATATTAAGTACCATTGTCACTGAACTTTAGTAAAATGTTCAGATTCTATGCTTCTCACTAAGATTAAAAAAATTATACTAGAATTTGTGTAAATGCTGCCACTGATGTGGAAACTCACTTGGCAAACTAAAACTTAGAGAGAAAGAATGACAAATGACTTTGGCACAGCAGCTGTCTTCAGAGGGTCCCATGAACAAAAGATAATAAATATAAACCACTGACAGTTCTTTTCTAAAACTCTCGATGTATGCCAATCAATTCCATGAAATCACCCTTCCTGATTTAGTCACATGTGGCTCTTAATTATGCCTGACTTATTCAGAAGAAATATTATATACGTTTTAATACCTAAAATAAAATGCAAAAAATGAATCTGCATGTCGGCAATTGTGTATCCACATATCACCATGCTAATTATATGGGGTCTATTCCCCACTGAGAGCCAGCAACTATTCAGTCATGTCCAAAGTGCAAAAGTATTTCTCTTTTGTTGTCTCTTCCCAAAGTTGAAAAATATATGCTGGCCTGGTAGAAGGCAAGTTGACATGAATTCATTACGAGGGGATATCATTATTAATGTACAAAAAGGACCCATTATAAGACATATGATAATTCAACCTATATGCACAGATCACAAGGACAGTGTTAAAGAGGCTTGCAGTTGATTCTAGAAAGATAACCTTGGATGGAGCTTGCCAGGGAGAAACTTCCTCTTAATATTTTCTATAAATTTAATGTATAATGAGTATTTAAATGTTAACTCTCCAGAATCATAACCCACATAGCACTTTATTCTTCCTGCCAAAGCACTGATAATTTAGTATTAACTGGAAAAGGGAGAGCCTCCTCTGGAGCCATGGGTAAGACTTAGTTAAATGTTAAAATTTGCCAAAGAGGTCATACACTTCGATATTTTCAAAATCTAAAATTCAATTTAGTTGACAAGCTTTATCAGGAAAATCAGAAAGCAGCTCTCTCTCTAACATGTGTCACCTGCCCACTCAGCTGTGAATGGAGAAATGTGTCACGCCACCTTCAACTCAGCATTTTTCTTTCATGATGAGATGAGAACTTGCTGGATAATCTTAGCTCCTATCCAATTTCAAAATAGAGTGCTTGTGGTACATCTCGGATGTAAACTGTCATTTTACAACTATTTCTATATTTGCTTGAACAAAATTTTCTGCAAAACTAATTTTGTCGATAATAATTTTGCCTATTTCTGAAATTTTTTAATCTACCTGGACACAATCCTGCAAGCTGTCTACAAATTCCTGTCCAATTAATTTTACTAAAAGCAAAAAGGTTCAACTTCCTGAAGGCTGTCTTTTCTCACAAGAAATGAGAGGGTTTACTATCCCTAGAGACTAAAATTCATAATGATATTTTCATTGTCTTTCTTAAGTAAACCACAGATAACTTTGTCACATAACATATGAGTAATCTGAATACAGAATAAAACATTCTTAATTGGAAAATCACAAAATATTTTACTATCATTGCTATCATTTCATTTAACTATTAAAGCCTAATGGGGGGGAATGTAACATTAGATTTTTTGATGATCTTTTTGTAAAACTCATATAATCATACAACATCTGTAAAGGCAAAATAGAAATAATGCTAAATGTTTTCCTCTTCTGAGGAATGTTGTCATTACAAAAGAAAAAGAACTCTGAAAAATGAAACCTCCATATAAGCACTCTATATCAGTAAGCATAAAAAACTAAAACCTCTAGAATTTATATCAAATTTTACATTTTTCCTATTCATTTTGTCCTCCAAATATTCAAAGCAAAACATAAACAGACTCACAGATATAGAAAACAAACTAATTACCAGTGGGGAGAGGGTAGGGAGGGTGACAGGATAGGAGTATGGGATTAAGAGATATAAACTATTATATATAAAGTAGATAAGCAACGGGATATATTGTACAGCACAGGAAATTATAGCCATTATTTTGTAATAACTTTTAATGGAGTATAATCTATAAAAATACTGAATCACTATGTTGTACACCTGAAACTAATAATGTAAATCAACTATACTTCAATAAAAAATAAATTTATAAATGAGAAAAAAGAAAAAAATATTTAAAGAAAAACTATTATTACTTGTGCCTTGTAAAATGAAACTAGAAAAACCAAATCCAAAATGGAGGAAAGCTCTATTTCTCCAAAATCATCAAAAAAATTTTTTACATAGGATATTTAATTACTACATTGAAGGAAAGTAGGGAAAGGGAAAGTCTACTATACCCCAGCACAGTGTCCCAGTAACTGTAATATATGAAAATAGTCGTTAATTAAGTCTGTTCTTTAAAGCAACTGCTTTAAGCATCTTATACTATTTCATGAATAAAGCCTTCTCCTAATGGGACATCTAGTACCTAGAAAGTAGACTCTCTCAATACTGTCAGAGAAGAAATAAATTCATATTACTGATTTTCTAAAATTCTTTATATAGATAGATAAATATAAATACATAGGTAGAATATATAAATATATATGATAGAGTATATATAAATATATAGTGTGTATATATATAGTGTGTGTGTGTATATATATATATATATATATATATATATGGAGAGAGAGAGAGAGAGAGAGAGAGAGAGAAATATATAGAATAGAAAATTTCTATGGTACAAATGAAGCACAGCAACTTACCCAAAAAAGAAAAAAAAAATCAAGACTACTTGTTGAAATTTTCACTCGGCAAAACCATACAAAGCTGTTAAAAGTTTTAAACATTCATAAAAATGATCAATGTCTTTTTTGAAATAAAAAGATACCAATTTGGAATAAACTGTAGTGTTCCGGGTAATTGGATCGTAAAAAACAAAAACAAGTATTAATAAAAACCACTAGTTTAAACCTGTTATAATTTTAGTAAAGTGTATCTCAGTTACCCAATAGCAGTCCGCTATAAAGTAACTTTTGATAGAAACCTGATGTATTCGTAGCTATTAGCTCAGTAGAAATCTTTCCACATTACACTTTGGGGTCATATACAGTACTATTAGATTGAAAGTTTTAAGACCTAGCCCCTCCTTCCTCAAACTCAGGACTGTAGAGAAGTAGTGAAATTATTAACATAAACTCCAGATAGGAAATGAGTCTAGAGAGGGGAAAAAATAACCTTCAACTTAATCCATTCTGAGGTTAGTGGCAGTTTTTTGTTTTTGTTTTTGTTTTTTTTTTTTTAGCTAATGACAGGTTGGGCTGTGGACTGCTGCTACTTCTTTCTCCAAGTCCAAACCCCATGGTGATTCCTTCCTTTCCCATGACCTCTTGCCAGACTTTTGCTGTCCTTCCCCACAGGCTTGGTTTCCCCCTCCTTTGAAGATTCTGTTTTATAAAATCAATGCCTCATTCTTGCCTATTAGAATGCTCTTTGGAGACCACCACTAGAAGTCAATTGACGGAAACTGGGTAAAGTGGAGTTGATTCAGATTTTCCTCATGTGTATAATAAGTATTTGTTTATAATCTATTCACAATTTGCATATGCATTCTCCAACCAGGCTATCTTACCTGCCAATATTAAATCTCTTTTTGTGATTACTTGGCTGACTATTAGTTGTCAATGGCTTCTCCTTAATATCCTTTCTTCCCAACAATCACTCTTCATATTTCCTTTACTAAAATGGCATAGGATTGAAAAAAGCGGCAAAATAGGGAAAAACTGAGGAGAATGGGAAGAGTTTTCAGATTCTTTTCTCACCATTTTATTGTCCATTAGAAGACCGACACTAGGGAAGAAAATGTCTTTAGTGTACTTGGAGGGAGAATATACCAGAACTAAAGCATGCACTTCCAAATGTGAGAATGTGTCCTCTTTCTATCATCTGGGAAAATAAGCGGACTAAAAGTAGATTGATAAGATCTACATTTAGATACACTGAGAAAATGCAAGAATATGTTGTGACTCCTAAAAATAGATTACAAAGAAGAATGGCATTATGCCAGTCACAGAAAAACAGGGTCAAGGCATTAAAGATAATACCCAAACCAGGACCCACCACCACCATGATCCCTTCTGGGGTTGGTCCAGGATTCAGCCTCCACAAACAATAACAACCAGACTTTCAAGATTTAGTGCCGTCCTTACAAGAGACTGTTTTCACTCAGGGCCCTCATTAATCTTTTGCACTCACTCTGAGTTTAATCACGTGGCAAGCTAAGGTTAAGAGTCTATTCTTGGGGAGCTAACTGCTTACTTGTGAGGTAAACTCACTCATCCGTGACACTGAGCTACCAAGAGGGCAGTGAAAGAAATAATTTAGGAAATTATGCCCTGGGAGTTTCATGTTATGAATGTGTGAATCTGTCTCCCAGCTTCCAAGTTACCTCATTGGGGAAAAAGTTCCCTTTATCTTTCCAGATAGAAAAAGCACTGCATTTTTTTCTTTGTTTCTGTTCTTAAGAGACATTACATTTGCCAGTTTTAATGAAAGTTTGGAGATCAAAGATTTGGGGGGAATTGTTTTGAAATCTACCTGTTTCTCATGTAGCTACTTTTAAATTAAATCATTTTGTAAAATTATTCTAAATGTGGAATAATTTCCTGAAAACACTACAGAATCAGTTAGCTAAAGCAGTATTTTTCCAGTCCCCTAATAATATAGTTTTTATTAAGAATACACAAATTTGAAGGGGGAGAGGGAAGGGACAGAGTGCAGAAGGAACATCTGAACAGTAAAAGTGAAAGCAAATCAGAGTAAGAAGTCAAGGTAGCCACTAGCCACATGTGGCTACTGATCAAATTGAGAAGTGCTGTAAGTGTAAAACACACACCAGAGTTTGAAAAGTTAGTATGAAAAATGATGTAAAAATCTCATTAATAATTTTATATTGATTAACCACTTAATATTTTGGATATTATCACAATAGTTTCTACATTGACTATATGTTGAAATAATATTTTAAACAGTAGCTTAAATAAAATATATTACAAATTAAAAACAAAAAAAAGAAGTCAAGGTGACATGATGTGTGTCTCACCATGTCCACAGTACAGCTATATCCTTATACTAGCTGTTACATCTGGCTGGGATGCTCCTCCATCAAATCTTTGCACAGCAGTCTGTTTCTCATTCAGGCATTACCTTAAATGCCACCTCCTTGGAGGGGCCATCCTTGATTGCCTGATTGAAAGCAGGCTTCCGGGCACACTTGACTTCTTCACTTTGTTGTAATTTCTCCTGAGCAACATTCCTACCTGATATTTTCTTGTTCATTTTATTCCCCTCCACTCTACCCCTCAATTAAAACATGAGCTCTACAAGAGCAGGACTCATCTTTCTTTTTCACCACTGAGTCCCCATGATCCACAAAAATGTCTGGCAGAGATTAGACATATTATAAAAATTTGAGAAGTCAAAGAATAAACAAATAAATGAATGAGTACTCCAAAGAGTTTACTTATCCTGCAGCATAAATTTTACAAGTTATCATGAAACTATATGAAAAATCTATATCAAGAAGAAACGGAAGTATCACTGATACAAGGTTGTAGATGAAACCATAAATAAAGCAGGAACCCTGTTAATTGTGAATTACTATGCCATGACCTAAACTTCAAATCCAGAGTGATTTACTATGATTTTACTACTACAGATGATATAGCACAGTATAAACTTCAATACTGTTAGCTCCAGCAATCACAGAAAGTAACACGAGAAAAGTCAGTGATTTCTGCAAACAAAATAACAACAGGAAGTACACCTATTCCTGGGCCTGAATTCAGACTTCATGTCAACAGCCTAGAAAGATAAATAAATCATCCTGGGTAATCAGATAGTATGCTTGTCCCAAGTGCAGGGAAACTACATTTAGGAAGAGAATGTTTGTTCCTGCCTGGCCTTCTAAACAACTTCAGCAATTTATCTAATCTCAGTGGTTTATGGGTTTTGTGTATCTCACTGAGGTTCGCTTCTCTGTCCTAAACATTTCTGTAGAACAGCAGATCTTTTCGTTTTTACAGAACGGGGGCTGTTCTCACAGTGCCTGTTTGTGCCTATGGCTGGAATCTGCAGGTGCAGGTCTCCAAGATTCATGGGCAGCCATCACTGGAAAGCTGCACCCTTCCCCAAGTGCAGGAAACAGGCTGCAGGAACTTTTCACAGTAATGGTGAACACTTGTAATTTTTAATGAAACTACCCAGTGACATATACTTGCAGCTATTTTCACAAAGAAACCAGAATGTGTTTATAAAAATGGAAATATTTTTAGGAGATCTTAGTGAAAGAAAAGATTTATTAAAAAACAAAACAAAACAAAACAGGGCTTCCCTGGTGGCGCAGTGGTTGAGAATCTGCCTGCTAATGCAGGGGACACGGGGTCGAGCCCTGGTCTGGGAGGATCCCACATGCCGCGGAGCAACTAGGCCCGTGAGCCACAACTACTGAGCCTGCGCGTCTGGAGCCTGTGCTCCGCAACAAGAAAGGCCGCGATAGTGAGAGGCCCGCGCACCACGATGAAGAGTGGCCCCGCTTGCCACAACTAGAGAAAGCCCTCGCACAGAAATGAAGACCCAACACAGCAAAAATAAATAAATTAATTAATAAACTCCTACCCCCAACATCCTCTTTAAAAAAAAAAAAAAACAGGTCGTGGTCATGCTTCTTTTGGAACGTCTGTTTTCTTTGCTTTTCAAGCCTTTTCAGGATATATGTATACGTATGGCTGAGTCGTTTTGCTGTGTACCTGAAACTATCACAACATTGTTAATCGGCTATACTCCAATATAAAATAAAAAGTTTTAAAAAATTAAAAAGTAAATAAAAGGTTTATTTCAACAACAGTATAATTTATCATTAGCAATATTCTCCTCTTTAAATAAAAAGCTCTGTATAATAACAGAAGCAATAAATAGTTCATAGAATAGAGTCATTTGCTCCTCTTTGGAGATTCTGAATAGTGTCTGGAGAGGAACATATTGCCACAATTTGGAAAACACTGAAACTCATCTCCTCACTTGAAGGCAGTGGGGCACTGCCTTTTCCCAACACAGAGCTGGAGTCTTGTCTAGAGCTTTACCTTAGCTGTGACATCTTGAGCAGTTACTTACCTTCCTTAAGACTTAATTTCTTTATTTGTAAAATAAGAATAATGATGGCCACCTCACAAAGTTGTTTTATTATTATTATCATCATTGAAATAGTATTATCATTACTGTTATCATTGAAAAGATATTTTTCTCACTGGCTGTGATGATTAATTTTCTGTGTTAACTTGACGGGGCTAAGGGTTGCTCGGATAACTGGTAAAGCGTTATTTCTGGGTGTGCCTATGAGGATGCTTCTGGAAGAAAGTAGCATTTGAATCAGTATACTGAATAAATAAATACTAGTGGGCATTATCCAATCTGTTGAGAGCCCAAGTACAGCAAAAAGGCAGAGAACAGGTGAATTTGTCCTTTTTAGCTTCAGCTAGGGCATCCATTTTCTGCCTTCAGACATCCTGGTTCTCAGACCTTTAGACCCAGGCTCATCCTACAAAATAGGATATATATAGGATATACATGGATATAGATATATGGATATATCTCTCTATATATATTTGTATGTATCCTATTTTTTCTCTTTTTCCAGAGAATTCTAATATACTGGCCAAATGTTGATGTCAGAGAGGGAAGAAACCAAGTCAATTCCTGGTTTCTTGTCATATAATAAAGAGAAACAATACTGGGAAACAATGAAAATCAATCATCAGTCTCTAAATACTGCTTATAAGTACTGAGGAAAGAATTGAGTTGCATAGCCATTACGGAGTAAAGAAAAACAAGGAAACATAAAAATGACCCAGGTTGGCCATTCAAATATGTCCCCTTGTCCACAAAGATTCTGTGAGCTGTACATAGCAAAACATACTATCCTCAAGTAAACAGACACTCAAAAAGAGAAACTTTACCAGCTTTCCTGAATAAAGTTTTATGGTAATCACTATTTGTATAAAAATGAGTAGAGCTAAAGTATTTGCACATAGCCAAACAGGTATTTCCAGACTACTGGAGTACCCAGAGCAGTAAAATGAAAATTTTATGGGGAGTGAACACAGGATGGCCCACTCGTACTTTTGCCAAGTAATTACTTTAAAAACAAAACAAAATACCTTACCATCCATCTGCTATCATAATAAATTCAATAAAGCATGGAACTTTATCAAAAAAAAGGTAGGAAGGACATAGTCAAAAATAGTCTTTGAAATGGAATAAATTTAGTTTTATGAAAAACTCTCTATATTTTTCTTATTCTTCTATGGTCTGGTGAAAACATCCTTAAAGATAAGTACTCACCCATGAATATGACTTTGGGAACCACCTACATCATTTTTTAGATTGCCCACAATCACTTTATTTCATTAATTCATTGAAGAAAACTTTAGATGTTCATGTGGCTGTAGTTTTTTGGTTTGTATGTTTCTATAATTTTTTAATGAACTTTTTATTTTCTGAAAAAAAATTAATATAAATACTTATCCAACAGCCAAAATACTAGGATTTATTCTCCCTAGTTTTACTTTCTGAGGCTGAAACTTTGGTATCCAGTCCCAAAGTTTTCCTACTTCAGCTCTGCACCGAGTGTCAAAGAACTTCAACTTAGATGAATTAACAGGAACTGAATTTATCCTTTTGCCTGGAACAACTAAAACCCTGAAACAAACAAAATCAAAAACTGAAACAATGGTTTTCAAGATCCTGAGCTCAAGGCAACAAAGGATAGTAATCCTAAGAGATGGAAAACAAGTGAGGCGAGACCTATAACTGTCCAAGTTTGTTGCCATGAGAGAGTTTCTAGGCAACAGCACAGAGAGGGAAAGCCCAGGAGGAGCCTGATGGACTACCAGACTTGAGAAGACAGATCTGAGATTCCATGGAGAATAAAGCAGCTAGACTTTTCAGGACAGAGTACCGGAGGGAGGAGAGCTGCACAGAGATGGAACTCTGAAAATCAACAAAGGGTTTCCATTAAGTATTCAACAGAGTTCCAATCACTACACATATGTGAAGAAACTGCTTGAGTCAAGGAAAGAACACTTGAAAACCTAGAGGTAACAGTGACTGGCACACACAGGCTAGGAATAGTGCCTGATCCCATCATCCAGGCCAAAAAACCTCATAATATAAAGAGCATTGGGAGGAGTACCCAAAATGATGTTGTGTCAGTATTGTGAAATAATTAGTCCAAAACTAAACACTGATCCACCTCTACCAAAAAAACCTTAAAAGTAATACTTGAAAGGATAAAACTGTTTACATGTAACAGTTTATTGTATCCCAGAACAAAGCAAGATTTATAGGAATACAAAAATATTCAGCATCCAACAAGTTAAAATTCACAATGACTGGCTTCCAATAAAAAAGTTATAAGTAATCAAAAAAGCAGAGAAGTATGACCTATAGTGAGAAGAAAACCCAATCAATTGGAACTGACCCAAGCACTGAAACAGATGTTAAAATTGGCAGACAAGTGATTAAGACAGTCACTAAAACTGTAATCTACATGTTAAAAAAATTAAGTGAAAATATGGAAGATATAATAAAGACAAAAATTGAACATCTAGAGGTGAAAATTACAGAGTGTGAGATGAAAAATACACTGGATGGAATAAATGACAGAGTAGACAGTGCAGAAGAAAAGATTAATAAACTTGAAGGCACAGCAATTGAAATTATCCAAAAGGAAACACAGAGAGAAAAGAAATAAAATAATAATAATAATAAAGCATCAATTAGCTATGGGGCAACTTTAAGCAGTCTAATACAATATGTGTAATTGGAATCCCCAAAGGAAATGGGAAGGGGACAGAAAAATATGTGAAGGAAATTATCCAAATCTGATGAAATCTGTAAGCCCGTAGATCCAAGAAACTCACTGAACTCCAAGTATAAGAAACATGAAGAAAACTACACCTAAATACATCATAATCAAATTACTCAAAATCAATTATAAAGATGAAATACTTTATAAGTCCAGAAGAAAAGACACACAACATACAGAGTAACTAAGATAAGAATGAAAGCAGACAGCTCACTGGAAACAATATGAACAAGACGACAGTGGAACAACTTGTTTAAATTTGGAGAAAGAAGATACAAAGGTGACATCACTATAGATTCCATAACTATTACAAAGACAATAAGGCAATATTTTGAACAACCTTTTTCAAATAAATTGGACACCTTAAAGGAAATTCACTGAAACACTAACAAAATTCACTCAAAAAGAAATGAGTAACCTATGTCTATTACAGAAATTGAATATTTAGTTTAAAACATTCCCACAAAGGAAACTCCAGGCCTAAAGAGCTTCACTTGTGAATGCTATCAAACATTTAAAGAAAATATAATATCAATTCTACATAACTCCTTCATAAAATTAAAGAGGAGGTAATACTTTCCAACTCCTTCTATGAGGCCAGCATTACTTTGATACTAAAACTTAACAAGCACGTTACAAGAAAAGTATAGATTAATATCCCTTATTAATTTAATGGTAAACATTCTAAATAAAATTTTAGCAAATTGAATTAGAGAATATATAAAATGAATAATATATCATGATCAAGTAGGGTTTATACTAAAAATACAAGGATGGTTTAATATTTGAAAATCAATCAATATAATTCCCCTATTGACAAACTAAATAAAAACAAAGCAAAAAAAAAAACCCACCAATAACACATTAAAGAGACAAAAATATTTTGGTACTGAGAATCATATATATATACACACTTTGAGTTACTTCAGAATCAAAACATTTAAATGATCTTTGAAGGAAACACATTTGCAAAACTTTAAGTAGATATAGCTGCTAAAATGATCTGGCACGATAAGTCTCTGGACACTGCTTTCACATCTCTCATTGCAAAAAAAGGAAAGAAAAGAAGGAGGAGGAGGAGGAATCAAAACAAGCAAAACCTGGAATCAGCATTCTTTTAGCAGATTAAATTTTCCCTCTCATCATTATAAGAATGAAACAAACCTAAAAGACAAATATGTTAGCGAGTGTAGCTCTGTACACCTGAAGTGCCTCACTAGTCCTTTTATCTAACTGTCAGCAGCTAAATGCCTCACTTTGATTGCTATTGAGCCAAAGTATGAGGGTCTTGCAGATTGGGGAGTGGTCCCTAAAGGATATTCAGGGGCTGCTGAAGCAAAATGAGGTACAATTGAGAGGCTCCTTGCAGCAGCTTCTTTACTTATTAGCCAGTGTGAAAATATTTCAATATTTTAACAACTGGTACAATTGTGCCTGTGTGAACTGGCTGAAATTAGCTCTATGGAATTCTAGTTTAGACAGGAAAACTCATACACAGTAAGCAATTGGGAAAACACCACAATCTATCAGCATCATCTTCTGATCTAAGCAATAACTCCATTAGAAAGTCAAGAAAAGCAGTACCAGGAGACAGGAGATCAGAGTTCTTGCCCTAGCTTGGACCAATTAACAGCTGTGTAAACTCTGTCAAGCTACTTAATGCCTCTAAGCATCAGTTTTCTCATCTGTAAAATTAGAGGAAAGAGATGGGAAAACAAAGAGAAGGATGGGAAACTACAAAGCAAGGAGAAAAGAAAGGCACACAGGTCATAGGATGAAGAGGCAAGGTAGAAAGGCATGAAAAACATAGAATTGGGATCAAATATAAAGGATTCAAATAAGATTACTCTCTAAAATGATGATGGAGCAAGCAAGAAGTTTAGATAAAAGCATTAATATCAACTATCCTCTATATCTCCATTAAATATAAATTCAACCAGGATGGTCTCCAGAAATAACAAATAGTCTTTCTTCTTTATTTGTTATATTTTTTTCTTGATTTCTTCTAAGAAATGTTTATATCCACTGTACTAATGTTTTTCAGTATATAAAAGTAAATGTTGATATTGTTAATATACTGCCCAAATAACTTGTTTACTCATTACAGACTATTTAACTAAGAAAAAAACATGCAAAAATCTGTGATACCTCAGAGATCATTTCTTTACTTACAATTCATTCCTTACACAGATATAAAAGATATTTTAGGTAGCTTATACAATCAATTCTAGGTAGTTTATACAAACCATTTTTGGCCAAGACAAAAAAATGGAGAGTAAGGATGGAGAAGACATATCTCCCACTATTTGACAAGAAAAAACTACAAAAGTTACTTCTTTCTTTCCTTTTTTTTTTTTAGTTCCTTTAATAGAACAAATCCCCCCATCCTGAATTTAAGAATTTATCTTGCGAATATTACAAAAGGGACACCATGTAATGTAATGGTCAATATCCTTGCTACATCTTTACGAAAGTACAATGAAATTAACTTTCTTTCTTTAACAAATTAAGGAAATATGAAAGTTCTGCTTAACTTACATATTTTTCAAGTTTTCGTTTCAATACATTTAAAAAATAAAAGCAAATAACCATGTTTCTAAAATGCCTAAGTATTTTAATATCTTAGCAGCATTCTAGTTATGATAACTCAGTTTTAAAACATCATTAATTTACTCCTAATTTCTTCCCTCTGGCCTTCTAATTTCCTTTGAGCTGAAATTTCACATGTGTGATCTTAGTCTGAAGTGAGTTTATTAGCACTGTCACTTAAATCTCATCACAAGTGGCTTATACAATATTGAAGAAAAAGTGCAGAACATTAAAGTATGCTTAGCTTAATAGTAAGACACAGCATCTACTATATAGTTAATGATTATTAACCAATAACCCAAATGCTAAATATCTGGAGTTTTATGCAGCATAAACAAACACCAGCCTCGGTTCTACAGAGATATGAGATGTTATTTTACTCATTTAAAGTCTAAGCGTCCAGAAGAGTGATTCCCCAGCCTTTTCATTATACCCTTTATTATTATCTACCCCTCTATGTATACATTTATTTTGAAGATTTTGCCTAGCAAGCAAATTTTGTAGAGTAAGAATTAATACAGTTTTATGTGTTTTATAAATACAGACACATGTAACAGCCTATCAGAGCTTCTACCATACATGAGAGAGGTTATCGTACTTTGTTAATGTAACAATAAAGAGTAAAAAAGCTCAACTGGTTAAGTCCTGTGTAGCCCTAACTGGAGTAAAATAATTAATGTTAGGAATTTTAAACATTAATAAGCACACAAAAAATCTTAAGTTGGTGGACCCTTAGGGGTCCAGAGATGAACTCCAGGTGGCAATCATTAGTTCCAGGAATTCTGCTCTTTTTTCCTACAGTTTTTTAATTAAACCTAGAGAACTAGTAGTATATTGTACTTATCATATACTTTTTCCTCAAGTTAGTTTGATATGCTTATACTTCCTCCTGCTCTACTTTCCTTTTGTGATATCATTGCATGAAATATCAAGTCATAGTGGAAACTGGGTATTATTATTTTGCACGTCCTTCAAATAATGGTGATAATTAATAGTTAAGTTGATAGTTAAGCCTAATAAATGCTTTCAGATAGATACAGTAGCAGATATATATTACTGATTCATAAGTTTTACAATTTGCTTCTTAAGCTAAATCATATTTGTCATTAGTTAATCTGACAATGGCCATATTTTAAAACCTTGAAGTGACATTTGTTATTGACATAGTTTAAATTGTTTCATATTATGCTAGTTTCTAAAGGTTTTCAAATCAATACTTTTTTAGGGACTTCCCTGGTGGTCCAGGGGCTAAGGCTCCGTGCTCCCAATGCAGGGGGGCCCAGGTTTGATCTCTGGTCAGAGAACTAGATCCCACAAGCCACAACTAAGAGTTCACATGCCCCAACTAAAAAGGTCCCGCGTGCCGCAACTGAGACCCGGCACAGCCAAATAAATAAATAAATATTTTTAAAAATCAATAGTCTTTTAAATACAGATAAAAAGTTATCCATATCATTCTACTGTTTTAACTTTTTTTCAAGTTTTCACTAGATGAAGAGTCTTCATTTGTCAGACTGCCATTTCTTCTAATCTGTATATAATTTTAAATCTCACAGTTGAACAATGAAAACACAGGATATGTGTCCCTATCACATGTGGCATATATTTTTTATTTTGCATAACATTAGCTTTGTTTTCTGCCACATAGTAAAGAGCTCAGGCTTTGAAGCAAGTCAGCCATGAGAATGAGTCTCTTCGGGATGCAATGACGAGCAGGCTACCTCACTCAACTGAACTTCGGGGTCCTCATCCAACAGGACAAGCATTTCTCCATCACAGGTTTCCTATAAGACTAAGTGGTGAAAGTAAGCCATTATAAGGCACACAGCACAAAGCCTGCCAAAAAAGCTGCAAGCAATCTCCACCACTATCCTTTAGAGCCCCGGGGAAGCCATCTTTCGGTGAAACCCTTGCCTCAGCCTCCTCCTCTGACTGGTATACTCCATCTGTATTTCTTTTATATTTATTACAGTTTTCTCATTGAGTTATTTTTTTGTTTTTTAGTTTTCCTGGCTAGGAAATAAAGAATATATAATGTAAGATGAGACATATCCCTATCAGCTATTTTTAAATAAATTTTTCTCCCAGACAGGCACCCAGTGAAAAACATACATACATATATTGAAAGTAGGTCCCCAGTAACTTCTGTGGACTGACTCGGATCTTTGCCAAAGGTGAGGTATCCACCACCACCCTGTGGATACACCAAATACCCTGAGCTGGAACTCTTGGCTTATTAGCTTATTAGCACTTCCCAAACGTTGACAGACAAGCCTCTGCTGCAAACTGCTTCTGGCGGAGCAGCTTAGCACCTTTTCTCTTGGCAAGAGATGGATTTCCAAAACTAGGCTTTGATTCGCAAATACTTCCTTGACTAAATTCTAATTCTCCGAAGCCGACTGTTTTTTACATCTTTCCCACAAAAGGGAGTTTGCTTCCCGTACCTCTCACCAAAAAGAGGGCACTTTTTGTAAAGCTTATATTTACCATTGTTCTAAGACTATCAACTTGATAAGAATATCATTTGGAGTACTTTTTCATTTAAAAAATTTTTAGATAGAAGTCTTGAAATGCAACCCTGTTCTCATCCTCTTGCATTTCATCAGGTCGAAAGAACCTGTAATTCTTCCTTCCTGAAGCGAAATATCCTTAAACAAAAAATAAAAGTAAGTAAAAGTGAAGGGAACAAGTATTTAAGAGAGTTATATTCCTTTCAATTTTAGTGTATACTCTATTGTCACACATTTGAAAATAAGGTTTTAAAAACTAATTTAAAGAAAGCCATAAAGTTGATGCTCAAGTCCTTATAAAAATATATTATCTTAACAGTGTTATGTGTGTGTATGTGTGTATATGTGTGTGCGTGTGTGTATGTTTAACTGCCATGCTCAGAAAGCATTCTTTGTCAAAACAAACTACAAAGCTTTGGCACACAGAGTTTTGGAAACAGGGTTCTTATGACTGATATCAGAACTAAAAGCCCCAACAGGAGTGTCCCTCCAGCACAAGTTTCTTTCTTCATTAACACTTCCCAATGCCCTATTGCCATGCTGGTCCTCAGTGTCTCCACAGCGTGCCGCCCTGTCTTACAGCTCCATCCCCTGCCCCTGCCCAATCCTACCATCCTTGCCTGTTTTTCTTTCTCAGCAACACATACAAATGGATGCAGCATGTTCAGACTAAAACATTATATTGATATATTCACCAACAGAATGAAAAAACTCAATCATAATCTAATGTTCCAAAAGAGTTATTTTTAGATGATGATTTAACCCTAGAGAAACAAACAGAATCCACCCTTGGCCACAATGGGTAAAGAGAAACGTGGAATTAAAAATGAAAAATAAAACAAATATCTTCTATTGTTCATTTTTCTACCCTTTTCTTAACTAAACTTAATTCATTTCACTATTTCCCCATGCTAAAACAAGCTATAACCTTAATTACAAAGAGCTACTTCTAAGTTTGGGGGGGGGATGCTTAATTTAGCAAATATTTGAGGGCTTTTCCCCTAAAACCACATGTAAAACATAAGACAGTATAGCTTTCAGAAAACTACAATCACATTACTTTTTCCAAAATTTAGTTTATTGTGTGGAATCATGTCGCTCACCACAGTTCCTGATGAAAAGGTGGAGTCAAAAAAGGAAGTATGCTAACATTTAAATATAACACAAGTGTAATCAAGCAAACACTGTCTTCTGAGGAGAAAAATCAAAGCATGAGATTTACAGCACTTCATGTAGTAGAATCAGCTTCAGAAACAAGTGCAGTTTCCAAGGGTTGAGGGGTGAATGCAGAGGGTGTCACTAAGCTTTTAGTTAGTCTCAAAGAGGTACCATTGTGGCTAATTATTTTCTTCTATGTTTCTGTCTATAAGCATTACACTTTTCACTTTTCTATGAAAAAAGACCCTTAGAGTTAATGAGAACCATAAAGATTCCTTAATCAGCTTATATTGTGAAAGAGTATTAAAGTCTCCACTTTCACAACAGGCACATGAAATACACACTTTTATGATATATTACTAGCACAGGAACTTACATCTGTCTCCTCTTGAACCACCTGCAAATTTTAATAGTCATGTATTGCCAGGGTACCAGAAACTCATAAAAGTTTAACCTGCTAATTAACAAGGAGGTAAAGTTCCAGCCCTGTACCATAATTCGTTTGCTTCCAAGGCTTAGTCAGCAAAACCTAGAAAATATTCCCTTGGATTTTTTTTCCAAGGCAGCTATATTCCAAGCCCGAATCCTTACCCCGTTCATCAAGAAGTAAAAGCACACAGATATATATCAAAAATCATGTCCTTACGGAGGGCAAAAAGTTAGTGAAAATGTGCAGGTCTAAAAACAGATCTGATTATCTCCAAAAAGCTGCTACCGGAAGGATTGTACTTGGATTAGGTCACTCTTGTTTCAAACTCAATCTGTACCCTTCCTAGTGTTACTGCACTACAGGTCTGTGCCTTGTTTCATTCTCTTTACCTAGGGGCTGCATTAGAAATTGTTATATATGTGTTAGGACTGTTTGTTCTTACATAAATATCCAAACCATGGTCTCAAATGTGGGGCCCACAAAACACAGAAATCTAAAGAAAGCACTGCAAGAAAGAAATAGCCTCCCAATTTTTGCCCGTAACAATGGGGATGGCTATTAAGGACCTTCCAATAAGATGACTTCAGGCTATGTAAGTTTCGTAAAAGGCCCATTAGTGTCAGGGCCCTTGGTTTCAGTCCCAGCCCAGCCAGTCATACTAGGAATTACTACCGTATTAAGAAATTGGTTATTTTTCTGAACTTACAATACCAGGCAGAGCCATTTTCTTTTTCTGGTGTTTTATTTATGTGAACTAGCCTCATAAGAGGGTAATTAAAAGATTTACGCCAGAAAGCTAGTAGAGGTATTATATGATATCTGATTTTTCTATGGCTGAGAGAATATCTGCTTATGTGAAAGCCAACAGACAGACACAAGTTAAGAAGTAGTCCTTTCATTTACTCTTATTTTATTGAGTGCCTTCTGTAACTCAAGAACTAGGTACTGTAGGTTCAGTGATAAAAGAGACAACACAACCTGGCTCTCATGTATCTGATAATCTAGTGAGGACAAACCATTAGGCTAGTTTTCAAATTTGCTGATTTTAAGAGAATTCACTTCTTTCTAGCGTTAAATTCACACACACACCACACACACACACACACACACACACACAAATAATAATAACTCATTATATATAAAATGAGATTTTATATATATAATACATTATACATATATATAATCTCATTTAATCCTCCCAATAATTTCATGCAAATACTAGGTAAGTATGAAGTTAAGTAACTTGACCTTCGATACATAATTGAATATGGTAGAATTCAAACCCACTTCTGTTAAACTGCAAAGCATTTGTTCTTGTGACTTCACTATCTCTGTCTGAAAAATAATTTAGGATCTAATCTTAAAGGATCTCAATCTACCCAAATAAAGAAATTTTCTGCAGAAATTATTTATCTAGACAAAAGGAAACACAATCAGATTTCCTTTAACAACTGAGGATTGCATTATCCTTTTCCTTAACCATCTCTAGAGCACCGTCCCAGGTGAAATCTGAAAAGTATTTTTGCCAGCTTTACTATTGTTCTGTGGAATTGATGCATCCCTGATATTCTTACATTTAACTCATGAATGCTTCATAGAGTTTCAAGAATTTGAACCCCATGTAATTTACTAAATGCTTAGACACATTGTGCTAGGACTGTGTGAGCGATGGGTCTTTTTTTAATTTTGGGGGGGGGTCAGAGTATTACTCCCTGAACTGACGAATCACAGAAGGCTGGGCACTGCCTTTGAATCTCCTGTTCCTGTTTGTTAGTCACATATTTTGGGGTTCTTTTTAGCCTAGATATATGTCACCCTTTTAGATTTGTTACAGTAGCTTAAGACCTCAGAATGGAATCAATAGAAAAGCAAAAATTTAACATACAATGTTATTTGTCCCTAGTAAACAAAGGATACCTACTGCAGGGGATATTCAAAGTATACTTTCCTTCTGCAGAGAAGAAATGATTCTTGGGTCACAAAAAGAGATGATCAAGTAAAACTCAGAGGTTATTCTAGAAATAGAGCAAAGAACCCAATATATAAGTCAATAAAATCTGAAAATTAGGAAAGCTGGGTCTTCTCCAACAGATTTAGATGGAAGTGAGATCTAAAATAAAAGAAACAAGAATCAGATCTTGGACTTTGGGAGATTTAGACAGAAATATGGGGTTGGCCAAAAAGTTCATTTGGGTTTTTTGGTAAGATGTTATGGACAAACCCAAATGAACCTTTCGGCAAACCCAGTACATACAGTGATCAGAGATTTCAATAAGAGACTATCTAAGCTGTGTCCTACATTTATTGATGTATCTTTAATTGTTTACAGACATATAGTTTATATAGTTGCATGACTATTTTTAAGGCATGTAACCAAGCTGTTTCTTTTGATTCATCTAAGATTTATGTAGTATTCCTGGGAGCCTATTCTGGTGAATAATTTGAAACCATTAATATTTATGTATTTGCAGATAGTCATCTTGATGTATTATTTCTAGCAACCAAAGAAAGAGATTGAGATAGAATGAGGGAGAGAAAATCGTATCCACATATAGTGCCTCGCCCTTATTATTTTCTGATCAAGCTCCATTCCCTTTGTTTTCCATATCAGCCTTTCCATTTCCCTAACATGCCACATTTCTACAGTCCTCAACCTTCAAAAAATTTTTCCTCTGCCTGAAAGTTCTCTCTGTTCTTCATTTAACCAACGCTTACTCATTCTTCAGGTTTCAGCTCAAACGCTACTTCTTCAAAAAAGCTTACCTGACCTCCTTAGGGTGGGTCAAGTCTCTGTTAAGTACCCTCATAGCAAGCTCTTCTTTTCCTTCACAACATTTATGGGATGTCTTAATTACATAGTTTCTTCTATAATTATTTGATGTGTTGCTCTTGAAAGCAAGAACTCTAAAGGTAAGAACCATTGGTGCATCAGCTCAGAGCCTGGGACATAGTAGGTACTCAATAAATGTTTATGAGTGAAGCCAATTCATATACAGTTCATTTACTTATTCACTTATTCATTTATTTATATGTATTTACTCAATTCATTTTGCCATTCGCTTTTAACAACTATATAGAGAGCAATTACTTGATGAGACACTGTGCTAAACTCTGAGGTTAAAAGCAAATATATAGCAGACCCTGCCTTCACAGTATTCACAATCTAGATGAAAGATACAGGAAAATAATGAGTGTAATAAGGTGCTTAAGCTTTATGACAGAAACATGGGAACACGTGGAAAGAAATACTTAAAAAATAGTTGTCTGTTCTTCTTCCCACAAATAAATTATTACTGATCAAATCATAAGACCTAACATGCCATTCTACAGTAATGACGATTTAACTAACCATAAGAGTAACTGAATTTCGTTATTGTATCTTGCATGTGTTTCTATTTGAAATTAAATGGCAAATTAGCAATATCTTACCACATAAGGATATACCTCACTGGATTTACATACCTAACTGGGAAACTTAAGTCTGTATGCACACACAGTCAATATAATTCCCTACTCCAAATCTGTAAATAAAGAAATTTTGTATCCAAATCTCAAAACATGCAATCAGATGTACAATAAGAAATGAAATGTAAATATATTTCCCTAAGCCACTAATTTGCTATCAAGCAAGGACTCTAAGGACCAAGCCGACTCTGACTCATAGCTGTGCAATTCTATGATTGCGTTTGCTTAAGCCACAAGCCAGCATTTTATATAATCACTGTGTTTAGAACATCAGATTTCCCGTGGATTTTATTTTAGACTAGCTATGCCACCCCAAATTTTCTCTCTGAAGGTTAACATAATCTATATGGTGCTTTATTGAGTTTGTTATTGAAAGAGATGCCTAACCAATGAAGAAGGGCAGAAAAACAACTTTCCATTCAGCTTTTTTAGGTGCTGTTATACCTACAAATTCATTCCAACCATCAGCAATCACAAATATGAACCAGTCCCCCCATCTCCAGATCCATTATCCACCTTGCTGCAAGAGGGAGTTCTCTAAACCAACAGTCTTATCATGCCTCTCACATGTCTGAAACCTTCTGATGGTTCTCCAGCACATTCAGAATAAAATTCAAGTTCCTTGGCTAGGCAAACAAAAGTCTGCATAGGCTCACCCACTACCTCACCCAATCTTGCATTTTATACTCTGCTGATTCTGAAAAGTTCATGGCTGCCTTTACACACTATAATGTCTCATGCCTTTGTGCCTTTGCTCGTGCTCTTTCCTCAGCCCAGAACTTGCTCCTGTCCTGACTGGTATTCCTATTTAACCTTTAAGATTTACTTCAAGAGTTCTTTCCTGTAGGAGGCCTTTTCTGAGCTTACCACCCAGGTTAGGTGACTTAGTTTCTTAGAACAATTTGAGATGCCTATCTTGTTATAATACATTATATTGATATGATCTGCTTACCTGTCATACTTCTGGCTAGACTACAAGATCCTTTAGAACTGAAGAATAGGAAAGCATGCCATTTTTTTGTATCTTCCAACCCACATCAGCCATGGTGTTTCATACAAGATTGGTGTTTAATAAATAGTAGTCATTTCCTTTCTTAAAAAGATACTTAAGGAATTTACAAAAGAGATTGGCAGGTGAGGAATTAGACAACTGTATAGTCATAAATTGGGAAATAAATATGAGAAATGCCACAAAGGAGTGTATGGATAAAGGCTGATAGGAGTTGAAAGAAGAAACTGATTGAGAAAATCAAGGAAGCCTTCCTACACAAAAGTTCTCTTGAATTGGGTCTCTCAGAACGGGTAAAATCTTGATAGGATGCAAAATGGAAAGAGGGTCAGAGGAAACACCTGTATAAATAAATCCCAGAAGCAGGTAATGACAGACTGTGAACTATGAGCAGTAACTCTGGCCAAGAGAAGTACAGGGAGCTGGATGGCGTGGAACAAAAATGAAGAGGAGGATAGGATAGGGTTAGAGCAACGGGGTTCTTTGAAGGCTCATGCATTTAATGACTTTAGCTTCTAAGATGCAAGTAAGGCAAAACCACTGCAGATTGGGACTTCCCTGGTGGCGCAGTGGTTGAGAATCTGCCTGCTGATGCAGGGGACACGGGTTTGAGCCCTGGTCTGGGAAGATCCCACATGCCGCGGAGCAACTGGGCCCGTGAGCCACAACTACTGAGCCTGCGCGTCTGGAGCTTGTGCTCTGCAACAAGAGAGGCCGCGACAGTGAGAGGCCCGCGCACCGCGATGAAGAGCGGCCCCCGCTTGCCACAACTAGAGAAAGCCCGCGAAAAGAAACGAAGACCCGACACAGCCAAAAATAAATAAATAAATAAATAAAATTTAAAAAAAAAAAAAAAAAACCACTGCAGATTGTTGAGCATGGTTTTGACAAGAGGACAGAGCATTGTTCATTGCCTTTGTAATACTTGCTGAGGCATTAGAGCTATTTCCTGTCACCATCACGACCACGCCAGCTCTATCACTTTAAATATGCCTAAACAAGAGACACTCAGTATTATTATGCAAAGCACAAAGATCCCAGGTTAGAGAAGGTCCAGAAGAGCTGGGTCTTTTACAGAACAAGGCCATCCAAACCCCCAGCAATTTGCTCCCACCTCTTCTCCCCAACTACATCTTCAATTGAGGTAAACAGCTGTAGAATCCTTCAAAGCGACTATGCAAAGGTGAAAAGGCAGGCCCAGTAGATGCATAAAGATTAGGGAGGAGCTGTCCTTTCTTTGAGTACAAATCCCTTTCAGGGATTCATCCCTGGAAGAGACCATCAGGTCATTTTGTTTTAGCCTGTAAAATCATAACTGTGTCATACTTTAAATAAATGCACAATATTTCATAAAAATTCCAATCCCAAGTAGTTTTCAAAGAGCAAATATTTGACATGCCACAACGAAAAGGACTAAAAGTAAGTAAAGCTGGGCAAAATACAGGAAGAATTCTTTCCCCCCAGAACCGCCACAAACAGCCTAAAAATGATTAAGTTTAGATTTAAGCATTTCCCATCATTTTCATACCACAACTAAGGTTTCTCAGCCTAGCTTACGCAAATTGGACTGCTGTGTTTATTTAACATATGATCGTTTAAACTAAACACTCATGCCCCACTCCATTAGGGAAAGAAAACCTAAGGGCAAAGTTATTTTTGTAAAATGCAGACTTGATTTACACGACACAATCTCCAGTTCTTGAAGGAGCTGATCAATGAAGGCTACTCTTCCTTTTTCAGGCCTAATTCTTTCCAACACATTTCTAAGTTCTCCTTCCTCTGCCTCACCTATCCAGCAGAGCCCTAATTCATCTCCATCCTGCTCTACTTGACTCACATTATTCCATGTATAAATTGATTCAGGGTTCTTGATTTTTCTACGTCTCACTGTCAGCATCCTCCCTCATTGCAGAAACTGTCCACTAAACTCATCCACTAACTTTCAAGTTCCCATTCACACCTCTTGGACAACCTCTCAGTGAATGTCCACATGTCTATTTCACAGAGAAACTAAGAGGTCATCTGATGGGAGGGAACACTGCCAACCTTGGGCTCCCACAACAATACACTTGTCTGACTCCACACCCATCCTTACCACTTGTCTCCCATATCAGTAGAAGGATGTGTCCTTCTCCCTGCCGATCACTATCCCAATCAATTCTATAGCTACTAGACAGCAGTGTTTCAGAAATTTATGTTTCTAACATGATGATCAAAAGTCCTTCTCAGGCTTCCCTGGCGGCGCAGTGGTTGAGAGTCCTCCTGCCGATGCAGGGGACATGGGTTCGTGTCCCGGTCCGGGAAGATCCCACATGCCGCGGAGTAGCTGGGCCCATGAGCCATGGCCGCTGAGCCTGGGCATCCGGAGCCTGTGCGCCACAACAGCGAGAGGCCCGTGTACCGCAAAAAAAAAAAAAAAAAAGTCCTTCTCACAATTGCACACCACATGCCTTTACTTTTTTATTGTAAAATTGAATTTTAAAATGGGAAATAAGTTATTCAGTTACATTCCACCAAAGACCTTATAATTGTTTTTGTTTTTTCACCTTCATCCAAGACATGGTTCCACAGTAGCATGTTACTTCTTCTATCGAATACTGTCATTTCCCAATATCCACAGTAGCCATCGAAATAAAAATAATCCAAGAAAGACTCACCTACAACCTCTCCAAATCCCTGCAGTTTCTAATTCTTCCTTTGGGCTCTGAGGGGAATAAGCCAGTGTAAGGATGCCCTGGGTGCTTTTACACAAGGATGGTAAAAAAGGGGATCCATTACCCCCTAAGCAACATTGCTGCTGCTCATTCTTATGATTCCCCAGCCTGAAGAAGTAGAGAAAGAAATGTGACTTCAAACTTACTGGGATCAGAGCTGCCTGCTATACAGGTGCCTGGGTGTGTTACACAGCCCTGCTCCCAGCTTCTTTCCTGGAAAGTGGCCTGTGAATATCCTGGAGAGACAGAGGGGTATGAAGTATCTTGCTGTCATACTTTGCAAGACACACAGCAAACACTCTGCTGAACCTAAAGGGAAGAAGCCCGATTTTTGTTGATTAGAATGTTCTCATGATGCTCCTCTGAGAAAATGTGATGCTTGGGGAGAAGGGGCCTTGTGGAGGAGAGAGCTGAATGACAACCACTTTCTGGGTTGCTATGATATGCGTTGCCTCACTCATGTTTACTACTATGAAGTTCCCTTGTCAACAAACAAGTGAAAGCTGAGTTTTATTGTGTCTCAAACAATGAGTGCCATTTGTGTCAGATTTTAAAATCTATATTTATCTGAAATTTTCCATACACTTTAGTTTTTTCTTCTGTACTCTTTATATCTCGGAATTTTTTGTGGTTGTAGTAGAAATCTGGAAGAGAAAAGTGTCATTCTCCCCCCTTTCTGTGACACTGGGAATAACTCTCACCCTTGTAAATTTAGTACAGAAGGGTGGGTTTTTTGGTTTCCCCATATTGTTTTACTCAGTACCACCTGATAAAAAGCTTATAGAAATTAGCTTTGCCACACACCACTGACCTGGGGAGTTATTTTTCAGCTTCATGAACAAGTCCAAAGGAGAGGAAATTATTTTTTATTAACCAGGTACTAAAAACTGAAGCCTTTCATAAGGGTTGCTTGCTTCTTTCCACTGAGACCAGTAGGCAAAGGAAAAGAAATCCAACTGCAATAACTTTGCCCATAGGCAGCTTTATCAAAATCTATAAGGTGAAATTTTTTAATAGAATCAAATAATCATAAAATATGTTAGGTATTTATGGTAAATACAACCATTATCATACACCTTCCTCCTGTGACACCACCCTTGGGAGAAAAGGGTTTTGTGTGTTTCAAAAAGTGTGCTATTGTAAGTCGCATTTGGGCTCCTGTATTTAAGGTCAAGTTGCATTTTCCATTATAAACCCATTTCCAAGGGTTCATCACTTTGTCATAAAAATCTGCTTGAGGCTGAAATATGGCATATAGAGTCTTAGCTCAGCAGCACATTCTTCTTAAAAATGTATCAGAATTGGCTAAACTCAGTGCAGTCACACTTAAATGATAAAATTATGGCTGAAATATATCCTAAAGAATCCAGTGGGCTAAAGAGCTCAACCATTGAGTTGAGCAAAGAATCACACCCTCAATCTTATATCTTTCCACTTGTCAAATCTAAGGATCTATAAAGTCCACCACAGTGCTTCTAAACAAGGAAGCTGGCAAATATTTTAAGCTGTTAAAAGACAAAAGAAAAAAAACAAGAAAAATAAACTCAACTCTAAGGCAGTGTTTTACTTTCTGAGGTTTAAAGTAGGAGTTTTCCAAGAACAAAATCTTCTTTTGTTTCATCAAAGTTCACATTGAAAATACTTTCTTCTCTACCGGGAAAATTAGAAGACAATTGAAAATGTGAAAAATACTGAATCAATCAAATACCTGATGAGTTCCTTATTAAATAATGCTCATCTGTGATATGCCTTTTTTGAATAGTGTTCTGAATAGTTTTTGCTTACTTTAAAATACTGTTAGTTGAAGGGCGCGGTTCTTTGAATCAGTTGTGGAAAATAGTCATAAATTGAAGCCACAAGGGATATCTTCTAGGATTACGGTTCAGAAATACAAATTTACTTTGGAGTAAACTTGGAATTTAAGATTTTGTATTGTAACCTTAGACAATCACTTAATCTCAGTAGGCTTCAGATTCCTTACCTGTAAGATGATGGAGTTGGATTCATTATTATCGAAATCCCTTCCAGTTTCCTCATCCTAGGATGAAATATTTTACACTCTACCTGGTTTGGAGGCTTGCTATTTTGTGACTTTGTGAAAATTACAACTCAGGAAGCTCCCTCTCTGGCCCTCCTGATTGATTTAGTACTACATATGGAGTCAATAATAATTGGGCACATGGAATTTTTTGTCATTTCTTTCTGATGTAAACCTCATGACAACTAACTTTTGTTATCAAGTAATAAAGGGGGAAATGTCAGAGAGAATGTATATTCATAAAGCAGAATGTTTAAAATCACTTATATTTTAATTTTTCCATATATTTCATGAATTTTTAAAAGGATATTGCATTTCTCAATGATGTCTGGCTTAGGTTAACATTAAAAGAATCTCGCATTCTCAAAGACATTGATTAACATAGAGAGGAGGGGAACCTGGATGTATTCTCAGGAGGTGATGGTATTTAAATTTTCCTAAAACACTAAATAAAATGAATGATCCTCCTGCCCAAAATCCACCTAGGGAATCATCTCTATGGTGATCATACTTAGCGAGAAGCTTTATTGATTTCAGACTGCCACTTCCAGATTCTGTGACATGTTTTCCTTTCTGTAATAAACAAGTATTTGCTTGCCTCTCAGTGCACTCTGAGTTGAAAATACACTGGTGTTTTCACCAACAATTTCTTAATCAGCTTAGTGCTAATCTTTCAGTTTCATTTTTCCTTTCTTGAGAAATGAAAACTATATGAACAATAACATACAATGACTACCCCTTCTGCCCTTATTCTCTTTCACACACCTTCAACCATTTATACCTGAATGCTTCTATCTCCATTCATATCCATTATCTCCCTTAATTACCTACTTTCCCGCATCCCAAGTCTATTCCCTCTGTTCTCTTCTTGTTTCTGCCCAAAGATAGGAAACAAAAATGCTTTTTTTCCCAACATAACATTGACTTCTCTCTTTAGAAAAGGGAGGGGGGAGTCAATGAGGGAGGGCGGGCATTACATCATAAGATTAAAAAAAAAGAAACCAAAGGAATTTGTTTTAGGACAAGATGACAACCATCAGCCCAAGTTAATTCTACCATCAAAGTAAAGCAGAAATGAATCAGGAGAGCTTGTATGTCCAAGGAGAACATGGTAACTGAAGTACTTTTCCCAGGTAAAATTCCAGCATTTAGCTGTCTTTACTGTATTGGCTGAGCACAATTATCACCATTAATCAGACACCTGGAACTTTTAAGCCTGGTCTCCATAAAGGAGTGTGAGAGTTAAGGGCATCATCTCTGAATAGTGCCAGTCAGGGGTAAAAATTAACACCTTGACCTCCATCCTTTAAAACAACTTACAGGGATAGAATCAAGTTCAAATAAAAAGGCAAGGGAAGTCTCAAAGGATAAATAAAGTTACAGAGGAGAATGTATGGGGAGGGTATGAGAGAGGGAACTATCAAATCCTCTTTGATTCTAAGCTGTTGGGGATACTGATAACCTATGTGCACATCCCGTGTCTCATGCAGTGGCATAAGCTCCTCTATACTATTCCTGTTCCCTCTATAACAGCACCCTCCTAGTACCTGCCTAGTCCTTACCATTTCTGCAATCATCTTATACACAATTTTAACCTATTTATTGTTTGTCTCCCTCGTGAGAATGTAAGTTCTATATGAGCAGAAACTTTGTGGTTTCATTTGTATGTACCCCCAGTGCACGGTATAGTGCCTGGCACACAGTGTCCCTCAAGAAACATCTGTGGAAGGAAGGGAGGGTGGGGAATGAGAGGGAGATTTGGGGAAATGACAATTTGACAGTCATTGTCAGGAAAATCTACTTAGGTAGTAATAGTACCAAAAGATTGCCTTTTCCCTACATCCTTCCTAACAGAATAAAGTATACTTCAAAACATTGTAATTCATCATGTGAGAAAACATAATCTAAGGTAGAATCAACTACTAGGCCAAAATATAAATTTTCAAAAGAAGGTCTCTCCCAAGGTTTTCTCACTAAAATATTTTTTATTAAATATCACGGTGTCAACACAAAATTCTACAATTCTAGAATTGTGAAGCAAAATTAGAAGCTTCAGTCTTCTCTGAAATATAATAATGGCCTTGGGGAAGCAGTGGTTGAAAGCTTCATGTTAAAAATGTCTGATATGTGGGGCTTCCCTGGTGGCGCAGTGGTTGAGAGTCCGCCTGCCGATGCAGGGGACACGGGTTCGTACCCCGGTCCGGGAAGATCCCACATGCCGTGGACTGGCTAAGCCCGTGAGCCATGGCCGCTGAGCCTGAGCTTCCGGAGCCTGTGCTCCGCAACGGGAGAGGCCACAACAGTGAGAGGCCCGCGTACCACAAGAAAAAAAAAAAAAAGCCTGATATGTGTTGGCAATGTCAAGTTTCCAACACATAGAATACATCTCTTATGTAATCATAAGTAATACTGAAGAAATCCAGTCTCAGAGAACCACACCTGAGAATGTTCTAACAAAGAATGCTCTCCTTCCCAAAAGAGTGCAGAGATATTTACAACAATTCCCTTTTGGAAGGCTTAGGTTGCTAAAAATGTAAATGTGAAAATGTCTGGTATAATTAATTTCTTCTGCAATTCCACAACCTACATACACATGATACACCCAATACATATGCACATCATCTTCCAATATGGAAAATGTACAAAATGAGTCTCAGTCCAAATAATTAATGATACTGCTTTATACTTATGTAGCATTTCATACATTATCTCATTTAATCTTTAAAATAACTTTGTAAGGTTGATAAAATTAGCCCTATTTTAAGGTTAAATTACTTGCCCGGTCACACAGCTAGTGGTAGGACCTTGATTCAAAGCCTGAACTTACTTCAACTATCACATTTGTCCAGTTTATTGTAACTGCCTCTATACCCCACAGTATTTTAACTAAAATAATCCTCTCTTGATAGGATGGCAAACATAGTGCAATTATCCATTTAAATCTACATTGTAAAATTACTATCATTTTTACAGAAATTTTTCTTGTAAATCATGTCAACTATCACATTAATCAGAATATTACTAAATTTCCCAATATTTGTATATTTAACTCAGGGATGGTTTTTTTATTTTGTTAAATTATGGTAAATAAAATTTTAGAAACTAAAATACATAACTATTTAAAAATACATAACTATGTTATTGATGGATTTGTAAAGTGTCCTTTGATGTAAGAAGCAACACACTCATACACTTAACAGTTCTGCTAAACCTTTACTTTGCAGTCTCATAAGTGTCCTTTGATGTAAGAAGCAACACACTCATACATTTAACAGTTCTGCTAAACCTTTACTTTGCAGTTTCATAAGTAGTAGTCCTATTACAAGTTGGCATACATGAAATCTGCAGAGTGTAGCTCTGAAACAATGAATTTCCGCAGAGAAGGAATTTAGTATATTGGTAAACTTTGATCCTTGGATCTGCTTCAGAATACGCTGTGGAATTTTCCACACATAGATACAGACAGATACACACACATATACACGTGCACACACACCCGGGCCCCATCCCCTTGAACTACTAAACTGGAATTTCCAAAACCCAGCCCCAATATACATATTTTTAAGAACTTCACAGGGGATTCTGATTACGAATCAAGATTGAGAACCAGCGCTATAAAGTATAACATTAATTTCCTCGGACAATTTTTGGAATTAATATTTTATGGCATTACAGAAAAATAATGCTGAGCAGTATCTTTAAGGATTTCAGCCTTTGCTGCCTCTCAGCATTTCACTATCACACCACTCCCAATATGCACAACTTTCCCGGCCTTCATTTTAACTTGTTAAAATCAACAAGACACCTACAGAATTTTAGTAATAAAATTAAGACAGCCCCCACCTCTCAGCGTCCCCTTCACAAACAAGGTATGATTGGAAAGGATAGCCTCTTCCTAAATATCTAAGGCCCCTTGTAGAAAAGCTAAGTGGAGATTATTTAAAGACTTAAGTACACAGAAACCTGACACACTCATTTTTAATGGGGAGGTAGACTGTTGTTTATTTAGCTTTTGAAATCTATCCTAAATTTGGCTTTATGGAACCAAAAAAGTCTAGCTTTAAATTAACAGACTGCCTTCTACTGTCCAAGGGATAATTTGAACTTCACTGAGACATGTCTATGAATGGAAGTAAAAATAACTCACATTAAGTGCTAAGCACTTCCCCACATGCATTTCACTTCCCACAAGGCCCATTGTTCCATGCATTGCTTTTAAGCAGCCTGTAGGAAATTTTCACTGAAACAATTTCCCATAACGGAGGAAAGCAAGGCCAAAATGATTTCACTTAAAAAAAAAAACAGAAAAAACCTTTGCAAGCTTTCAGCATCTAGCGTATTAAGAGCAACTCTGTCAGAGTAGCAGGAATGGGAAATGGAAGGCTCACACAATACTCAAAGATTCGGCCGCTTTAATTTTAGCTTACTCTCCTCCTGCCCTTCTAAACAAAAATCTACCCCAGATGAAGTGTTCTGCTTCCCATTCCCACCTCACTTCATCCGTTCTTTTAAAAGCTTAGTTTTAAACTTAGAAATATTTCAAATATCCAGAAAGGTAGCAAAAATAATATAAGAAGCATTCCTGATTTAAAAGAGGTTAGTATCTTTGCCTATTTTCTTCAAATCTCTGTTATCCACCCTTCTCCTTTACTATCCAGGTCGAATCTATCTTTTGGAAACGTCCCTAATCATTTCACGCCAAAATGATCTCTTCTCCAAAACTCTTTTTTCTCCTAATTCTAATTTTCACCAATTCTACATTTTATCTTTCATCCAGGATAGGTCTTATGAACTTTACTAGTTTAATTCACTCTCTACCTTGGCCTGAATTAATTTCTTTACTTCTTGCTGATTCACAGGCTTTCTCTTTCATCTTGAATCAATATATGTTTTTCTTTTTAAAAAATCAATTTTATCTGTTCTTACAATTATTGACACATATAGCTTTTCTTATGTCCCTATGATTTTAATATCCTTACCAAAGTATGATTATGCCCATCCCCTTTCCTAATGCTATTTACATGTATCTCCACACATTTTAAAAAATAAATCTTGGCAGAATTTTGTCTATTTTATTACTCTTTTCAATTATTTTTTTGTCAGTCATGTCTAAACCTACATTCAGCACTTACCGTCTTTCATGCCTTTTGAGCCTTCTACTGGACCGTTTACCTTGAATGTCACAGTCCAGCAAACAAAGAGGGTCAGCAGGAAAGTATATTCAACTGTTTCCCTTGGCCCTCCTCTGGCTCTTTTTGAGGTTAAACTACATGCAGTTGAGCCCTCCTATGTGAAAAGTGAAATGCCATGTCCTCTAACAAAATAAAAAGCATGAAATGTAGGTCCCTAACTTCAAAGCCTTTGTTGATAACAGGGCAGAATATTAAAAATGCCAATAATAAAATGATGCAGATGTGTGACACACAGAAGTTAAGCTCTTACAGTTCTGAGAAAAATCACATTACTTGGACAACAGTGGTCAGGAAAAGTGACAACATGAGACTAGGATTTAAATTAATAATATAAAAATTACAATAATAGCCACAGTCTTCATTTACCAAACACCTATATGTGCCAGTCACTGAGATTAGTGCTACCTACACAGAACACATATTCTGTGTGTGTGTAAGTGTGTGTATATATAACAGAGGATTCACAGCAAACTTGTAGGTCATGATAATAATCCCAGTTTGCAGGGAATCTACAGCCAAGGTAGACTGAGAAACGCGCTCAGGAGACACTACTTGTAAATTGTGGTGCTGGGATGAGAACATACATCTGACAACCGCTCTCTTTTCACTCTATCTTGCTTACCTCATTCAAGAAGGTGTCAGCTAAATTATGAGGATGAGAAAGTCATTTACTGTAAGGGAAAATACATAAGTGAAGGTAAAAGTATGGGAAAGGAAAAGTTACATGGAGGAAATAGTGACTAATAATAAATAACAGGCAACATTTACGAACGGCTTACTTCATGCTGGGCTTCATGCTTGGCTCTGAGCATTAACTTGGATAAATTCACGTAATCCAGAAAACAACCTGATGAGGTACTATTCCCCTCATTTTACAAAGCGGAGACATTTCTGGAAGGTTCTTAATGCCATCAAATGTAGTTCACTAGTGTGTCTTCTGGGGATGCTAATTTGCTTGTAGTATCAATAGTGATGTGTGAATAAAAGGATTTGATGCTCAATCAGTGAGGAGGATGCACGGTTAACTCCAGGTAAACAGGTCGCTTTGTGTCAGGGCTTTTCAGAACCTTTAAAATATACTATCATGCAATCTTATATTACTAAGAAAAAGATACAGTGCACAATGTTTTCTAACTTCTTTGACCAATAAATAGTTATTTTTTACAGAGTGGCTGGTGACACTTAGAGTCTCCTAAGTGACTTCTCCATGGTCATGCAGCTGATTGCCATGAACTTGAAGCCACAATTGAAGATCTCTGGCTGCTAGGCCATGCCTTGCCTAGGCACAGATAGTGAAAAATCTTGTAAGGTATCCTATGGAAAATATACAGTAATTTCAGCTTTAATTAGCAGGAAAAAGCAGGGTGCAGAATATACTGAAGTGGAGACACATTAACCGCCATTACAAAACTACTGCTGGAATTCAGAGATGACATGCCAAGTCGCCTAGACTAGGAGGTGGCAGAAAGAAAAAGCAAGAAGCAAGAATAAAGTCAAACATTCAAGAACAGAAGTAAACCTTCAGAGTTGCTATGAACTGGTGGTTCCGTGAGAGACAGAACCTGCTGACCTACTAGGATCATAGATAAAATTCTGCAGAAACCTAAGACCTCCTCTCCAGTTCTATCAGCTTATTCCAGGTAGTAGTCAGCTGCCGAGAGCCACACAAACATCATCTCATCATGATTTAAGAATTACTTTAAAATATAGCTATATTCTTTCCCCACAAAAGCCAGGAAAGTCATGGTCAAACCTTTGAACAAATTTTTCATTCTCATGCTTGCCTCATGCCCCACTGCCTCCCTCCTCAATCATTCATGTGTGTGTGTGTGTGTGTGTGTGTGTGTGTGTGTGTGTGTTGTCTTTCTTTCTCCAGGGGCAAGTGCAATTGAGACCTAAAAATACCTTATTTTTTCAAAACAACTACACTAATTGACGTGTGTAGAGAACATGTTAGTCATATTCACAAAATGCCAAAATAAATAAAACATTATATCCTCGGGAAGTCACACACTCTTTAAAGCATATAAACACAGAGACTAACTTTTATTAACCACCCTTTCCTTTGCTAGATTAAAAAAATCAGAATAGTTATATCTTCCAGAATATCACATGACAGTAATCATTACTTCACAGTTTCTTTTTTGCCTTTTGGTCCTTTATCATCTAGTCACTAAGTCCAACTGCCATTCCAGTAGTCGTATTCTTTTTTCTTACGCATATCCTTGACACACTTAAATTCTTTCCCAGCATCTTGTGGCAGAGACTACCAGCTAATTACTAAAAGCTTCTCTCCTCCTACTATACGCATGCCAGCCTCCCTTGCAGTTACATGAAACAACAATATTTTCTCCTATGGAACGTGAGCAGAAGTGACCTGTGCTACTCCAAATCTAGCCTCTACAGAGTGACCATGAGTGATCCTCCATATGCTGTCTCTCTCCCAGTACTTGGGTAACACTGGAAGTACGTGTGAAAGATTTCAAAACTACCATCACTATGGGTCCAGAGGAGAGGAAAGATGTTGTACTGATTTAATCTCCTATAACCCAAAGATTCTGATGTCAATGAGAAATAAAATCTTATTGAAATAATCCACTGACATTTTGGGGTCTCTCTGTTATCACACCCAGCCTAGCTTCACGAAGAAATTAATTGACCACTGGAAATGGAATGGGGCCATAACAAAGGCCCAAAACTTTAATACTGGCTTAGTGGTCAGAATCAAGTAGCAAGAAAACAGATATAACAACTGGAAAGCTGGTGGTTCATGCTACCAAAAAAACATTTAGTAAAACTGAAGCCCACAGTTTCTCAAAAGGCAATGCAACTGCCTAGTGAACTTGAAGCTCTAGAGGAAGAAGCTGCAAAATGCCATGACATCGGCGTCTATATTTGTTCCTTGACGCTTAGTGCAAGGTATGACAAGGAAGAGATGAGCTCAGACAACACTTAACTACTTTGAAGACAGAAATGAAAGGAAATAGAGAGTTCAGAAATTTAGGACTACACAGGATTGAAAAATAAGACTGCTTCTGATCCCCAAATACCAAAAATGAATATAACTGTACAAGGTTTTAAACAAAAAAATCAATTAAAAGTTCCCAATTAAACAAAAATACTTAACCCTGTGATGAAAATAAGACTGTAGCTAGTGCCACCCCTGCCACTTTCCCCAGCCTTTGTTTCAGGTGGATTCATGATGGCCACCACTGAATTAAGAAAGATGCATAGAGGACCTTCAGGATGGCGGAGGAGTAAGACCTGGAGATCACCTTCCTCCCCACAAATACATCAGAAATACATCTACATGTGGAACAACTCCTAGAGAACACCTCCTGAACACTGACAGAAGACCTCAGACTTCCCAAAGGCAAAAAACTCCCCATGTACCTGGGTAGGGCAAAAGAAAAAAGAAAAAACACAGACAAAAGAATAGGGATGGGACCTGCACCTCTGGGAGGGAGCTTTGAAGGAGGAAAAGTTTCCACACACTAGGAAGCCCCTTCACTGGTGGAAATGGGAGGTGGGTGGGGGGGAAACTTCGGAGCCACGGAGGAGAGCGCAGCAACAGGGGTGCAGAGGGCAAAGCAGAGAGATTCCCACACAGAGGATCGGTGCCAACCAGCACTCACCAGCCTGAGAGGCTTGTATGCTCACCTGCTGGGGTGGGTGGGGGCAGAAACCTGAGGCTCAGGCTTCGGAGGTCGGATCCCAGGGAGAGGACTGGGGTTGGCTGTGTGAACACAGCCTGAAGGGGGCTAGTGCGCCACAGCTAGCCGGGAGGGAGTCCGGGAAAAAGTCTGGAACTGCCTAAAAGCCAAGAGACCATTGTTTCGGGGTGTGTGAGGAGAAGAGATTCAGAGACTGCCTAAACGAGCTTCAGAGACAGGTGCAAGCTGAGGCTAACAGCGTGGACACCAGAGACAGGCACGAAACGCTAAGGCTGCTACTGCAGCCACCAAGAATCCTGTGTGCATCCCATAATGGAAGCGGTGGACTTTGGGAGCAACTGTAGACTTGGAGTTTGCTGTATGTGACTGACTAGTTTCTGATTTTTATGTTTATCTTAGCATAATTTATAGCTCTTGTTATCATTGGGGAATTTGTTTATTGCTTTGGTTGCTCTCTTTTTTGTTGTTACTTTAAAAATTTTTTTATTTTAATAACTTTTTTATTTTAATAACTTTATTTTTTTTACTTCCATCCTCCTCCCTCCCTCCCTCCCCCCTCCTTTCCTTCCTTCTTTCTCTCTTTCTTTCTTTTTTCTTTCTTTCTTTTTCTTTCTTTCTTTCCTCCCTTCCTTCCTTTGATACTTCCTTCCTTCCTTCCTTTGATACTTCCTTCCTTCTTTCTTTCTCCCTTTCCTTCTGAGCCATGTGGCTGACAGGGTCTTGGTGCTCTGGCTGGCTGTCAGGTCTGTGCCTCTGAGGGGGGAGAGCCAAGTTCAGGACACTGGACCACCAGAGACCTCCCGGCCCCACATAATATCAATCGGCGAGAGCTCTCCCAGAGACCTCTGTCTCAACCAGAAGACTCAGCTCCACCCAACGGCCAGCAAGCTCCAGTGCTGGACACCCTATGCCAAACAAGTAGCAAGACAGGAAGACAACCCCACCCATTAGCAGAGAGGCTGCCTAAAATCATAATAAGTTCACAGACACCCCAGAACACACCACTGGACTTGATCCTGCCCACCAGAAAGACAAGATCCAGTCTCATCCACCAGAATACAGGTACCAGTCCCCTCCACCAGGAAGCCTACACAACCCACTGAACCAACCTTAACCACTGAGGACAGACACCAAAAAACAACGGGAACTACGAACCTGCAGCCTGCGAAAACGAGACCCCAAACACAGTAAGTTAAGCAAAATGAGAAGACAGAGAAATATGCAGCACATGAAGGAGCAAGGTAAAAACCCCCCAGATCAAACAAACGAAGAGGAAATAGGCAATCTACCTGGAAAAGAATTCAGAATAATGATAGTAAAGATGATCCAAAATCTTGGAAAAAGAATGGAGCAAATACAAGAAACTTTAACAAGGACCTAGAAGAACTAAAGAGCAAACAAACAATGATGAACCACACAATAAATGAAATTAAAAATTCTCTAGAAGGAATCAATAGCAGAATAACTCAGGCAGAAGAATGGATAAGTGACCTGGAAGATAAAATAGTGGAAATAACTACTGCAGAGCAGAGTAAAGAAAAAAGAATGAAAAGAATCAAGGACACTCTCAGAGACCTCTGGGACATTAGCTCACCAACGTTCGAACTATAGGGCTCCCAGAAGAAGAAGAGAAAAAGAAAGGGACTGAGAAAATATTTGAAGAGATTATAGTTGAAAACTTCCCTAATATGGGAAAGGAAATAGTCAATCAAATCCAGGAAGCGCAGAGAGTCCCATACAGGATAAATACAATGAGAAACATGCCAAAACACATATTACTCAAACTATCAAAAATTAAATACAAAGACAAAATATTAAAAGCAGCAAGGGAAGAGCAACAAATAACATACAAGGGAATACCTTAAGGTTAACAGCTGATCTTTCAGCAGAAACTCTGCAAGACAGAAGGGAATGGCAAGACATATTTAAAGTGATGGAAGGGAAAATCCTACAACCAAGATGATGCTACCCAGCAAGGATCTCATTCAGATTTGATGGAGAAATTAAAACCTTACAGACAAGCAAAAGCTAAGAGAATTCAGCACCACCAAACCAGCTTTACAACAAATGCTAAAGGAACTTCTCTAGGCACGAAACACAAGAGAAGGAAAAGACCTACAATAACAAACCAAAAACAATTAAGAAAATGGTAAAAGGAAAACACATATCAATAACTACCTTAAATATAAATGGATTAAATGCTCCAACCAAAAGACATAGACTGGCTGAATGGATACAAAAGCAAGACCCATATATATTCTGTCTACAAGAAACCCACTTCAGACCTAGGGACACATCCAGACTGAAAGTGATGGGATGGAAAAAGATATTCCATGTAAATGGAAATCAAAAGAAAGCTGGAGTAGCAATTCTCATATCAGACAAAATAGACTTTAAAATAAAGACTATTACAAGAGACAAAGAAGGACACTACATAATGATCAAGGGATCAATCCAAGAAGAAGATATAACAATTGTAAATATTTATGCACCCAACATAGGAGCACCTCAACACATACGTCAAATGCTAGCAGCCATAAAATGGGAAATTGACAGTAACACTATCATAGTAGGGACTTTAACACCCCACTTTCACCAATGGACAGATCATCCAAAACGAAAATAAATAAGGAGTCACAAGCTTTAAATGACACATTAAACAAGATGGACTTAATTGATATTTATAGGACATTCCATCCAAAAATGGCAGATTACAGTTTCTTCTCAAGTGCGCAAGGAACATTCTCCAGGATAGATTATATCTTGGTTCACAAATCAAGCCCTGGTAAATTTAAGAAAATTGAAATCGTATCAAGTATCTTTTCTGACCACAATGCTATGAAACTAGATATCACTTACAGGAAAAAAAAACTGTAAAAAATACAAACACATGGAGGCTAAACAATACATTCCTAAATAATCAAGAGATCACTGAAGAAATCAAAGAGGAAATCAAAAAATACCTAGAACAAATGATAATGAAAACACGAAGACCCAAAACCTAAAAAGCAAAAGCAGTTCTAAGAAGGAGGTTTATAGGAATACAATCCTACCTCAAGAAACAAGAAACATCTCAAATAAACAACCTAACCTTACACCTAAAGGAATTAAAGAAAGAAGAACAAAAAAACCCCAAAGTTAGCAGAAGGAAAGAAATCATAAAGATCAGATCATAAATAAATGAAAAAGAAATGAAGGAAACAATAGCAAAGATCAATAAAACTAAACGCTGTTTCTATGAGAAGATAAACAAAATTAATAAACCATTAGCCAGACTCATCAAGAAAAAAAGGGAGAAGACTTACATCAACAGAATTAGAAGAAAAAAGGAGAAGTAATAACTGACACTGGAGAAATACAAAGAATCATGAGAGATTACTACAAGCAACTGTATGCCAATAAAATGGACAACCTGGAGGAAATGGACAAATTCTTAGAAAAGCACAACCTTCCGAGACTGAACCAGGAGGCAACAGAAAATATAAACAGACCAATCACAAGTAATGAAATTGAAACTGTGATTAAAAATCTTCCAACAAACAAATGTCCAGGACCAGATGGCTTCACAGGTGAATTCTATTGAACATTTAGAGAAGAGCTAACACCCATACTTCTCAAACTCTTCCAAAAAATTGCAGAGGAAGGAACACTCCCAAACTCATTCTATGAGGCCACCATCACCCTGATACCAAAACCAGACAAAGTTACTACAAAAAAGAAAATTACAGACCAATATCACTGATGAATATAAATGCAAAAATCCTCAACAAAATACTAGCAAACAGACTCCAACTGCACATTAAAAGGATCATACATCATGATCAAGTGGGGTTTATCCTAGGAATGCAAGGATTCTTCAATATTCGCAAATCAATCGATGTGATACACCATATTAACAAACTGAAGGATAAAAAACATATGATAATCTCAATAGAAGCAGAAAAAGCTTTCAACAAAATTCAACAACCATTTATGACAAAAACTCTCCAAAAAGTTGGCATAGAGAGAATTTACATCTAAAGGCCATATATGACAAACCCATAGCGAACATCATTCTCAACGGTGAAAAACTGAAACCATTTCCACTAAGATCAGTGCCCACCCTCACCACTAATGTTCAACATAGTTTTGGACGTTTTAGCCACAGCAATCCGAGAAGAAAAAGAAATAAAAGGAATCCAAATCAGAAAAGAAGTAAAACTGTCACTGTTTGCAGATGACATGATACTATACATACAGAATCCTAAAGATACTCCCAGAAAACTACTAGTACTAATCAATGAATTTGGTAAAGTAGCAGAATACAAAATAATGCACAGAAATCTCTTGCATTCCTATACACAAATGATGAAAAATCTGATAGAGAAATTAAGGAAACACTCCCATTTATTATTGCAACAAAAGAATAAAATACCTAGGAATAAACCTACCCAAGGAGACAAAAGACCTGATGCTGATGAAAGAAATTAAACATGATACAAACAGATGGAGAGATATACCATGTTCTTGGATTGGAAGAATCAACATTGCGAAAATGACTATACTACCCAAAGCAATCTACAGATTCAGTGCAATCCCTATCAAACTACCAATGCCATTTTTCACAGAGCTAGAACAAAACATTTCACAATTTGTATGGAAACACAAAAGACCCTGAATAGCCAAAGCACTCTTGAGAAAGAAAAACTGAGCTGGAGGAATCAGGTTTTCTGACTTCAGACTATACTACAAAGCTACAGTAATCCAGACAGTATGGTACTGGCACAAAAACAGAAATATACCTCAATGGAACAGGATAGAAAGCCCACAGATAAACCCATGCACATATGGTCACCTTATCTTTGATAAAGGAGGCAAGAATATACAATGGAGGAAAGACAGCCTCCTCAATAATGGTGCTGGGAAAACTGGACAGCTACGTGTAAAACAATGAAATTAGAACACTCCTTAATACCACACACAAATATAAACTCAAAATGGATTATAAACCTAAATATAAGGCCAGACACTATAAAACTCTTAGAGGAAAACATAGGCAAAACACTCTATGACATAAATCACAGCAAGACCCTTTTTTGACCCCCCTCCTAGAGAAATGGAAATAAAAACAAAAATAACCAAATGGGACCTAATGAAAGTACTTTTGCACAGCAAAAGAAACCATAAACAAGACAAAAAGACAACCCTCAGAATGGGAGAAAATATTTGCAAATGAAGCAACTGACAAAGGATTAATCGCCAAAATATTACAAGCATCTGATGTAGCTCAATATCTAAAAAACAAACAACCCAATCCAAAAATGGGCAGAAGACCTAAATAGACATTTCTCCAAAGAAGATATACAGATTGCCAACAAACACATGAAAGGATGCTCAACATCACTAATCATTAGAGAAATGCAAATCAAAACTACAATGAGGTATCACCTCACACCAGTCAGAATGGTCATCATCAAAAAATCTACAAACAATAAATGCTGGAGAGGGTGTGGAGAAAAGGCAACCTCTTGCACTGTTAGCGGGAATGTAAGTTGATACAGCCACTATGGAGAACAGTATGGAGGTTCCTTAAAAAACTAAAAATAGAACTACCATATGACCCAGCAATCCCATAACTGGGCATATACCCTGAGAAAACCATAATTCAAAAATAGTCATGTACCACAATGTTCATTGCAGCACTACTTACAATAGCCAGGACCTGGAAGCAACCTAAGTGTCCATCAACAGATGAATGGATAAAGAAGATGTGGCACATATATACAACAGAATATTACTCAGCCATAAAAAGGAATGAAATTGGGTCATTTGTAGAGATGTGGATGGATCTAGAGCCTGTCATACAGAGTGAAGTAAGAGAAAGAGAAAAACAAATACTGTATGCTAAGACATATATATGGAATCTAAAAAAAAAAAAAATGGTTCTGAAGAACCTAGGGGTAGGACAGGAATAAAGACGCATACGTAGAGAATGGACTTGAGGACATGGGGAGGGGGAAGGCTAAGCTGGGATGAAGTGAGAGAGTGGCATGGACATATATATACTATCAATGTGAAATAGCTAGTGGGAAGCAGCCACATAGCACAGGGAGATCAGCTCGGTGCTTTGTGACCTCCTAGAGGTGTGGGATAGGGAGGGTGGGAGGAAGATGCAAGTGGGAGGGGATATGGGGATATATGTATACGTATAGCTGATTCACTTTGTTATACAGCAGAAACTAATACAACAATGTAAAGTAATTGTACTCCAATAAGGATTTTTTTAAAAAAAAAACAAACAATTGTTACTGGTTTGCAACGAGAGGGGGATAGCACCTAAGAGCAAGAGACAGAAACATTGATAAAAATTTGACACAGTCCTTTTATGTCTATCGAATCTAACCAAAAAATCAAGGCTTGAAAAAAAAAAAAAGATGCATAGAAGGCAGAAGGAAAGATAAAAAGCAGAGTTAACTGTGTTTAAAAAAATGTTGAGAGTGGCTATGGAACTGACTGGAAGCAATATATCAGAAGCCGATTAAATTTCTGAGAGAACTGTTAAAGAAACTAGGAGCCTCTGGTAAAAGAAGTAGCTATCTGAATTTCTACAAGGCACTCTGACTCTAGTCATCAAAAACTTTTCTTCCTTCATTTCTCTTCTATTCTCGGAAGCTGTGTGAAACAATACTGGGACTCCAAACTTACATTAATGGGAAGTGGGCTGGGAAAGCTACGTAGCCCTGACACTGGGCACCTTCCTCTTTGCCCACTGCAGATGTTTTCGTGGAGGCTCATGAACAGGCAGAACTTTCCAGAGGATTGCAGCAGGAGCCATTGAGAACATAAATAAAATACGCTGGGGACAATTTGAGGAGAAGTATCATTTGATTACCTTAGCCACATAGACAAACACACCAGGGTGTTTTTGGGTCAGAATATTTATATTGTTTTCATAAAACAATCCCACATAGTTAAGTTGGTTAAGTGAAACAGATTCTTCTCTCCTGGATAAGATGAACTCCCACACCTCCTATGTATAATTTAAAATATTCTTATTAGAATTTAAAACTAAAATTTCAGTAACCACTGAAATAATTCAGAAATCACTAAGTTACTTCAATCTAATGTGAATGGAAAGCTTTTTTTTTTCTTTTTCCCCACTAACCTAATTTTAAAAACAAAAAAAATATTAAGGGTTTTTTTTCAAATAATGAGCTGATATAATTGTTATATTACTCACATATACACAATCCCTAACAAAGCATATAACCACATCATACTATTGGGATTAGTATCAAAAATGCCAAGACAGGAGATGCTTTTATCAATAATTTATCCCTATACACCAACTACCATTATTATCATTTCATCACTTTCTTTTGCCACTGATAGGAAAGGTTTTAAAAAATTCACACTGCCTTAGCTATTTCTAAAATTCTGAAGAGAAGCAATGTTCTTACACCACTGATTTGGCTAGAAGTACTAATTTCAGTTGGAATTTCTCTCTGTTCAGCCTACCTCCTTCCTCATTTTCTATGAGTAGTCAAAATAGCAGAGTATCACTTTTGGAGTGACATGGCATTTCAGGAAAAGCCCACACGACAACTGTTTAAAATATTTTTTGCAAGCTTCTGACTGAGAAATACAACACAGACAATTTGGAGAAGGATTTAATTATACTCAGATTCTATAATAGCAGGAGAGAATAAGATGTGGGAATTTAAAAAAATGGACAAGATTATGAATCCAGCATTTAATTGAGCACCTTCTACGTGCAAGACTTCTCATTGGGAACCAGCTGGGAATATAAACATGAATAGAGCAAGACTAGTTATGAACAGAAACGATGTGACAGGGCAGGCTTCCCCCCTGACCCATCCCATGCTGAAATATAGAAAAGGTTAAGGTTACAAAAAGGGAACTTTTTAAAGCAAAGGTAGAGACAGGCACTCTTTTGAGCAGGAGATGCTCTTCCTCTTTAGGTCTCCTTTTATCCTCAGAAGCTGAAGGTCACCACTCCTTATCTATCAGCAGAGACAAATCTGAGACTAACAATCTCCCTAACAGGCCAGACACAACAATGGTACAAAGAGATAAAAAAATTGATGACTGCTGGGTTGAGGGAAGGGAGGAAAATGGAGAGAGAGCTAAAGGGAGAGGACCCAGGAGGGATGTCTCTGCCAAGAGCAGAGAATGGATTTTGCCACGTGGTGTGTCTCAAGAGACTAGGACTAAATTCCACGAGTAGAACTCAGTAAAAGAGCTGAAAAGGCTAAAGAAGGAAGTCTAGAATCTTCTTCACCCTGGGGACTGAATAGGAGTGGGAACAGATTGCTTGAAGCTGAAGAGACCTAACACTCTCCTTTCCAGCTGGGAATTCGTTAGAAAAGGGCACTTCTATTACCCTAATGAGGCTCCACAAAGAGGACTGAGGAAGCACTTCAAATACCACAATGGCAATGTTAAGTGGGATATTCTCCTAGGTGTTTAATTCCCCTCCTCTGGTAGGCGGGGCCATGTGCAGGGCAGGTTCAAGGTGAGCGTTACCTGGGTCTCAAGTTATGATTTGGTCTCAAGGTCCTTCTGGCCTCAAAAGGCATAAATGACATGCACAGGGCCAAAGACGTCCTGGAGAGACCACTTCTAAATAAGAATTACAAAATGAGATCTCCAATGAAAATAAGAGCTCATTTAAAGATGTAAAACTGGAGTGAATGGAAAATACAAACCAAATGAGGTAAGGAAGGAGGAATTATCTTATGAAATAAAAAAGAGAAAGAAGTGGGAGAACTGCAGATACTCAATGGAGGGGCCCAGGGTGTACAGCATGGGGCTGTCACAGGCTTAGCTGGGCCAGAAAGAGCACTTACAAAGCGTTTGAATCTGGCATATGGTATCAGAGGTACAAATAAGCCATGAATGGGAATTCAAAACTGGGAATGAGAGGAAGCTTCATGATGAGTTAAGCCAGGCCAGTAAGGCACGTAAGATCTCACCAGAGAGAGATGGAGGAAGAAGATACACCAGGAAATCAAAATCATAATGACCAAAGGAAACAGAAAATGAGTACATCTGATCAGCTGAATATTGAAGAGTACAATTTTGCTGGAACAAAGGGCACATTAAATAATAAAAGTGGTTTGAAAGGTAGCCTTAGGCTACATGAATTGTGACCTTTTTTTGACAAGCAGTGGGGAAGTTCTTAAAAATTTGGAAGGAAGTCAAAAGCTTAGCAAAAGCCTCTGTAATGTCAATAATGGCTGCAATGTTATAAACTGTACTTAAAAGTAAAAGGATCAGAAGCTTCAGTGCATTGGGTTTGTTTGTGCAGGTTGGGAGGCTGTAAAATACAGCGGTCACAATCATGCTATTTAGAAATATTTTCTAAAGCCAATTTAGAAGAGAACTGCCATCAGCAAACAGTTCCAGAAAAACAATATCCTAAATATAACTATGATCCTTTTTTAAAGCAATTTGAAATTTGTAATATCTAGTTAGATGTTTTCAAATAATGTTCCCCGTGAACAGAAGAACAGAAAAGGCCCCAAACTCAGGCCAGAGAACAATAAAACATATCAATCATGAAATACACAAAATTATTTCCAAAATATATGCAAATTTACCTTAGTAGACTAACATATCCTAGACTCAAACTGTAAACTGGCTACATTCACTAGCATACTATAACATAAATATATTCACTTCTTTATTCTCCAAAAAGAAAATGATGGGATTTGAGAAGTATTCATGCTGAGAGAAGAAATATTTACTGAAGATACACCCATCTAGTAAAATTAACTATATATAATACCTCTGCATTTGAGAGTGCTTATTTTTACCTGGAGCTGTAATACATACATTTGTTTCCATCACTTTGCCGCTTTTTGCAGCAAGGTGCCTATAACATAGGATTAAAGGCTCCAGAATGTCTGTAATAAGGAAATAAACTTTCTCTTTTTCAATACTAACACTCTTGCAACCACAAGAACTCAAATACAAGATTTACAAGTTCGTGAGCCAGAAAAAGAAGAACCGAAGTATCATCTTCCAGCATAGACTCATATTTGCAAATGGTAGATAAGAAAAGAAAGAGCTCACTTTTTACCCAGCTGTGATATTTTGTTTCCAAAAGCCTAACACCATCTATAGGAGAAATGCATCTACCTTACACCCCCTTGAAGGACTACATGGAGGTATGTGGAAGGAATTAGGAACAGGCACTGAAAGTAGGATAAAATAAGCCCCTTTCTGCTGTTGAAAGATCAGGCCTGAATTTCAGCTTAACCTTTTTTTCCTTCTATCTAATTTTGACACCAAGCAGAACAGAGATCCATAACTGATGCTGGGTAATGGCTTATGAGATCAGATAAACATTTGCTTCAGACCACAACTCTGCTTCTTCCTACCTGAGTTATCTTGGGACATTTATTTAATCTCACTGAACCTCAGGTCCCTGAAGTTTAAAAGTGGAATATTACTACATACTTCAAGAGGTTGTTAAGGGAATTCAGAAATGATGTATGTAAAAATTACTGAATATTAGATTTCTTAAAATATGAATTTCCTACATTTCCCTTCACAAATTTGATACATACTCCTTTTTAGGATAACATATTTAGTGTAGAAATTTAAAAAAAATAAAATTATCCATAATTTCGCTACCTTAAATGAATGGCTGAAAATACTTTTGTATGTTTCAATCTAATCTCTTCAGCATGTATGTGTTTGAGTATATATACATATTTTCAAACAATATTTTACAAAATATGGTAAAACATTCCAAGTATGTTTTGTAAATAGTACATTTAAGACTTACAGAAATGAAAAATTTTGGAGTACTTTCATCTCTCCATCCGTTCTTTTATTGATTTCTTCCTTCTCTTTCATGCTAAAGAGACCTACATTACTTTGATGTTAGATAAATATCTATGTTATCGTCAAGTTCTTTCCTGCTTTCTTTTTTACATTCAATCCTTTGATCCATCTGGAATTTATTTTTATAATGTGAAGTAAAGGCCTAAATATTCTTTCCAAAGACAGCCAGTTTTTCCAGAATCAGTTCCGAAATAATCCTTCCTTTGTTTACTAATTTAAATGCCACTTTCATCACATACTTGAACAAGAACAAGGTGCCAATATGTTTTAACTCATGTACCAACTTTGATAGCCTAACAGTGCCTGCCTGGAGTATTCTGAGACCATGTCCAGGCCCAGCAGGGAAGGGCGCCCAGGTAACTTATAACGGAATGATTGCCATGGGGAGGAAGATAGGAGAAGATGGTAACTATGCCACAAATGTGCCATCCTTGCACTAGTTAATTAGTTTCTGCATTTTCCAGCTCAATTCCCTTGCAGCTTTTTGATATATTTTAACATCTTGTAGCCCAGGTGCCCTTTAATATTCCTTCTTAATCAAATTATTTATGGCTGGTCTTTAATGTTTATTATTCCAGATGATTGTAATATTCTCTTTAAAAGTGTCCTAAAGAATTTTTTTAGGATTATAGTAGCAGTAAATTTATTTTAAAAAATGAAGATTATCTTTACAACAATGAGCCCTTCTAGCCAGAAACATAAGTTGCTCCATTTATTTAGTCATGCATTCTCTTAATTAAAAAAAGTGTATTCATACATGATATATGTATACATACACATTCATAACTAGATTTTTTCATTATATGTCCAGTACTTGTTTGTTAAGTTTGTTCCTATATATTTTATATTATTTGTTGCTATCATGAATGGAGATATTTTTTTGTTACATTTTCTATATGATTATTTAAAACTATCACTTTTATACATATGTTACATCCTTCTAACTTACTATTCCCTAATGTTATTTCTAATAATTTTCTGCTGACATATTTTGACCTTCTAGGTAGGCAATGACATCACAGTTGAAATCATTAGATCTCTATCTGGAATCTTCTCACGTGTCTCCTTCTTTATTGCCATCTTCCACTTACCCACTTTAAACTACACACTCCATGGAAGGGGACCTTTCCCGTCCTGTGCATGACTTGCTCTCCAGTGCCTAGAATGGTGCTTGCCACATAGCAGAGGTTCAATAAATATTTGCTGAATGACTGTTGCTTGAAATAAAATAATCTTCCAAAAATAACAGCAATGTCCTCTTCATATTTCTAAGAGTTATATCTCAAAATTTTGATTCCTGACTTAATACAGAGACTAGAACCTCATGAATACCATCATGGAGGTAGCTATTTTTTCTTGTTCTTTACCAAGAATGTCAATGGTATTTCTCTATTACATATGACTGATGCTTAAATATTGGCTTGGGAATAACCTGTTACTGTTAAGAAAGCATCTTTCTATAACTAACTAACTAACTAATTTGTTTCTTGTTTTTTGGGGTTTTTTTAAATAGAGATTTAACATGGACTCCGTTTTGGAGATTTCCTAAAAGATCACCATGTAGGTTTTCTCTTTTCATTTACCAAGGTGATTTACTGTTTCAATGAAAACAATTTGGGAGAGAGGGGTTTCCAGACCATCTTGAGGTGTTAATATTGATTCTACCCAGAAAAACATCACCCACACACAAATTTGTATTTAACCTTAGAGATCCACAAGTTTGTATAAAATTTGTATAAAAACAAGTTTAATGTCTTTTAATGAAAAGGCATTAAATATTTTCATAAACTATCCAAGAGTCCATATACCAGAGTCTAAAAACCATGAAACAGGGGACTTCCCTGGCCGTCCAGTGGTTAAGGCTCCACGTTCCCAATGCTGGGGGCACTAGTTCGATCCTTGGTCGGGGAACTAAGATCCCATATTCCACGTGGCCAAAAAGAAGAAAAAAGAAAAAAAAAGAGAAGAAAAAAAACCCCCATGAAACAAGCAACCTAAAAGCATGTAAAACATTAAAATATTTTCTAATATTAAATATACTGCCAAATCCTCAAATAAGACACATAATATCAGGATGTATTTTTCCTAAAATGCACTCTTAACTTATTTGACTTCTATATTTGTCTCTAATCAACATTTATTTTGAAAATGATTTCCTTCATATTTTTTCCATAGCATTATTTCTAAATTTTAGTATTTAGTGTATAGTTTACTTGGTCTTTCTTACCTTTTAAGCATAGTCTGAAATGTGCCTATTAATTGTAGTTTTATCCCATCCCAACATTTTGATACATGATCTCATCATTGCCACTGTTTTTTTTTGGCCGTGCTGTGTGGCTTGTGGAATCCTAGCTCCCTGACCAGGACCAGGGATCGAACCCAGGCCCTCGGCAGTGAGAGTGCAGAGTCCTAACCACTGAACTGCCAGGGAATTCCCAACACTATTTTCTTAATTGTCAATAATTACAGTTTTGATTTCCATTTTGATCCAAAAATTTAGAAAAGAAGTTTTCTTTTCATGTCTCCATGATTTTTTATTTAAACCTTCATTTTAATTTCTACTTTATTGCTTTGTGTTAAGATAATGTAAACTGTGCTCCTTCTAGTTTGAAATATTTATTCAACCACATTAATTACATCCTCCAAGCTTTTTCCTAAACCATTTGTCAAAGACCCAGAATAATTGTGTTTCCAACACAATTAATCTACTTTTTCAAAAGTTTTACTTTATAAATATGAAGAGACAGCTTTCTAGAACTCCAGAGAGCTGGAAGTAAAGATATTTGGGGGGGACCCCAGGATACTAGGTGTTCTTTCCCTCCAGATGAGGATGCAGCTTTGCAAATAACACACTTGTTTAAAGAACAAAAGCCCCTTTAAGAGAAGCTTATAGAGTGTCAGTGGGTGTTCTTCTGGAATGGTGATGGAAGCCCGTGTGCAGATGGATTCCAACATAGCAAGAATTCAGCCTCCCTTTGGTCTCTGTGAGGACTGTATCTATGACAGGAGAGTCAAGGGCAACTGCGTTGGGGGCAAAGGAAAAACCAGGCACAAATTTGCTGCATCCTTCCTCTCTGTTCAGCCAACTATATTCTGCTTAATCATGAACCCTTGGCAAACTTACAACTAACGTTTGGGTCTCTTCCTAGCTTTTCTGAATCACTGAACTGTAGCAATGCAACTTAATCAATGCAATTTAATTTGCTGCTCTTTGTATTTTTAGTATATAAAGTGTCACAGTTGTGTTTTCACTGTGGATGCTTCTTTAAATTATATAAAGTAAGTCCATTTATTTCTCATTTAATGTTTTTTGACTTACATTCTATGAGTTATTATATCATTTTCCCTATTTGTACTTAGCTTATATATTTTCACCTATTATTTGATTTTCAACTTACTGTGTCATTTGTTTTAGACCTTTTGGAAACAGGCTATTTTTAAGCCTAATCTGAGAGATCCCCTTTGTCTTTTAAAGTGGAAATTTGATGCATTTGTATTAATTGGCATAATTATATGTCTCATTTTACCTAGGGATCAAACACTTTATTTTAGGAATTCAACTGGTTTGAGAGCAATACTAAAATGAGTTACGTCATTCATTCTACTCCAGGTAGGGAAAAGCATGAAGGACATCACTTCTACTTTTTGGTGACTTTCTTGGATAAGAGTTAGTCACAAGATACAAATCCAAGGGTGTCCAGGCAGTTCAAACTAATCCTCTCCATTCCCCAGAGTCTATATGGAATGGAGATTCCTTAGATCTGTTCAAAAAAACCACAGGTGAGAGTCAGGAAACAGAGACACTGTAATTATTTACCAATAATGCACTGTGAGTCCCAAAGAAACAACTACACAACGAAAAAATACAGTCCTCCCACTAAAATAGAAAAATAAATATTTTAAAAAAATCAGTAACTTTGTGACAGATTCTGAAACTAAAGACAGAAAAGAGTTGCATACTTAAGGTTAATCTTAAAATTTAAAAACTGATTGTGAAGTTAGATTTGTGTGTGTGTGAGTTCAACAAAACATAATTGGTGGGGTACCCAATTTCTTACCTAATTCGGTTCAATTTCTGATATAGAGCAGAAAACCATTTAGAGCTAGGATACTGCCATATGTTCAAGGATCCATGAAAAAATGATTTCCCTAAGAAGATGTTCACAAGATAAACAGGTTTCTTGTTGTAAGACAGAACAGTTATTTCTCTAGTATATATGAATTTGGGACCTCTTTGCTACATTGCAAATTTAAATGTTTGCTCTACTGAAAGAAATACTAGGAACCAAACAGCAACTACTAACAGAAGATAATATAGTTACAATTTCAATCTATATTTATCTAAGAATTAATATAAACTGATCAATGACATACTAAACACAACGTAGCTCTTATATTCATTCCCTTAAGGGCATCTTCTATTATTAAGAGACCCAAATTTCTGAGTGGTGATTTTCAAAAAAGTATTACTAAAAAGAGAAGTCATTTATGAGTTATAAAATTATAAATTTCAATAACTGCATGTCAAGTAAAAACACAGATCCCTATGTGTAGTACGAATAATGATTTTTAGATATAAATCTTTCAAAAAGCAAGCTTTGGTTTCACTTTGGCATTTGAAAAAAACTAATGTGACCTTAGCTCAAATAACCAATTACAGCTTTAGATAAAATTGAATTAAGAGAAGGCTTTCCATATTTAGTTCTACTAAAAACAATACAGATGTCATTTAATAAAAACAAGATCTCTTTGCTATCTGCTTTATCACTTCAATTGCTCAGACATATTGAAGTGAAGGCATTTTGTTTTGTTTTCATATGAGCTCTGCTTTTATAAAATTTATGTTTACTCCAAAATAGACTATACATTTACAAAAACATATTTATATGTATATAAACACATGTGCATAAATAAATATATACCTACATTAGATATAGATGTATATAAAATTCACTTTATTCTGATAAACATCCACAGGGGAAAAATTAGATTACTAAAATTCAACTACTTATGGTTAGGCTCCTTTCCTCCCTAATTCTTTTTTCTTTTTTTTCTTTTGCGATACGCGGGCCTCTCACTGTTGTGGCCTCTCCCGTTGCGGAGCACAGGCTCCGGACGCGCAGGCCCAGCGGCCATGGCTCACGGGCCCAGCCCCTCCGCGGCATGTGGGATCTTCCCGGACCGGGGCACGAACCCGTGTCCCCTGCATCAGCAGGCGGACTCTCAACCACTGTGCCACCAGGGAAGCCCATTCTTCTTCTTTTTTTTTTTTTTTTATAAATTTATTTATTTTTGGCAGCATTGGGTCTTCGTTGCTGTGCACGGGCTTTCCCCAGTTGCGTTGAGCGGGAGCCACTCCTCACTGGGTGCACGGGCCTCTCACTGCGGTGGACTCCCTTTTTGCCAAGCACGGGCTCTAGGTGCGTAGGCTCAGTAGTTGTGGTGCACAGGCCCCGCTGCTCCGCGGCATGTGGAATCTTCCCAGACCAGGGCTCGAACCCGTGTCCCCTGCATTGGCAAGCGGACTCTTAACCACTGCACCACCAGGGAAGCCCCCTAATTATTCTTAATATGAATATAATCCATTCTTAGCTATTTTTATCTGGCATTATTATAAAAGCATTATATTATAATATGATCAACAATGAAATAAAATATATATTTTCTAAACATAAATGAATACATAATATAAATACAAAATATGTATACACAAATATATATCTATCTGCACACTAAATGATTTACTCTCCCAGATATTCAGCTGTGGCATTTTTTAAACTAAAAAGAACATTTATATTTGCTTTGACATTCGTACAGTTGAAACTCCTTTGACCTGTCACCTGCTAGTTACCTTAATAATCTCTTTTATGTTTTCCTAAACCTGCACTAAATCATCCAGTCATATTTGCTAGTCCCTAGGTGCTACCAGTAAGGGCTCAGTAGACAAAGAGTGGCACCTAATTTAGCTATTATGTCCCCCTGTTTTTTCAAGTCTCTAGATTTACTAGTTTTGTTCCAGCTACTGAGGAATCTGAGACTTTCCTTAGGTTTTCTGGAATTAAAGTTACGTATTTTTCAGTGTGTAAAACTGAACCACTTCCATGTTCCCTTGTCTATTTAAAAGACCAAGTTTCTACTTTAAATCTAGAGAACAATAGGAGAAGTAATAAAAAACAAAATCCTTCTCGTTATATGAATAACTGTAGATTTAAAAATGCTTAATGTATTGACATCTTTAACAATGAATCATTACATCATTACTATCCTTGGAGGATGAAACATAAAAGACTGATCAGAATAGGTGTTCAATATATATCCACAGCCTGCCTGATTTACTGAAAGAATAAAATACACCTGAAATCTGGAGGCTGATATTTAAATTTCAAATCATACTAAACACCTTTACCACATTCACTCTGATAAGAGGATTTAAGACTTCCATTATCTTTACTATACTTAAGCTTTGACCAAAACAATTATCATGCATATTTGTGGACATTGAGTATATTTTCCATTCTTAAAGAAAAAAAAAATAGAAGAAATTTTCCTAATAAGGAATTAATGTAATTAATAAATATTACTGACAAGTAAAACAGCTGCAGCATTTTGTAGGTAAAACTACTGCTCATTTTAAAGGAAGCCTCCAGAAAATCAAGATACCAATTTTTTAAAGAGGGAAAGCAGTAATGATGAATTAAAGTGCCTGTAAAGTAGGAGTTCTAGGCTAGAGATGACCAAAGCGTTGGCCCATAAGAAATTTCCAGGCTATGGATTGGATCTTAGCCTCAGCAACTCTGAGAGCTCTTGCTTAATTCAAGCAAAAGGAAGGGAACATTACATTAGCATTATGGTTAATAGCCAAAACTACTATCAGTGTGGTGCCAGAATTATTTAATGATTTCCAGGATCCCGCAGCAACAGAAATATACGATAATTTGTTCAATAATTTAATGGTAAAAATGGAAATATGTGTCAATTTAGGGTGCCAGAGTGTGCAATATGGCAAATATACTGAATCAAAGCATTCTGCATGTGAAACATGAGGGAAAATATGCATTTATTCTGTGGAATAATTATGGCATGAAAGCCAGTTTAGTCTTATTTTTTATAATACTTATGTCTCAGATACAGAATTATTATGAATGGACACATTTCACATCATATTTAGAAGAGAAACTATAATTCTGCTTATAGACTAAATTTATTTTGATAAAATTTGTAACTGAGCAGAGTACCTCTTCCTTCACAGTGTCCTTTGGCCCAAGCAACATCCATGTCATGTTCTCTAATCATTGCCCTTCATGTTGACCTCTCATGTCTCTCACTCCCTCAAGGGCCTTACTTCTTAGACTACCTCCTCCTTAGGCTCGTTCCCAATCCTCGCTTAAACTTCGCACACAGCAGCTCTGTCCCAGAAGAGTCATCAAGATCTCCTGGCCTCTTTTTTAAAATTACCCAGCTAACTAAACAATAATTCTCCATATCAATAATTGAAACATTTGTATGATCTTGCCTATTCTTCATAAAAAATAACCTGTGTTACACAGGAATTTGCATAAAACATTGCTTTTATATTTTTTTCATAGATATTATGCTATTTCATCTCAAAAACATGACATCAGGATTAGCATTAGAGGACAGATACTAATGCCTTCTCTATATATTGAAGGAATGGATACAAAGTTGTGAAGTGATGTGACTAGGGTCATGTAGCTGGTTAGAACCAAGCAGGATTCAGTCCTGGATTCAGATGCCTGTCTCAGAGCTCTAAGGGGCAGGGCCACCACCAGCCCATGCTAGTGTGAATGCAGCTCCACACAGGGTTTGAGGCTGATTAAAAAGAGGGCAGGCTGGATTTTAGCATCCACTCAACCCTTAGCCAGGTGCCAATGTGCAGGGTCCCATCTGTACCACCTATGTGGTGGCTCAACTAAGGGGAAAGGAAAAGGACAATTTATTAAAACCCTGATATATATCAAGCCCATTATATAAATTACCTACTTTATTCTCACAAACGACCTTACATAGTAGGTGTTATCCCACACATTTTATAGGGAGGAAAATAAACTTCTATGCGGTTAAGTGATCCTGTTCAAGGGCACACGGCTAATAAATCATGGAAAAGTAAAACTCAAAACCGGGTAAGCCTGACTGCTTAACTTTGATGCCCATCCTCTTTCCTTGGAACACTGCTGCCTCCTATTACATACGTCACAGGGGTGAGAAATATATATATATATATATATATATATATATATATATAGTGATTTAGTGTATAATATACATGCAATATATAGATAGACAGAGGTAGACAGAGAGACAGAGACATAGTTTAGTGAATAAACATTCATTCAGACTAAAAGAAACATATCTAACAGAGAACTAATCACATTCTAACTCCATTTTATGATTTAAATAATGCATATATTCTAAAAATTTTTACAGCACCAATAATTTAATATCTGCCATTATTATTAGAAGTACTCAGCTCAAATACCTAATTATAGAGTGCTTTTCATATTTCTAAAAATATCAAGTATCAACCACAAAAAAAGTAATTCAAAGGCTCACAAGTGTTAAGTCTAGTATTTCTCTTTAATAGTTAGCATGTCTTAAATGCCAGAGAAAATACATAAGTTTTTTTCCAAAACAAATGAATTTCCAAGGCAGAGCTGAAAAATGTCAATGATCTGTAAAGAAGGGTTACCTCAAGAGTTCAGGTTTTGGTGTGTTCCTTTCAAAGCTCCATCAGTTTCACCTGGATTTCAAGGGAAGCAGCATTGCAAATGTGGCACTTATATCTCATTTCCTGCATGGAATCTCTAAGCTACTATGAAATCCCATTAAAGTAGAAAAATGTCTTCAAATAAAAGGAAGTGCATCAGAATTTCTGAATTACTTGGACACAAAATTCAACAGAATAGCTGTTAATATCAGCATTATGACCCTGTAAATATATACATTCATGTATCATAATAACCTCATAAGGTAGACTCTCTTATTATTCCCGTTTTAGAGATGAGAATAATAAACTGAGAAAGAGAAACACTTAAATGATCATTTTATCTTTCTCATGTTAGAAAAAATTTACTATAGGTTCTCATTAAAAATTTTCTGAAACAAGATGCACTTTGCATAAATGATAACTTTAAATAAGTAAACAAACACACCCAGCTTTTCTCACTATACTATAAAAGTAACATGTTCAGTAGAGCTCAACTACAACTGCAGATAAAAAACTCAAGACTTTTGGCTCCAATTTATTTATGTTTTGAACCAAAGTAAACAAATGACTATTCAGATATAAAATTTCTAGTTTGTTAAAATACACAGCTTTGGATAGAATAATTAGTTATATGGCTACCTGTACAAGATGCCTTACCCTTCTTATAATCCATAATATCTAGCCACTATCGTAGCATTGCCAATATAATCACCAGAGTCATCCAACAAAACCAAGTCGGCCAGAAGCTATTCAGCTGCTCAAGAAAGATTTTTCTATTACTGGTAAGTCATGGGCTAGACTAGGTCTGGTCTGAGTCCAGCTTGGTGTCATCTTTAAAATTTTGCAGGAAATAATTACAGCTCTGTCCCTCTTATCCTTCTATAAAAACGTTTTCAACCATTCAAGAATGACCCTAAGAGTGTCATTAGGACATATAGGAAGGGGTGCCTATACTAATCAAAGCCTTTAAAGGATCAAAACTTTTATTTAACTCCTGAAGTGATCTTGAGCTAAGTCTAAACCCAGACCTGGCAAGCAGATCACTCTTGCCTCATAAGCTCTCTGCTGTTGGTTCAGCCACTGCTCTGTCATGCCTGTTCTGGGTCTCAGGATTGAAAAGCCCTCTGAAGACCAGCAGGGCAAGCTACTGCTCTGTGCAGCTCACTGGTGTCCATGTAATTCATTCTTGCTGGACAGTCTGATATTCCCACAGCTGCAACCACTGTGTTGAATCTTCCTAGCCCAGTGGTTCTCAAATCCATCTGCATATTGGAATCACCAGGAAAGCTTTCAGAAATACTAATGCTTGGGCCTCAACAAAGACCAAACCTGAATTTGTTAGGCATCTGTTACTTGGGGCTGGCTGAGCTCATTCAGATTACATGAATGCCTCATCTGCAGTGAAAACTGATTCAAGGAGATAATCAGTGTCATTGGAGGGTCCCATTCAATTTCAATTCAAAAGGTTCCAAAAGTTGGCTTAAGATCTGCTCCTACTTCAAGAATCTCATAACAATAGCACCAGTACTTCAGTGTCCAAATTAAGCAAAGACATATGACGGCTGTCAAAAGATCTCTGAATTGTTTTTGCCCATCACAAGGTAAGTTAGTCTGGGAAATGGAACCAATACATATTTTCTTGACCATAGCATCATGTCAGTGGAAACTGATTCAGAGTTTTTAAACCAACTGCGACACAATAAGGAGGAAAAAACAACTTTCATTCCATAATTATTAAAAAGATATGAGAGAAGAGAGAAAGGATCGCTGTGAAAGGATACAGCAATTAACAATTCACCCATCTGCTTTTGTGCCTGTATACTACTTTCAACATAATTAGTTCCTAATTTTGTTTGTTTGTGATTCTGTTGTAGAACTCCTAGTGTGTCCTAACACATATATTATAATAGACATAATAGATACTAAAACAGTATCTATTTATCTTACTATCTTATACTAGAATACAGTATAAATAGTACACTGTATACTTAACTAGTATCTTACTATCTTATACTAGATACTAGTATCTTACTATCTTACCTTATACTAGAATACAGAAGTCAATGAGATAAAATACACACTCAAAAATATAATTCATCCCAAGCATTCATTTAGTTAACTCCTTTCATCAGAATTTTAGAAAAAAATTTCATTTAAAAAAATTCATTAATCTTCCTTCTTAACATTAAGTTTAACAGTTAATAAAGGTGCTAGATGCATTCTACAGAATAAGCAAATAAAATAAAATCTTCTGCACCTAAACGTCTACATTAAAGTTGTTTTTGAAGGTAAAAAATGTATACCTACGTATTGTTAAACTGAAATCCACACCTCGATTATTGCTGCAGAGCAACTGGCAAGGTTTGTTTAGCAAATTTCATGCCAAGTTTCTGAAGTATGCACCCTACCCCTTTCCACACATAATTCAATATAAACACTTTTCTTCTGACAGACATCTTGAAAGATCAAAGTGCAGAACAAAGGCAAAGAGTGACATGAAGCGCGAGTTCTGGACCTTTGAGATGAATGGATGGATTAGCCAGAAAATTCACGATGACACCTCAGACCTGCAGAAGTGGTTCTGTTTATGTGATTACAGTTTCAATGCTTAGGAGACCCAAAGCTCTAAACAGCAATTTTCCTCTATGCCCCTACAGGAAACCCTGCAATATTTCAACAAGCTCATCCATCAATGCCAATCAGTGCAATTCACCTGACATCTCATTATAGGTTTTAAGCAACTGGCTGTCATCTAGAAGAGGACAAATAGTTCATTACACCAACCATTATGGACCAAATAGAACCCTTATGCAAAATGCATCACACAAAATCCAGTATATTGCCAGCAAGGGCGAGATAAAAGTTAAATAAAAAAACCTGACTATTGTGGAATATGCTTCTTATAGAGCAGAATGATCCAATTGCCTCACACTTATGATTTACAGACTTATAAGAAGCAGTGTTGAGCTTGCTAAACAAAAAAATATGGTTTTATGCCTATCTACTCGAAATAGAGAATTAGATTAGCAGTGAGGTTTTAACTACATAGACTTCTCTGATCTATGGGTAGAAAAAAAAGGAGACTGTTTGGGTTCACGAGCTGGAGTTCAATATTTTCAGCAATTTCCAGCCACCCTCTAAATTAATGTTTTCAGCAGTGTCGTATACCATCATGCTGATTTCAGAATATGGGAACACATCAAAATCCTGGCCCGTGTTACTCCTTTCACTGCTAGCTTGAAAGGATATGCAATTAATTATATTGCAGATTTATGGCATTCTAACTAGAACCACACTGACTGGCTTGCTAGTGAGTACAGGAAGAAGGTAACCCACTTGGGGCTTGAAGAACCTACAGGACTACATGCACAATGGTTTGCAGGAATAAATTACTTTCTTGATAGCTTGTGCTCCAAAAAATTCATACTTTTTTTCCATTTCAGTATCATTATCTCTGTGGACAAGTTATATTGTAGATACAAAAAAAAAAGGGAACTGAAAAAGCAAGTCTTGATCTTAAAAAAAAAAAACAAAAAAACCTCTTCTTGGAATATGCTTTGAACCTACAAAAAAAATTATTGCATTGGCAGGTGGTGGGAAAGTTGACCTTACAATTCCTTCTACCCTAGAATGATTTAAAGATTCTCTATAAACCTTGTTTTCCCCTCAGAGCAACAGTTACACTGATGCAAACAATCCCACTTTGGGATAATGGAGGGACAGACTCAGTGAGAGGCACACTTCCTCAATCATTCCTCTGAGTCTCTCCTTGACTGACCATGAAACACTTTTCAAGACCTGCTCTGCAGCATTCTAAAAAAATTTTTTTAGTATAACATACTAGCTATCTTGAGTTAATTGGTCTAGTGTACAGCTTCCTTTAGTGCAAAGCCCACAGCATTTAGGGGATATTTATTCCACTCATAATTAGAAATTCCACTGAAGGAGTCATTATAGTTATAAAGACTGGATATGAAGCTTGAGATAAAGTATTCTCAAGATTTCAAGGTAAGGATGTAAACTCAAGGATATTTTAAAAAAGGAAAGGAAAGAGAAAAGGGAAAGGAAAAAAAAGAGAGGCTAGATCTGTAATCTAACCCTCTTGGTTAATTTTCAGATAACATGATAAGCATATCATTACAATAGTCTAAATACTCCTACAAAATATAATGTCATAGGTTGTTAATTATTTTTTCCTGAATTTGTGCTCACTAAAAGGGAATTTTTTAAAGTGCAAAAAAAAAAATGGTTTTTGCATCTCAATATTCTACTGTTCCATGAGACAGAACAGACTCTTAAAATAGTTCACTAACAGGATTTCACTTCTTTTTTAATTCAGAAAAGTAAAGGACACGTAGCATGACCTAGTCAACTTTTTTATAGTCGGAGATATGGGAAATATTGGAGTACTTTTCACTTTGAACACATAAAGCATGCTAAAGTAGAACAAAGGAAAAAAATTAAGAAAACCTTAAATATCACATATATAAGTAGTGTGAAAGCACTTAGCCAGGTGGTAGATTTTCAGGGGTGAAAAATGGGCCTAGTAGATTTTTAAACTCATAGCAGATGGAAAAAAAGATAATTGATAATCACTGTGTCTAGGTATTTATAAGGATTTGTGTCAGCAGTATATTCAAGCATAAGGCTGTGCCTGCAGAGTGAATTCAACAATTGGAAACCCGGTTCCTGCTCACAGGAACCACAGAGAGGCACGTCTCTCCTTGGCATGGGCACTGGATATGTGAAGGCTTCAATGTTCAGTTTTCTTGCCTTGAATACAAGTCTGAAACCTGGATATGTTCTTTCTTCCTCAACAGAACTCAAGTGTATCATCATGAAGCTCAGACAGTGGAAACAGTGAATCCTTATAACCAAAAAACAAAGGGGAAAGAAGAGAACAGGCATGGAATTAAACTGAAGGCCTTTTTTTCCCTAAAATTAATTAAAACTTATTTTTCAGAAAATAAAACACATTTTAACAAAACAGTATGCTTTGCTTTATAAACAAAGAATGTATGTTCTCATCAATGAAACCAAATGGAGTTCAGAAACAGAACCATGTGACTGATGTGTGACAAATTTGATATACGGCAATGGTAGCACTGCAGATCCCGAATTAGTCTGGGACACTCACTCAGTTAACCTATGCAACACAAAAAAGAAATGGGATCGCTACCTCATACCAAACAAAAAAATCCTAGGTGGATTTAAAGGTAAAATATAATAGGTAACTTAAATTTTAGAGTAAGATACAGGAAGATATCTTTATGACCTTTCAAATCAAAGAATGTTTAAACAAGACATAAAAGACTATTAACCATTAAATAAAAATAATAAGTTTGAATTCATTAAAATTAAAAACTTCTGTTTACCAAAGGAAATGATAAAGGGAAAAGACAACCTACAACCTGGGAAGAGATAGTGGCAGCATAAAATTGACACAGGATTAATATCAGACTGTTCTAATGACTTCAATAAGTCAGTGAGAGATAGAAACAACCCAAAAGAAAAGTAGACAAAAGAGGCATTTTTCATGAAAAGAAACGCTATGTTGTATAAACACATCTAAAGATGCTCAATCCCATACTAATAGGGAAGTGTAAATGAAGATCACATCAACACCCTCCAGACAACAAAAATTAAGAAATCTGAATATATAAGTTTTTGGAGAAAGCATGAAGCAACAGGAACTCTCAGTCACTGATGAGTGTATAAACTGGTTCCAACCATTTCTGAAAATGATTTGGAATCATCTCATAAAATTTGATGTACCTATTAATTTTGTATCCTGCTACTTTACCAAATTCATTGGTTAGCTCTAGTAGTTTTCTGGTAGCATCTTTAGGATTCTCTATGTATAGTAACAGGTCATCTGCAAACAGTGACAGCTTTACTTCTTCTTTTCTGATTTGGATTCCTTTTATTTCTTTTTCTTCTCTGATTGCTGTGGCTAAAACTTCCAAAACTATGTTGAATAATAGTGGGGAGAGTGGGCTACCTTGCCTTGTTTCTGATCTTCGAGGAAATGGTTTCAGTTTTTCACCATTGAGAATGATGTTGGCTGTGGGTTTGTCATATATAGCCTTTATTATGTTGATGTAAGCTCCCTCTATGCCTACTTTCTGGAGGGTTTTTACCATAAATGTGTGTTGAATTTTGTTGAAAGCTTTTTCTGAATCTATTGAGATGATCATATGGTTTTTCTCCTTCAATTTGTTAATACGGTATATCACATTAATTGATTTGCATATATTGAAGAATCCTTGCATTACTGGGATAAACCCCAATTGATCATGGTGTATGATCCTTTTACTGTGCTGTTGGATTCTGTTTGCTAGTATTTTGTTGTGGATTTTTGCATCTATGTTCATCAATGTTATTGGCCTGTAGTTTCCTCTTTTTGTGACATCTTTGTCTGGTTTTGGTATCAGGGTGATGGTGGCCTAGTAGAATGAATTTGGGCATGTTCCTCTCTCTGCTACATTTTGGAAGAGTTTAAGAAGGATAGGTGTTAGCTCTTCTCTAAATGTTTGATAGAATTCGCCTGTGAAGCCATCTGGTCCTGGGCTTTTGTTTGTTGGAAGATTTTTAATCACAGTCTCAATTTCAGTGCTTGTGATTGTTCTGTTTATATTTTCTATTTCTTCCTGGTTCGGTCTTGGAAGGTTGTGCTTTTCTAAGAATTTGCCCAGCTCTATTTACAATAGCCAGGATATGGAAGCAACCTAAGTGTCCATTGACAGATGAATGGATAAAGAAGATGGGGCACATATATACAATGGAATATTACTCAGCCATGAAAAGAAATGAAATTGAGCTATTTGTAGTGAGGTGGATGGACCTAGAGTCTGTCATACAGAGTGAAGTAAGTCAGAAAGAGAAAAACAAATACCATATACTAACACATGTATATGGAATCTAAGGGAAAAAAATGGTTCTGAAGAACCTAGGGGCAGGACAGGAATAAAGATGCAGACGTAGAGAATGGACTTGAGGCCATGGGGTGGGGGGAAGGGTAAGCTGGGACGAAGTGAGAGAGGCATGGACATATATACACTACCAAACGTAAAATAGATAGCTAGTGGGAAGCAGCCACATAGCACAGGGAGATCAGCCCAGTGGTTTGTGACCACCTAGAGGGGTGGGATAGGGACGGTGAGAGGGAGACACCAGAGGGAGGAGATATGGGGATATATGTATATGTATAGCTGGTTCACTTTGTTATAAAGCAGAAACTAACGCACCATTGTAAAGCAATTATACTCCAATAAAGACGTTAAAAAAATTTTTGATGTACCCATCTATGACTCAGCAATCCCACTTCTAGGTATATCCTAAGAAAAAGCTACATGTGTACCAGGAAACATGCATTGGCAGCATGTTCAGAAAAGTACTGACTATAATCGCAAAAACGTAAAACAACATAAATGCCTATTAAGAGAAAAACAGATAAGCAAATGTGGTGTAATAAAATATTAAAGTACAGTAAAAATTTAACAAATTCCAGCTATAGCTAATAACCTTAGAATGAATTTTAAAACATAATATACGTGAAAATAGCAAGTTACAGAAGACTGCAGTCATTTTCATGCTATGCTTACGAAGCTCCAAAACAAACAAAACTAAAGATTGTTTTGGTGTACATGCAGATATAGCACCTTTTTATAAAAAAAGCAAATGGGAATGAGAAATTAGAATGATGGGTAGTGGTTAACATGGAATTGGATTGTTATAAAACACAAGAGTAGTGCATGTATTGATAATGTTCTTAAGTGTAGTGGTGGTATTCATTTTATTATAAATTACACATTGTATACTAACAAAGTATGTATAAAACCTTACACTAAAACTTACAAACATAACTGCAATTTCTAACATTAGATTTTATACATACAAAAGAAAGAATGAAAAATGTCTGCATACCTGCTCTGTTTGGTTTGAATACGGTCTTTACTAATTTTTGTCATTCAAACTTCGAAATGAGAAATATTATAAAAAAAACCCTGGTACTCTTCTCTCGAAACACAGTAATAACTGGTGACCCTGGGCCCACGTTCTCACACGGTGTGAAAGCAGTGGAGCTATAAGTAAAAAACTGCCCCATCCAGTCCCAGCGTCCCTATCCAGCTTGATTTGCTCCTTTGTTATCACCCTGGCCCTTCTAAGTATCTGAGTTTGCAGTCCCTTAGAATGCACTAGAATTAACAATGGCTCTCTCAGAACCATGAAATTAAATATGGTTTTATTTCTTCTTTTTGCTTATCTGTGCTTATTTGTCTGTAGTGATATCTATTACTTATGAAAAAGAAACACAAGCCTTATTTTGATGGATATTCCAAGAGAAAAATGATGAAACCTTATACAGATGGGATGAGAATGTGAAACAAGTTATCTAGAAAAGTAGTCAATTCTACATGTTAAGAATTGCATGTTAACAAAACTAGCCAAGTTTATGACATTTTAATAAACATCTTTAATCCAAAACATTTTCTATAGTTTTTTTCTTATTAAACTAAGCAAAGTAAACAAAATATAGACGATATGACTATTTAACTAAAAGCATCACCTGTACATAAAAATAAGAGAGTCATTTCATTGGAATTTCAAACTGAGAATGGAATATGAACTAGGTGAATAGCTATGAGCATTTCTTTTGGAAACCAAGTTATAACTTTGCAATTGCAAAGATGGAAAGCTGCCTTGTAGCAAGGGCCTAACAGCCCTGCCAAAAATGTCATCATCTGTCAGTATCATATGTTCTTAAATTTTCTTGAAGAATAAAAAGAAAAAGGTAGTTGTGGAATTTATGCATACTACCGTTTAGCTCTCAGCCCTGCTCCTTTGGAGTGTACTCATGTGAAAGTTCATCAGCCAAGGAGGTCCTTAGCCAAGTGTAACTGAAAGATCCGAGCCCATGGAAGAGTAAGCACAAATCTTGACTGGCACTGTAGCAAGTTATTTGGGGGCACAGATCTTCCACTGGAGCAAATTCTAGATTTTACATCCAAGCCAGCTGCCATGATCTAGAAACCTTTATTCTCAAGTTCCAAGGCTAAGTCAGCCATTATTTTCTTCTCAACATTTATAAGATACTGACCCCGTGTTCCGTGATGGAACCTCTACTTCTAAGAGGCACTTGGTAAAGAATTTATTAGTTTCTGAAGGAGCCTTGCTCACAACTATTCTGCAAAGCAATGTCACCCATGATTGATTTTCCTCCAGTTTATCTCCATATAACACATGAAGCAATGAAAGTTAAGGAGATTAAGAATTAAAGTACACTAGTGGAGAATGATCATGGGAATACCAGTCTGCCACTTTATTATTCAATCCTAATTCATGATTCTTGGTTCTCTTGGATGCTCAAAGAAAGTCAGAAGAAACGGAGGAGAAACTGACAGAAAAAACAAACAACTGAAAACACAAAAGGGGAAAAAGAACTAACATGAGATAATTCATCAGGCATTATATTACATTCATTTGACTTCTCTTGAACTCTATTTGGAAGTTAATATTATTATTCCCACTCTAAAGTTGAGGAAAATGAGTTTTTCATTTTAGCAATAGGTTAACTATAATTTACCAATGACACAGCTAGTAAGTAGTTGATCTGGTGTTCAAATTCCATACTACGTGTTTTGCCCATTAGGCCACAATTTCTTGAGTGTGGAATTGTGCAAATTCAGGCTTATTTGTCTCTGCATGAAATATGGAACTCATAGTCAGGCATTTCAAAACTAAACTCATTATTGCTTTATTCTTTTGACTGCATTTCCTATTCCTAGGCTAAGTGTTATTGGAGAAAGATCAAATAATACTGCACAAATGATCTACCATAAATTAGTGTTAGAGTTATTCTTTCATTTCTACCTAATAATTTTCATACAATGCCAGGAGATCCTCTATACCAGGGTTGGCATATGTGTGGAGCATACACTGCTACTTCTCCCTGATTATGAATGCTGGGAACCACTCATCAAGCACAGCTCTCTTAACTCTTTATACTATATCGGCTTTAGAATCCTTCTCAAGAGGCTATCCCATGCAGCCACTACCAATCAATCAGAGTTAGCACTGAATCTAAAATTTGTGTAACACTCTAGTTCTATCTCACTTACCACAATGGTTCCAAACCCATCGATTGTATTCCTGCCCTACTTACCCCTAGCAAATAGCCTTGAATCCTGTAAGACATCTAATTAGAACACATACGTCTTTCCTCTTTTTGACCTAAAACTCTTTCCACTGTTGCACATGCCTAAGAAGAGGTATTTTTCTCAAATTTGCCAGTCATCAATGTTTTTCCTCCTTGTCCCATCTCTTAGTTGTCCTTGCCTTCATTCATTCATTCCTTTTCAAATCTTTCGCCCACTGCGTGATACTCTAACTCCATGTGTAAACAACTGCTCAACCTTTTCTTGCTCATAAAAATAAACTAATTTGCCCTCAACTCTGTTGCATTTTAAAAGTTTCATTTAACTTTTTTCCAACCCTGATTAATTTCTAATCTCCTTGAAAGAATTATCAATAACTCTCTCTTTTATTGCTACCTATTCTTTCTTTCCTCTTTTCCACTTAAGGTCTAGCAGACAAATTCAATCGTTTGTTTAGTCTAAATCCCACTCAATCCCAATCTGCTGCTTTTCAAGTGCATTCCCTCAGGAATCTTGTTAAAGTGCAGATTTAGATTCCTTGGGCCTTGCTGGGGCCTGAAATTCTGAATTTCTAGCAAGTTTCCAGGCAAAGTCAATGTTGCTGGTCCATGGACCACACTCTGAGTGGCAAGGCTATATACAACTCTCTCATTTTTGAATAATTCTACTTTTTACTTCCAAGACACACACCAGGCTGGTTCTCCCCACTTTCTAATTGCCCTTTTTCTGCCTCCTTATTGACTTCTTTTATTCTTCCTTGTGCCTAATTTTTAAAAATTTCTAATATTAATACAAATAGTAATATTATTTTGAGCATTTATTATGTGCCAGTCACTATGCTACAAACTTTATGAATTATCTTAATTAATCCTCAGAAGAATCCATGAGAAATTTTTTCATTTAAAGATGGTAAATTGAAGTTGCATCACGAACACTGTACAGCCAGCTTGGAGCAGGAATTCAGCTCCAAGCAATTTAACTCGAAAGCCTGGGATCTTTACTTTGGCAATCCCGCCTCATGCCAGTGTTGTTCAAGAGGCCATGAGCAAGCCAGTGATGCCAACTTGCATCTTGAAAATAAGTGACTGAAAGGTGCCAAAAGAGGGATTATATACTCTTGCAGGAAATCTGATAGAACAACATGAGAGGGGGAATGGATTGCTATTGCAAAGAAATAGGATATAGCCCATCCATTCAGAATTAAATTTCTGAACCTGAAGAATCTTTATGAAAAGTAGGACTCAACAAAATATTCATGATAAGGCATTTCACCAGGAAAATAAACTCTCGGGAAGTTCATATCTTTACAATGCAAATCTTTGAACTAACTGACACAATGGGATGTCCTTTATATAAAAATGCAAAAGCAAGACTCTCAGAATTGCGATCAACCACATACAAAGAAGAGGAGACACCTGGTGATGTGGCCTTTGTCTGTATTTATGCCTTCCTCAATGCTCAGTCTACTGGCCTTCTCTAATTAATCCTTACAACACTGCACTTCTGAGGGGCAAATGAGAAGCAGGAAACATCGCCATTTTGTAAATAGAAAGCAGATGCAGTGACTTAGTAGTACTTAGTGAATCAATAACAGAACTTCAAAATCAAGCCTAACTTAGATTCCACTGATTTATCTACATAGCATAGCATCAAATGTAAACTTTAAAACACAAAAACAAAAAACGATGCTTCCTTTCTTAAGAAATTGAACAACCAGGAGTCTCCAAAAATTCTTTTTTTTTTCACTAATGTAAACCAAAACCTGAAAAATGGGAAAAAATGTATCAGTTCTTTCTCTAGGATTAACATTTTTCTTCTAAAACACAAAATTACTAGACAGAAGTCTTGCCCATTAATTCTCACAATTAGCTTCAGAAGTATCTGAGATCAGACACCAGGAAGTTACAAAAGATATATGCACCTCATCTGACATTAAGAAAAAGTAGCTAAGGAAATTATATGATAATCCACTGTGGCTAAAATAAAAGCCATGGATTAAAGGCTTTATGAAAAACCACCTTATTAAATCCTATCCTTCCTTAAGAAAGATAAACAGAATTAGTATAATTAATAGTTGTAATTACTTTCATAATGTGCTTTTCTTAACATAAACATTCTTTAATCAATCCAAAATGCAAAAATGCTTATTAGTGAGCTTACTATTTTAATACATTTCATCAACACATGTCAGAAATTGGCACCTTTGCGTACTTTAATCAATCTACGATAAAAATTTTTTCCCCATAAATTCAACACTTTTGGTAATTGTCAGGCATAGATTTTTACTAAAAGAAAGATACAAACTAAACATAACAATGCATAGTTTTCTGACATTTAAAAACCTACGCCAGGACTCTCACTATTCAGGATTGCTCTACATTCAAATATGAGACTCACAAATAATTTTTGCTAAGAGATAAATGCAGCATGAGAAATGGTACATGAAATTTAAAATCATCAGCATGATAAGTTGATATATGATGTGAAAAAGCATTGTGAACAAAAAAAATTTCACCATTCATTGGTCACTTTTTAATCACTTTTTTAAAGAAATATCACTGCTTTTAAACTTAATACTTGTACTCATAATAATTCCAAGCTGTATATCAATATATACATATATGTCTGTGTGTATATATATATATACACTCACATACTGCTTTTTCATGCCTCTATGAGTGATAAATATCCAAATTCCTCAACGATTAGAATCTATACCATGATTTTGAATGACTAGGCCACATTCTACCTAAGTAAGTTACTAAGATTTATGTTTTTAAAAACCAAGCAAAAATTAAATTCACAGAAAAACTATTAAAAGCAGCAAGAGAAAAGTAACAAATAACATACAGAGGAATCCCCATAAGGTTAGCTGATTTTTCAGCAGAAACTCTGCAGGCCAGAAGGGAGTGGCAGGATATATTTACAGTGATGGAAGGGAAAAACCTACAACCAAGATTACTCTACCCAGCAAGGATCTCACTCAGATTTGATGGAGAAATCAAAAGGTTTTCAGACAAGCAAAAGCTAATAGAATTCAGCACCACCAAACCAGCTTTACAGCAAATGCTAAAGAACCTTCTCTAGGTGGGAAACACAAGAGAATGAAAAGACCCACAAAAACAAACCCAAAATAATTAAGAAAATGGTAATAGGAACATACATATCGATAATAACCTTGAATGTAAATTGATTAAATGCCCCAACCAAAAGACACAGACTAGCTGAATAGATACAAAAACAAGACCCATTATATGCTGTCTACAAGAGACCCACTTCAGACCTAGGGACACATACAGACTGAAGGTGAAGGGATGGAAAAAGATATTCCATGCAAATGGAAATCAAAAGAAAGCTGGAGTAGCAATTCTCATATCAGACAAAATAGACTTTAAAATAAAGAACGTTACAAGAGATAAGGAAGGACACTACATAATGATCAGGGATCAATCCAAGAAGAAGATATAATGATTATAAATATTTATGCACCCAACATAGGAACACCCCAATATATAAGGCAAATGCTAACAGTCGTAATAGTGAGGGACTTTAAAACCCCACTTACACCGATGGACAGATCACCCAGACAGAAAACTAATAAGGAAGCACAAGCTTTAAATGACACAACAGACCAGATAGATTTAATTGATATTTATAGGACATTCCACCCGAAAGTGACAGAACACACTTTCTCAAGTGCACACAGAATGTTCTTCAGGATAGATCATATCTTGGGTGACAAATCAACCCTCAGAATATTTAAGAAAATTGAAAACGTATCAAGTATCTTTTCTGACCACAATGCTATGAGATTAGAAATAAATTACAGGAAAACAACTGTAAAAAGCACAAACACATGGAGGCTAAACAATACGTTAATAAATAACCAAGAGATCACTGAAGAAATCAAAGAGGAAATTTAAAAAATGCATAGAAACAAATGACAACAAAAGCATGACAACCCAAAACCTATGGGACACAGCAAAAGCAGTTCTAAGAGAGAAGTTTAGAGCAATTCAATCTCACCACAAGAAACAAGAAAAATCTCAAATAAACAATCTAACCTTACACACCTAAAGCAACTAGTGAAATAAGAACAAAAAAACCCCAAAGTTAGTAGAAGGAAAGAAATCATAAAGATCAGAGCAGAAATAAATGAAATAGAAATGAAGAGAACAGTAGCAAAGATCAATAAAACTAAAGATGGTTGTTTGAGAAGATAAACAAAATTGATTAACCTTTAGCCAGACTTATCAAGAAAAAAAGGGAGAGGACTCAAATCAATAAAATTAGAAGTGAAAAAGGAGAAGTAACAACTGACACCACAGAAATACAAAGGATCATAAGAGACTACTACAGGACAACCATATACCAATAAAATGAACAACCGGGAAGAAATGGACAAATTCTTGGAAAGGTACAACTTTCCAAGACTGAACCAGGAAGAATTAGAAAATAGAAACACACCAAGCACAAGTGACAAAATTGCAACTGTGATTAAAAAATTTCCAACAAATGAAAGTTCAGGACCAGATGGCTTCACAGGTGAATTCTATCAAACATTTAAAGAAGAGTTAACACCTATACTTCTCAAACTCTTCCAAAAAATTACAGAGGGAGGAACACTCCCAAACTTGTCCTACGAGGCCACTATCACCCTGATACCAAAACCAGAAAGAGTTATCACACAAAAAGAAAATTGCAGACCAATATCACTGATGAACATAGATGCAAGAATCCTCAACAAAATACTACCAAACAGAATCCAACAACACATTACAAGGATCATACACCATGATCAAGTGGGGTTTATCCCAGGGATGCAAGGACGCTTCAATATATGCAAAACAATCAATGTGATAGACCATATTAAGAAATTAAAGAATAAAAACCATATGATCATTTCAACAGATGTAGAAAAAGCTTTTGACAAAATTCAACACCCATTTATGATAAAAATTCTACAGAAAGCGGGCCCAGAGGGAACCTACCTCAACATAATAAAGGCCATATATGAAAACCCACAGCAAACATTATTTTCAATGGTGAAAAACTGAAAGCATTTCCTCTAAGATCAGGAACAAGACAAGGATGTCCACTCTCACCACTGTTATTCAACATAGGTTTGGAAGTCCTAGCTACGACAATCAGAGAAGAAAAAGAAATAAAAGGAATATAGATGGGAAAAGAAGTAAAACTGTCACTGTTTGCCAATGACATGATACTATACATAGAGAATCTTAAAATATGCCACTAGAAAACTACTAGAACTAATCAATGAATTTGGTAAGGTTGCAGGATACAAAACTAATGCACAGAAATCTCTGGCATTTCTATACACCAAAGCGAAAAATCAGAAGGAGAAATTAAGGAAACACTCCCATTTACCATCACAACAAAAAGGATAAAATACCTAGGAATAAACCTACCTAAGGAGGCAAAAGACCTGTATGAAGAAAACTATAAAACACTGATGAAAGAAATAAAAGATGACACAAACAGATGGAGAGATATACCATGTTCTTGAATTGGAAGAATCAACACTGTGAAAATGACTATACTACCCAAAGCAATCTACAGATTCAATGCAATCCCTATCAAATTACCAATGGCATTTTTCAAAGAATTAGAACAAAAATTTACAATTTGTATGGAAACACATAAGACCCCGAATAGCCAAAGCACTCTTGAGAAAGGAAAACACAGCTGGAAAAATCAGGCTCCCTGACTTCAGACTATACTACAAAGCTACAGTAATCAAGACAGTATGGTACTGGCACAAAAACAGAAATATAGATCAATGGTACAGGACAGAAAGCCCAGAGATACACCCACACACCTACTGTCACCTAATCTATGACAAAGGAGGCAAGAACATACAATGGAGAAAAGCCAGTCTCTTTAATAAGTGGTGCTGGGAAAACTGGACAGCTACATGTAAAAGAATGAAATTAGAACACTCCCTAACACCATACACAAAAATAAACTCTAAATGGATTAAAGAACTAAACATAAGACCGGACACTATAAAACTCTTAGAATAAAACATAGGAAGAACACTCTTTGACATAAATCACAGCAAGATCTTCTATGACCCACCTCCTAGAGGAAGGAAAATGAAAACAAAAATAAACAAATGGGATCTAATGAACCTACTTTTGCACAGCAAAGGAAACCATAAACAAGATGAAAAGACAACCCTCAGAATGGGTGAAAATATTTGCAAATGAAGCAATTAACAAAGGATTAATCTCCAAAATATACAAACAGCTCATGGAGCTCAATATCAAAAAAGCAAACAACACAATCAAAAAATGGGCAAAAGCGGCTTCCAGGTGGCGCAGTGGTTGAGAGTCTGCCTGCCGATGCAGGGGACATGGGTTTGTGCCCCGGTCTGGGAAGATGGAGCAGCTGGGCCCATGAGCCATGGTCGCTGAGCCTGCGTGTCCGGAGCCTGTGCTCTGCAATGGGAGAGGCCACAACAGTGAGAGGCCTGTGTACCGCAAAAAAAAAAAAAAAAAAAGGGCAAAAGACCTAAATAGACATTTCACCAAAGAAGACATACAGATGGCCTAGAGGCACTTGAAAAGATGCTCAATGCCACTAATTATTCACTAATTATTAGAGAAATGCAAATCAAAACTACAATGAGGTATCACCTCACACTGGTGATACCATCAGATGATATCACACAGGTGATACCACCAGAATGGCCATCAAGAAAAAATTTACAAACAATAAATGCTGGAAGGGGTGTGGAGAAAAGGGAATCCTCTTGCACTGTTGGTGGGAATGTAAATTGATACAGCCACTATGGAGAACAGTATGGAGGTTCCTTAGAAAACTAAAAATAGAACTATTATATGATCCAGCAATACTACTACTGGGCTTATACCCTGCGAAAACCATAATTCAAAAAGACACATGTACCCCAATGTTCACTGCAGCACTATTTACAATAGCCAGGACGTGGAAACAACCTAAATGTCTGCTGACAGATGAATGGATAAAGAAGATGTGGTACATATATGCAATGGAATATTACTCAGCCATAAAAAGGAACGAAACTGAGTTATTTGTAATGAGGTAGATGGACCTAGAGTCTGTCATACAGAGTAAAGTAAGTCAGAAAGAGAAAAACAATTATCATATGTTAACGCATATATGTGGAACCTAGAAAACTGGTACAGGTGATCCTATTTGCAGAGCATGAATAGAGACGCAGACATAGAGAACAGATGTGTGGGCATGTGCGGGAAGGGGAGGGTGGGATGAATTGGGATATTAGGTTTGACATAAATACACTACCATGTGTAAAATAGCTAGCTAGTGGGAACCTGCTATATAGCACAGGGAGCTCAGGTCGGTGCTCTGTGATGATGTAGATAGGTGGGATGGGGTGAGTGGAGGGAGGTCCAAGAGGGAGGGGATATATGTATACGTATAGCTGAGTCACTTCGTTGTACAGCAGAAACTAACACAACATTGTAAAGCAATTATACTCCAGTAAAAAAAAAAAAACCTCAAGGTTCTTCTGCATACACTGTATGCCTCTAACACAGATATATAGGGAAACTAGGGTTGAACACATAAACATCACAGATTTCTATTCTGTGACAACAGAATCTAATTTCTGCAGTTCTGTAGTAAAGTTTGGAAAGGAGAACTGAACATCATAAATACTGAAAGTCCACATAGCCAAGTATTAAAGGTTAGCTCATTTGCAGCCTAACAGCTCATTCTATTCTCACAGAAACAATTCATAATCAGTGAGGAGAGCTACGACTCCTAAGAGAATTGGGGAATTTGCTGGTGCTTCATTTGCTCCCCACAAAGCGACACCTCAGGAGCAGCACAAAGCACTAAGTTAGTTCAAGACGGTGGCCCATGCTGAGTCAGCACTTGTCCTTGAACCAAGAAATTCCAGAAGGGTGGGGAGCTGGAAAGGAGAGCAGGGAAGAAATAAGGAGGACTTGGAGGAAAAGAGCATATCATGTACTGACAATGAGTCTCCCAAGTGTATCAGTAATAAATTGGCTTTCTGCCAAAATGTTTCTCTCTCTCTCTCTCTCTCTCTCTCTCTCTCTCTCTCTCTCTCTCTCTCTGCAATAAAGGAAACAGTACATTAAAGTGTTTCATAGACTATGGACAATTTGGAAAATTACACATTTGCAGCAGTATTGCTCTATGAATTAAAGTCCAGGTTTTTTCCTTAAGCAGAAGTAGTATTAACTATATATTCAACAGAAATCTAACCCTCAGTAAAATTTTATGCCTATTGAGGCAGTTAAAGTGTTTCCAAAATAGAGATGTGAATGTTTCTTTTGGTTTCCCTGGTGTAATATAACTGAATGTAATTATTTACCAAGTGTACAAAATGAGAATGTTTAAATTGAAATTTAATTTAAAGGTTTAAGTTCTTCTTGGAGGAAAAAAATGCTACACAAACAAGAAATCAACATGCAATAGACTAGATGTTTCAAAGGGGTAGAAAGCACTGGTCTGGGTAAGTTCAGGAGAGAGGCAGGGCTGGAGTAAAGGCGATCAGCCATTGTCTACTTGCACTTGCCTATGCATTGAGATTTTCAACTAGCACTTATTATTTTAGTAAGTTAGTATTTTAGGAGAAGAAAACCCAGTTTCTCTCCTTGCTTCTCTTGACCAGAGAAAAGAATAAATCCCCCCAGCTTTCAGAAACCTTAGTATATTCTATAAATTACGCTATTGTTAATAGTTAGAAGGTACAGAGATACAGAATCAGCTAGGGGGAAAAACAACTTTGCTAACTAAAACACTTTCTTACAATTCTCAGAAGAGAAGAAACATCATTTTACTCCTAACAACTAGGTCATTTGGGAATACACCTAATGAATTGAGCAATTGCTTGAAACTGTGACATGTTACAAAACTGACATCAGACAAATATAATTCTTCTGCCACTTTTCAGGTGTGAGAGTCAATCCATCAATCAATCAAGAATTATCTACAGGGCTTCCCTGCTGGCGCAGTGGTTGAGAGTCCGCCTGCCGATGCAGGGAACACGGGTTCGTGCCCCGGTCCGGGAATATCCCACATGCCGCGGAGCGGCTGGGTCCGTGAGCCATGGCCGCTGAGCCTGCACGTCCGGAGCCTGTGCTCCGCAACGGGAGAGGCCACAACAGTGAGAGGTCCGCGTACCGCAAAAAAAAAAAAAAAAAAGAATTATGTACAAAGAAATGGCTAGACACTGTGGGAGTAACTAAGCAAGTAGAAAGCAATCATCTGGGCCCTTGGAAAGTATATGCTTTTATTGGTAAAGCAAGACAAATAACTAAAAAATGTAGTGTGAAATAACTTTGAAATGAGTGGGACCAAGAGTGCTGTACTAACTAAAGAAAAGGACAAAATTATTGTTTGAGAGAAGAACATAGAAATCTTCAAGAAGGAGATGAGATTAAAGTGGACCTTGGAAGAAGTGCAGAATATAGTACATTGAAGTGACTAGGAGAAGGGCATTGGACAGAGGACAAAGAGGGGGAAATGGCGATTCTGAAACTTTTCCTTTTTCCATAGCAAAAGGGGAGGCTCTAGAAACTTTTGGCTAACACAATGTTTTAGGAATTGTTGGGGAAATGATTAAAGCAGGGATAACAATCAAGAGGTTAATAGTAACATAATAGTTTAATAGTCCAGTCATGATGTTCATACATGTTTCTAGATAGAGCAGGGAAATAAATAAGGAGAAGATGCTAAAAACTGTTACCAATGGAGACTGGGACTGAACGACTGATGAAATATGAAAGCAGAGAGAAAGAACTTAAAACTTTCACTTACGGGAAATGAGGAGAATAGTGACACAAAGGAAGTCCACTTGATGAGAGAGGTGATGAGTTTGTTCAGAAATGTTTAAAAGTTATTGAAAATGTAGAAATATATTCAGGGTAGGAGGCCAGGACTGGAGATAAGAGTAGTCTCCCCATCTAAATTGGAATTACAGTTGAGTCCAAGAAAGTAGAAGAATGTTCTTAGAAAAATCTAGAAAAAGAAGAGCAGAGGGACAAAGTAAGTAAAAAGTTGATAGAAGAGGGAGGATCTGAGGACTGAGGAAAGTGACAGGATAGCACAGTGCTGCTACAGCAGGAGGAGGGAGTGCTGGACAGCAAGACCCTCTACTGGAGAGGATAATGAGACTGAGAAAATGCTCTTGGGTTTCCTAGGAAACCACCAAATCTACCTTGGTAGATCACTAAAAACAGAAAGCAGGTAGTGGGGGTTATGGCTACATGGAGGGTCATTGTACTATTGTCTATTTGTTTGTGATTTTGTAAAGTTCTTTCTTAAGTTTTAGAAGATGTGAATAAGAGTCAAGGAAATGAAAGTGAAAGGAAGAAGAGAAGTAGAATGATAGTTCAGGAATAACAGTAAATATCTCTTCTTCCATCTCCCCTCACCACCCCAATATAAGGAAGAAGTATAGCTACAGTGTAATCTTTAAGGTGCAAGCTTTGGTGCCATTGTGGGTTCACATATTAGCCCTGCCACCTGTTAGCCGATGTTCTGGGGCAAACCACGTGATCTTGAATACTATGAGACAGGTCCTTTGCATATATTATTTCATTTAATCTTCACATTCTTATAACATGGAGGATCCGGGAGAGTATATGTCTCTGAAGTTATAGATAGTAAGTGGTGAAGCCAACCTAGCTCTGTCAGTCCTAGAGCCTGTGTTCATAGCTCTAAATGATCCAGAGAGGTAACAACTGAGAGTAGAATGTATTACACGGTACTCCTTGTTGGGTTCCTGAGCATCAGTACCATGCCCAAGATGAGAGTGCCTTCTGGATCTTTGCGTCTACAGTTCTTATTAACATCCACTCAATCGACAGCTGTCCCAAAGTGGAAGTCACAAGCCTGCAAGAGCCAGGTAGGTAACACATGAGTATAGGGGGCTGGAGAGCTCACCCCAGTCCATCTCAACCACAGTTGAGATGAGTTGAGCTCATCTCAACTGTGAGATAGTGTTTGAGAAGTAGTCACTGCTCAGTACCAGTCAATGCAGCCATGTGGAAAAGTGTGTCCATATTTACAGATCTTTAAATTTTTTGAATTTTGTTTTGTTAATTGAAGTACAGTTGATTTACAGTGTTGTGTTAGTTTCTGGTGTACAGCAAAGTGATTCCATTATGCATATGTATATACATTCTTTTTCAGATTCTTTTCCATGATGGTTTATTACATGATATTGAACACAGTTCTCTGTGCTATACAGTACGACCTCGTTGTTTATCTATTTTATATATAGTGGTTTATATACAGATCTTTAATTTTTCAAAGGAGTATGGAAATGAGGATTTTTACTCTGACAACGAATTCAAAGTATTCTAAAACTAGTATGTAGAGTAAACAAAATATGCATGTCCTCAGGGCTGGGTCACAACCTCGGCAAGACCAGGCAAAGGTCCACTTTTACTCTAGTGGTCACTAAGAGAGCAATACTATTCATAACTCCTGCAGTTTCTAGCAAAGGGAAGAGATGTGCAGAAAATGGCATGTCCAAGGATGGTGCCTAAAACAGTAAATCGTATGTTCCCTAAGAAATAACCTGTAGCACCTGGTGACACATTTTGGATTGTATTCAGCTTAACAAATAGCCTTGAGTGACTAACTGATGCCACTGGGATACTACCAACATACAGTGCTTCAAATGCGCCAGATACTGTTCTAAGTGCTTTTCATTTAACAACTCTTTTAGTCGTCCCAAGGACTGTATGAGATAGGTGAATTTATTATTCCCATTGTAAAGAGCAGAAAACTGAGACACAGACAGGTTAAATAACTTGCTCAAGGTCACAAAGTAAGCTTCAGAGGCAGGATTTGGACCTAAGTATCCCACCTCCAGAATCTGAGCCCTTCAGCTCTGTTAGCACTATATTCCTGATTCTGAATGGGGGGAGGTGGGGGGTGATGATGCTGGATGATGCTGGATGGAGTTTGTCCTCTGGTCCTCAGGAGGGGTGCTGCAATGGAGATATGTGATACTTTTATTTTTAGCATTACATGTCACATTAACCACCTCAGCAGAAAGGAATCTTGTGTGGTAAGTATAAAATAACCCATATGTTGTTTCCCATATCATTTCTTTTTTTTTTAATAAATAAATTTATTTATTTATTTATTTTTGTATGTATGTATGTATGTATGTATGTCTGAGCTGGGTCTTTGTTGCTGCACGCAGGCTCTCTCTAGCTGGGGCGAGTGGGGGCCACTCTTTGTTGCACCGTACTGGACTCTCATTGTGGTGGCTTCTCCCGTGACGGAACACAGGCTCTAGGTGCGTGGGCTCAGTAGTTGTGGCTCGTGGGCTCTAGAGCACAGGCTCAGTAGTTGTGGTGCACGGGCTTAGTTGCTCCACGGCATGTGGGATCCTCCCGGACCAGGGCTCGAACCCGTGTCCCCTGCATTGGCAGGCGGATTCTTAACCACTGCGCCACCAGGGAAGACCTCCCATATCATTTCTGCTCATGTCAAAACCACCAATATATACTTATACAACAGCTAAGCAGTATTCACAGAGGTACTTTAGGCATTCATGAATATAAGTATATACGTATTTGTAGATGCACATGCATAAAGTCTGCTTGGAGTGTTTAGTTTTATTCACAGGGTTGGCTTTTTTTGACACTTTAAATCTCAGCAATCTATTAGTGTATTTGATTAAAGAGAAGTTCCTAACAAAATAATATTAAGGGGCATGTAAACATACTTACCAAGTTCTTAGCGTTCTCATCCGTTCCCATATTTCATCAGCAATTTAAAAAAATTCTAGCCCTCAGAGAGAAAACACTCATTTGAGGATATTGGATTGCCTCAGCTTTTTACAATCAATGTCATTTTGCATGAAACTAGAATACGAGATATTAATGTTTCCAAGAGTACTTTTAAATAGCCCACTTATCATTACTCTCTCAATGTAGCCACGCTTAACAAGCTGAAAACTATACCTTTAAAGAAACAAAAAAGAGCTTTCTCCTCTACTTCCAACATACAAGTGAAAGTCAATTACAAAATCATTTGTGTCTAGATTTCTGCAACCACCTACTAACTTCTCCCACATTCACTTGAGCCCGTCTCCAATCCTTTCTCCATAGAGTAGCCAGAATGAGCCTTTCAAAAGCTCAGTCAGATGATGATGCCACTGGTTTTTCCTTTCGCCCTTTAAAAACCATCACTGCACCTAGAAACAAATCCAGGCTCTTCACAGAGACCTTTCTGACCTGGCCCCACCCCTCCAGCTGCATCTCAGCCCCCTTCCTCATTCACAGTGAGATACCTAGACACCTGTTCAGCTCCTAGAACAAGCCGAGCTCTTTCCTGACTCAGGGCCTCCCATCCTCTGATCCCCTTCCTGAAGAGCTCTTCCCCCAATCCTTTATGTGGCTGGGGCCGCCTAGCCTCATCTCCTCAGAAACAGCTTTCCTGACTACGTAGCCTGAAGTTGATCCCAAGAGTTATTCTCACTGTTACTTTTCCTTCTCAGAACTGATTTCAATCCATAATGACGCATTTACTTTTTGTTTGCATGTAGTTTTGTCTGCCTTTTCCACTGGCTATAATTCCACGAAGGCAGGAACTATGCTTGTGCTTTCTCCATTGTATAGGTGGAACTTAACAGAAGGCCTAGCACACAATTAGCAAGCAATCAAAGTTTACTGAGAGAAATGAAGACAGGAGGAGGGAAAGGAGAAAAGGAGGAATGGAAGAAGAAAAAATTAACTGCTAGTTTCACTCAAATCTAATTTTTTATCATGGGACTGTGAGGTTTATTCGGACAATGTGAATGTCTGTTCAGACAATTCTCAAGTTTCTTTCTTTCTTTCTTTCTTTGTCTATTCTTTTTCACATATAAACTGGGTTGGATATGTAGGAAGAATTTCAGAAGGAAAGTAAAGTTAAGACACAGTGAGGGGAGCCTAAAATTGTTTCAGATCCCTACACCAAAATCAATGCTTATAAATCCTGTGTGTTGATGGGATCCTACAATGGTGTAACTTTGTAGGTATTTTTTAAATTAAATTACCATAGGAAAGATGCCATCAAGTGGCAAAAGAGGAGCCTAGTCATTTCGTAAAATGACCTGAAGTTTATAACTTAATGCTAACTAATTTACCCTTTCAATCATTATTTGTTGATTTCTACTGTACATAGTTAAATGAAAAGAACAGGGGAAAAAACCCAGAATGCTTATGTCTCACAATTCAAAAAATTCTTACAGATTTTTAAGCCCTGCATCCCTAACCATTCATACATTGATGAGAATACCGGCATTGCTTTTGCCTTGCTTTTGTCATAGCTCATTCTTCTAATGTAACCTTATAAATTTATAAGGTTCAGGGATTTGTATCACAATTTCCTGGATCTTCCCACTCCCCCTATGTGCAAATACTGAGTCTGTTCTTTGTTGTCTTTACCTAAAAACCAAGCCTTACAATGCAAAAATGTTGTGAAAGTCTCAAGTGAAATGTCTCCTACGTGCCCCTGTAGATTGGGCCAAAAGATGTTTCTAGGGCATAAATACTGAGAGGTGGAAAGGACAGCTGACAAGGAGGAGGGAATGACTCATTCCAGCAAGCCGCTGAACGAAGACCCTCAACTGTCCAGGTCCTTAGGATAAACTCCTGAAATCAGAAGGTTCATCTAAAGCAATCTGGCTCTCCTACTGCTTGCAAGTTACTACTGTTTGCTTGAGGAAGTTAAGACTTCTGAGAAGACATTGTTCTTTCAAATAAAAACACATGTGCTGCCCTCTAGAGGCTACAAGGAAAATGATTCAACTTGAAAATACCAAAATGGAAAAAGTTGAAAGGAAAGAAGGCAGAAGGCACTGATGTTTATCTTTACTGGTTTCTGACCTAATAATGTATTACGTTTAGTGTCAGACTTTAAATTGAGAAGTAAATTAATATTATACGGAGGAAGTTCTGAATCCGATGCAAATGATAGTTCTCTCTGGAAACAATTCTGGATCTTCTTTCTTTTTTTCTTGATTTCTACCTGCATTTTTAAAGGATTTTATCAAGGTTACATACAATAAATTTACCCATTTTAAGAGGACAATTCAGTGATTCTTTTTTAGTAATTTTAAACCAGGTTGTACAACTATCAGCACAATCCAGTTTCAGAACATTTCCATCATCCCCAATAATATCCCTCCTGCCAATTTACAGCTAATACCCATTCCCCACCCAGCTCTTGGAAACCACTAACCAACTTTGTATCTCTATGGATCTGCCTCTTTTTTCATTTTTGAAATACGAAAGTCTTGAATTAAATACTCCATAACATAACTATCAAGACAAGTCTTCCTTTTTGTAACACTTCTCCTTCAAACCCTCCTGCTTTGATCAGTGTCATGAAAAGGGGGTTAAATCCCTTACCAAAACAAACTTTTGAGAAGTAAATATGCACTTTTAAATGTCTCCCACAGTGTATATTTAACCTTCCACAGTTTTGAGAGTGATGCTAAAGCTGTCTCTAATATCTATGGGAAAATTGACCATGGATATACTTTTAACACATGAGTCAACAGTCCATTTCAAAACAAGGTTTCACATCCCAAGGTTTTATAAAGGATTAATAGTTTTTAGATTTGCCTTCATTGGGTGTGAGCAATCAATTTTCAATTGACTATACAAAAATCCTAAATTATTCCCTAAGTATTCTTTGCTAATGAGGTTTTTAAAAAAATCTCTATTTTGAGTCTGTCAAGAACATTTTAATCCTAGTGGTGCAACACAGACCCCATGCTGAAAATTAAGATTCTCTCAAGAACTCAGATTCTCTGGAGATTAGGTCCTGGAGCTCCAGACTGTCCTTTGGAGCAAGCATGCTGCTCTCAAATTTATCAGATTGCACTGGGGAAAGCACTTAAGTTTCTGAACCTCAGTTTCCTCACCCATACAATGGTGATAATAAGAGTTTATTTCAGATGCAAAAGTTCTGAGATGTGTGCCTGGAACATAGTTCACAGTGACTGCAATCAGTATTATCTGAAAGTTATTTTACCAAGGATAATTATCATCACTTCTATTTAACAGTAAAGAAAGCACTGGTGATTGGTAATATTATGACTGGCAATAGGCAGACTGAGGATTTTTAAACATTAATTTACAACTACTTATATCATATGCTTTGTGGATCTTCAAGGTCAAGCTGTGGTTTCAGTTCATTTCCAAGCCTAAGGACCAAACCAGGAGAAATTCAAAGGCTGATCTCAAAGAACAATTCATTTCGGGGCCTATGTGCCAAGAACGTGCTTACCTCCTCTAACACTTTTTGTATTCCCTGTTTTTTATTGCCTTCCTAAGAGCTTTTCCCTCGCCTCATCCAAATGGTAAATTGCCTATTTCACAAAGGTCAGATTATGGGATCATAGCAAGGCGGAAGTAGAATAAATTCAGGTCTGCATAAGTAAAATAAAATAAATCAAATCAAACAAGAAAGCAAAGATGGGTATTAATAGTTTGATTTTTAGGTTTCTTTTTTTCTAAGCAATTTATACTTTAAGGCATTAAGTTAGGAACAGTACATATCTTTGTGAATCAAGACCAGTGGAGAATCAAACCACTATAATTAATATAACAATGCCTGCTGACTCACCTCCACTGAACACAGTTTCTAAAAGCCCAAATCTGCACACTAATTGCGATTAAGGCTTCTCTCCTCTTTTAAGCACCGTGGAGCAGAGTTGTATAAACAGCAAAGTGTTTTAATTTAAACAAAATATAAAAAACTAGTTCTTTCTAGGTGGTAAAGCTCAGTCTGCATATTTTCATTATTGCATAATGGTTACCTTTAGCCCATAAACTACAAGGTCACAGTAAGGTCACAATGAAGTGGCAAATGTAATAACTGAGAAGAAAAATAACTAGAGACCAGATTTAAGATGATTTTTTTCCCTAAGTAAATGAGCATTCTTTTAGTGTCACTCATTCAGTAGTGCTGATTTAAAATAGCATTTCTATTTAAATCATTCACCTATACTCTGTATTATAATAAAATTTCTAAAAAAATTCTTTTTAGTGCTTTCCCTCCCCTCCCCCCTTAAAACACACAATCCAGAATTTGCGGTGGCCCAAATGGTGAGATTTAACTTAAACGTTAAAGCCGTCATTGGCTTCGAATGTGCATATACTAACAGTCAAAATAAAATAATATGAAACTGGTCACTGTTCTGAATGTGAATACATTAAAATAAACAAAGAGGAACAAAACAAGAAGAATAAGTCCAGGCTCTTTGTGTTTCTAAAAAGCTTATCCCTTATACTGGGTGATGGTAAACTAATACTAGGTATTAGTAATTTTAAAAGTTTTGTACCTGCTACTTCACATAAAATGCAAAAGTGTAAAGTCTGCTTAGGCAGGAAACAGCTTGAGACCTTTCTATCCAAACGTGTTGATCAGTGTGATAACTGTTTTTCATTTATATGCTGTTGATACCCAAGATACAGAAAATAATGTCATCAATTTCCTTCAATTACCTCATAAAGGATTCATTTGCACTCAGGGAATAAAAAGGTTGTGACAGTAGCTTCAGGATCACTCAGCAGCAAGAATCGACATTAATAACTATCCTCAGAGGCACAGAGGGAGGGAAAAAAGTCATTTACTTAACATTCTTTAATTCTTTGTGGTATAACAAGACTGTGTCATGATTTAGGGTTGAAAAGCACATTTGTTGTGCTCACGAGGAAAGTCATAATCTACATATTTTTTGTGACACTTGAAGTTATGAGATCTTAGGCAACCTTTAAATGCGGTATCCCCCTGCTGAAAGCTCTGAAATCGCCTTCAGAGGAAAAAGAAAGTCCTGATATTACTTTACTCCTGAGACTTCAAATAGCCCAGGCTTCATTGTATAAAGACATTTCTTTATACAATGGTTAGATAGTGCTGAAGAAAATAACTTTTGTATGCCTATATTGTAACATAGGGTCATGTACAGCTAATTAAGCATTCTTCCTTTAGTTTGATTACATAAAGAGTTGGTTTTGTAATTTAATAGCACGTGAAGGTCAGTATGGTTATGAGAGAAACCTTAGATGCTGTGACAAATCCAATAACTACCAGGGTATTTTGTTCATAAAAGTAAAGCATTTCTCAAAATATTTTGCTGATTTGTTAAGGTACTGGGAGATATTTTGATGCCTGCGGGGCTGACCTTCGCCAGGACACTATATAGTGTCAACAGATTTGACAACTAAGCAGTGTCATCTGTCTAGGCTGTCAACAGATTTCCACAGAAGGTCAGATTTGTATTTCTGAATAAGGAAGAGACCAAAAAAGGATAATTAAGTTGAGGTTCACAGGTATTTGAACCAAGCAGAAAAAAGACAAATATCAGTTGGCCCCTTATTTATACACCCAGCTTTACCAGTTTGGTGTAAACAATGCTGAAACACTTTTCATAAGGGATTTTACAGTCCTTTTTCAGGTAACGTCCCCTCCCGCAATCTAACAGGATAACCATCTTAGCAGAAAAGACTTTACTTTCACGTTTATGTCTCCTTTGCGTGTTTAAAAGAGAGAGTGATTCGGGTCTTACAAGGCCAGGAATCTTTGAAATGAACTTCAGGAAAAGTTTTAAACTACCTGAAGCTCCTGAAACAAATATAAGACTGCACTGCCCTCCAGAGGTAACTCTTTGGCAAATACTTTTAATCAGTTAATGTGAGGACCGAATGCTTAGGTAATCCGCATTGTAATTTTACTCCTGTCGTCTCAAATATTTTAAAAATATACATCTAAAAATCAACTTACTGTTTTCCCCTAAGAAGAATATTACATTTTCTTGGCTCTTCCATCTTACCTCATTTCCTTTTGTCCTGTTCAAAAGTAATATTTGCCTCAGCTTTTGCTAAATGTTAAATATTAATTTTGCTGTTATTGTTTAGCAGAGCCTATTTATTCATGTATATATTTTCAGAGAAATCAGATTAAATAGGTAGCCTAAGGAAACCTTAACAAAACTGAGAAGCCTCAGAGATGACAAAGGAACACTTGAATATTTTACAGTCTAATTATATTGTCATCACTTAACTAAGACTTGAAGGGTACCCACAGCTATTGTGAGAAAAACATAAATTTATTCTGAACTCTTTTCTTCTTGAGCTTTTGTTCTCCAAAGGTATGTAAACTATTTCTGCCCCACATGCCACCTCAAATAAGGAACAATTTTGTGGATTGTCACGTTCCCTTTATTCCCTATCAATTCAAAATTTTCAAGATTTAAGACAAAGCTAATAACTTCATAATAAAATTGTGATAACCAGTACGAATGACTCAAAACACATTAATGAAAAGTATCAAATCACAAGTATTTAGTTGGGAAATTTAAACTTTACCTCTCTACATAACAAATTTATGTAGAGCCTTGAAAATATTAACTTTTTTAGTTATCATAACACCTAAGAGATCAGTATTATTATTACCATCTAACTTTTACAGGTGAGACACAGAAAGGTTAACTAACTGCTCAAGATCATGAGCTGGGATGTGATGGAGCTGAGATTCAAACTCAAGTACTTTGTCTCCAGAGTCCTGATTCTTAATTTCTTGAATTTAACTTAATTTAAATGGTAAATTACATATATACATTTTTCCCTCACATCATAAAAAGCATTAATAAGATTTAAAATAAAGCTAATACTTTTTAGGTTTTTAAAAATCTAAGGCACATAGAAAGCTTTAAAAATATTAAAACCCTAGTGGATGGAAATACTGGAAGGTAGAACGAAATTGTAAATCATTTTTTTGTGATGATTTGCAAATATTTACTAAGTCATTAATCTTAGGGGGAAGGTAAGAAATGAAGAAAATATTGAAACATTATGGAAAAAAAATCTTCTCACAGTAAAAATAAGTTATATAAGTAAATCAGCCATTGACTTATCAGTCAATATCAAAGATATATTTTATCCTATAAATATCAAGCCACTGCTTACTATTTTTCAAAATAAGTAACTGTGATTATTTTCTGCATTATAACGAGAAAGAAATGTAGAAAACACATTATTTATAAGCAAATACTAAACTCATTTTTTAAAAAAGAGAGTGTTAATATGAGACTTTAGACTCAATCACATAGCCAGCATCACAAACCAACAGTCATTTAACGCAGACAGGGATCATAAAATATACTTCAGATTGCACTTAAAAACAGTATTCTTGCACCAAGCACGAGCTGGCCAGCTAACTACCCAGCAGCTAGGTTCAGAAACTTAAAGGCCTCTGGGAAAGCAGCTCGGTAACAACAAAGCAAATGTGGTCAATGCCCAATGTCTTTATGGGGATTAGACCAGGGTCACGGCTTCGCTGCGGCACCTGCACAGCTATAACATAAGCTTATATCCTACATAAATCGTAACCCCTCTGCTTTGAAAGCAAATAATAAAAGAGTTGTTCCATGTCTATTGACCTTTATTTCTGGGAAACTTGGATTTTTCCCTTATAGCTATGGTATGCACTAACCATCTCCAGTGGGACAGACTTAGAAACCCCTGTCACCAAACACATGTATAAATTTACACCTTCTCACTTCCAAAGTGATTTGCATCTTAAGTATCACTAAATTACTACTTTTTTAAAGTAGCTTAAAGTGAGGAGAAAAGGGAGAGTGAGAAGGAAAAAAAAACAAAAAGATACCTGAAAGAAGAAATTAAAATACCAGTATCGATGAAGACACATAACTGACCAGGTAGGGATAAAGGGAAGCCAGATGGATGTTGCCACTGACAGTTGCTAAACATTGCTTTGCACAAATGCCAATGAACCTGGTGCACAGTTAGCTCCTGAGTTCTCTTTTTTGTTTGTTTCATGGAATTCAAATACTCAAAACTACTGTCTCCCCAAAATAAATTATTTTTCAAAAATTAGCATTAACACTACTTGAGATATCAATGAAATGATGTTGTTAAAACTTGAGAAAAGACAAGGTGGCTAATTACCCTTAAATCACTAAGTTACACGTACAATAATTCTGGACACCTATACATCCAGTTTGTCATAGGGCAAACTTCAGAGTAAAAGTAATGACAGTTAAAAAAACCCTAGAAACCCACTGAATTAGCGTTACCACACATATATGATAATGCTACTAATAATAATGACCCAAGCTAGCACATAGGAACTTTCCCTCAGCAAGTAGAGTACCTCCTAATACTGGGATAATGCTTAATCCTCACATAAATTCTAATGCTCTAGCTTCTAAAGGAAAGAGTAAGGAAAATGTACTGAGTATTAATACTGAAGAGCAACTAAGTTACTTGAGTAGGAAGTCTTATAAGAAAACTCTTTCATTCCAGATATTCTATCTAGAAAAATATATTTTATTTTCTTCATAGTGATATTCCTGTTGGTACAAAAAGTGAAATCCAACAATATATTTTTTGGTCAGGAACTCTGTTATGAAAAGTAAAACTAATACAGATGATATTAGGATAATTACCAAGACATCATCTATGAAGCTGTAATGCTGTGAAAATTATAAAATTACTAATATAATGAATATCAAATACATCCTCCAATTCAATGTTCAATATTCAAATATTTCCCTGCTATATGCTAGGCACTGGGGATGCAGCAGTGAACATAAAGCCACTGTTCTTGAGGACTTATACTGAGGAGAAATACAAAATAGAAAATAAATTTTAAAGTGCATAGCACGTATTAGCTATTGATTCCTGCTGCAGAGCAAAAATCAGCCAGCAAGGAGAAGGGGCAATAGCTGTGTATGTATGTCAGCAGAAGCTCTCTTACGTAAGGTGATCTGGGAAGGCATCTCTGGTGAGATGAGCCAGAGCTGTGCGGTCTATCTAGGGGAAGTTAGCTCCAGACAAAGGAAGGGCAGAGGTTCTTGAACACATAAGGCATATCGTTTAGTGCTTTGTGGGCCCCCCGTAAGAACTCTGAATTTCATTCTGAGTGAGAAGAAAGCCAACGAGAAGCCAATGTGAGAACTGTATGCTCTAATCTTGGGGAAAAATAATTGTACTCAACTTACAGAAGTAGTTTATATGGCTTAGTAGCCAGAACTTGAGCTTGAAGACAGATGTATCTGGGTTAAAATAATTTCTCTTTTTCAATGTCATAGCTATAAGATTCTGTCTTAATTACTGCATTTCTCAGCCTCCATTTAAAAGGTCATAATGCCTATATTGCTGTACTATTGTGAAGATTAAGCTACACATCTAGAAAAATTACACATCTAGTAAAGTGTGCTCAAACCCAGTCCATAGTAAGTGCTCAATGAATGTTTCTTAAATGAATATATGAATCTTTACTACGAATCTCAGGTCTAAATTCCTGATATTGCTGCTACAATTCATTAAACCAGGTAAAAGTTTCCCAAATTCTCCTGATTATAAGCATCATCTGGGGTGCTTGTGTTTCTTCCTATGTCCCACTGCAGGACCCAGAATCTTCTGTGGAACAGCCAAGAAATAGATATTTTAAACAAGGAATCCAGAGGATTTGTATGACTAAGGAATTTTGAGAATCACTGGATAGTGACTGTACCACGCTCCATTCAATTCCATTACTGCTACCCAGACTTTCTCTCTTTTAGAAAGGGGGAGAGAGGGATAAATTGGGAGATTAAGATTGACATATACACACTACTATATATAAAACAGATTACTAGTAAGGACCTGCTGTAGAGCACAGGGAACTGTACTCAATACTCTGCAAGACCTGTGTGGGAAAAGAATCTAAAAAAGAGCAGATATATGTAAATGTATGTATAACTTATCTACTTTACTGTATACCTGAAACTAACAACATTGTAAATCAACTATATTCCAATAAAAGTTTTTAAAAATTTAAAAATAATAAAAAGGGGAAATAAGAATACATGTCCATTTCAACTCTCTACCCATTTCAAAACCCAATACTTATCTTCCTACTTCGTAAAGTTACAGATATACAGATTTTAAAAATGTTGCGATGTATCAACTATGTCAAAGATCCCTTTGTTGATTTTAACTGAATAGCAATAAAACAATGTACATGGGGTTTCTTTTTAGAAACCCCCTGCAGGGGGTTGTGATCAAGGTCTCACAATATTTAGAAACTTTTCTTCATGTTTTATTTCTTGGTAACATAATTAAGAGTGTTGCTGATGAAGTGCTCATTTTCCTTTCCACTTTCTGGTAAGAGTGGGAAAAACAGACTTCATTTGGAAAGTTTTTAATATGTTTTAAAAATACACATTGCTGGGCTTCCCTGATGGCGCAGTGGTTGAGAGTCAGCCTGCCGATGCAGGGGACACGGGACGCGGGTTCGTGCCCGGGTCCGGGAGGATCCCACATGCCGCGGAGCGGCTGGGCCCGTGAGCCATGCCGCTGAGCCTGCGCGTCCGGAGCCTGTGCTCCGCAACGGGAGAGGCCACAACAGTGAGAGGCCCGCGTACCGCAAAAACAAAACAAAACAAAAAACACATTGCTGTATATTTGGCAACTGCTGAGTGGTATATATTTTGCAGTGCTGGTAACCAGGAGTGGGATGGCATTACATTAAAATGGTGAATTAGTACACAAAGTGAATTCACCATTTAAAATGGTGAATTTAGAACACAAAGTTTTGTGTTATAAAAAGAAGTGCTATAAAATATTCATTCGGTATGATGCAGAGAACAAACGAGAAGTTTTTAAAACTCTCAATCCATTGTATGATGTAAACAAATTGACTGGTAGGTACCATATTATCTTTGTGCGCCACCAGACCCTCCTATGAATGCCACACCCATGAATTAGGAAAAACTTTAGACATAGGAAACAAAGTAAAGTGACAGACTGGCTATTTAATTCTCTTTGGACCAAGAAAAATGATCTGAACTGTCATCCTCTGGCTCCCAAGCAAATAGTGGGATATGCCTATCTTCTCCTGCTTTGAGATTTCAGTGACTATTAATGATGAGAGTCACTAATCAAACATATGGATGTCTATTATAAATGTACAAGATAAAAGTATCTTCCAATCCTATTGACCATTACTTATCAAAAGCAGCAACATTCGACAGATTTCAAGATGGGAAGAAGATTCTGAGAGTATTTTTCCTAAAAAATATGATTTCCTGGTCAGATGATTTTTTTTTCTTTTAATAACAACAAAAGAACGATGTGAAAAGTGCAGCTCTTCTCTTCAACCTAAAGGAAATATCTCTCAGGAAATATTCATCTTTTAGTCCAACAAAAATAAAAGAAAAAAAATTAAGTTGTGTAATGGAGGTTGAGGCATCCAACAAAAGCAAAACTACAGAGGCTACAATAGCATGTAACGATGTTTGAGATTTAGATTATCCAAATTCTCTCATAAAGAAATAGTCATAAAGATTTAATGACAGTGGGTGGTACTTGTTTCAAAGCATTGTCAAAGTAAATGTACTTTGAAATCATCTAGCTCCATTTACTCATATCAAGCTATCTATTTCAAAGGTTTTATGAATCTTTTAAAGTGCAAACAGTTTTCTTTTTTGCAGCACAATTACTGCTATCTTAAAAGGAAGAAACTTTCTTCATTATGAACAAAAACATAACCCTTCTTTAGCAAAAGACTTTTAACTAAATCAATTACATCTTGCAATCAGAAATTCAGAATGTCTTTTCTATATTTTCTAAATTAGCATCAATGTACTCTAGTCTCTCTAGGAAATTTTTAAGAAAAAACGGTGCCTAAAAACTTTAAAATCTACCCTTAAACTTCTGTGGTTGCTGCTGTGTTTGGAACATAAATATTACTATACATAAGACGTGAAAAGAAACAGATAGGAACAACTTAACTGGATTCCTTGGAAAGGATTCAAAACTAATGCATGCCAGGGGCCAGCAGGGGGAGTAAAATCCCCAAAATATAGGTAAAATAAAAGAAATATGCTGAATGAAGGTATAGACAGCACCAACCTGGAAAGAATCTGTCACCCAATCAAATAAGAATAATAAATAGGCTCTTTAGCGCCTTAGCCTAGAGATAAAATAAAGTTGAATTATACCTCAACTATATGTTATGGGGAGCAAAATAAGCTAATCGGAATTTCTTCATTAGTCTACTAATACTCAAACAATTGTCTCTTTTTTCATCTTCTGTTGACTAATAAAGATAATAATCTACTAGAGGACAGTCATGTACTTTTTCTGTTATGACGATTTTAGAGCAGTTTTAGGTTCACATATCATACACTTTTATTAAACAAGAATTTATTAAATGAACAATTTATTGAATTCCACTGTGTGATTAGCTAGGAAGATCATAATTCCTATTGTCAATGATCTTTTAATCAGAAATTTTTCTAGCACATGACTGAAAATGATGCTTAACATGATCTGTATGAATTAACAACTCCTGAAGCACAGAGGAGGGAGAAATTTCTAAAATCTATGAAGAAATAAGCCAGAAGAAAATTTTCAGCAATAAGTTAAAATATATTCCGTTGTTCATAATGTTTCATTGGAAGTCATTTTATCCATAGGGACACAACATTATCTAGAAGAAAGGAAACCCTGGCCTTTGGAAACAATAACCCTTTCAGTTTACAGAATTACCAATGCATCTGATTAAAATACTACCTGTCAAACCTCTCAGGAGCACCTACTACCATCTGACAGGTGTTTGCTGGCTGGTTATTTCACTCACTAAGGCGGTGAAGGACTATGAACTCCATCCTCTCTTATTCCCATTAAGATGTGAGGGCATGTGGTTTTAGGAGAGATGCCAGATCATCCAAACTCCGATTACACAAACTCTCTGTGGAATGACCTTACTGATTACCCTTTAATAAAAGACTTTGTTCATCAAACACCATAGCTCCTTATGGATTTTACTTATCAACCCTCAGAAGTTGGTGAAAGAATTTTTTTAAGTTAAAAAGAGATAGAGTTTTGCTAGAAAATCGTCAACTGTGCAGTTAACACTGAATTTGATAAACAGTACATTCCCAGTAACAGCCACCAAAATTCCAAGTTAAATCTGTGCCCTTGGAACATTGCCAAAATGCCACAGCATATTTGCACTTTGAACAAATTGCACATTTTTAACTCCTATTTTTTTCTGCCAAAACAAAAGCTCAAAATATGCAGATTCTGTCTTCCTTGAAAACTTTACAATGGTAATTTTGGATGCAAAGAAAAATGCTTTTAAGACCAACAGAATGATAGATTAATTTGACTTGTTATTTTAGTACCTAAAACTACCTGAACTATTTCTGGAGGTCACATGTGAACACAGATATCCTGAAATTGTCACTACCATCATCTGGCTTGAAACTAGACAACTTTACTAGAATTCTTTCTTTGCTACTCGGCCAATATCCATAATCTCTCAGCCTCAATTTCTTTATCTGTCAGATGGGGATATTAATACTTTATAGGCCTGTTGGAAGGAGTTAATGATATAATAAATGTAAAGTACCCAACCTAGCTGCTAATAGTAGCTAATCAATAAATGATGTCCCTACTCTGATATCCGATTAGACATTTGCACCTATGGGTTCAAGACACTAATCATGGACTTGTAAAAGGAAAATAGTTTTTTAAAAGGTATTTTTAGCTTTCACTTATAATCTGAAACACCCTTATTTTGAACAGTGTCTTAATAAGAGAACTCTGTAAAAAACTGAATATTTTCTGTCAAGTATACCATTCCCTCCCCCTCAAACAATTACTCATTAAGACCTTGCTAAAGGACCTTCCTATTGAATTGCCCACTACAAAAGAAATTCTAGTAAAAGTAGATATAATTTGGTTAGGACCCAATAGAGGTGAGTTACTGAAAAAATGAAGTTTCCCCAAACTATTTTGAGATTATATTAGACTACTACTTTAGTGATAAATATTATCTGTTCCTACTTTTTGATAAAAGAACACCATGATTCCTTTTGGTGGAAATAAATACAAGTATAAAGGTGAATTTGCTAAAATGGAAATAATTCTTTTGAGGAAATGCAGATTAGTATAGATTAAATCTATGCTAAAATCATCTTTATTTTACTGAATCCAAGAAAAGTGGAGAAAACAAAAGAGTCTTCTAGCTAGGACCAAAACAGAAATTTATATTTTGTGTTTTATATTTTGCTGTCTTTTAAACTATATTCTATTTAAAAACAAAAACATGAAAGTATGAATTTGATTTTTTGTTTTAATTTTGATATAAGGAATACCTCCCTCTCCTCATTGTCCACATTCTGCAGACACATCCGAGCTGCACACACCAAACACACAGGCAAACTTTTCTGTAGATAATCTGAATGCTACAATGATTTGAATTGTGCCTAATACTATTTCCATTAAATTATGTCTAATATATTATAACTGATTATTAATAATTTATATACCATAAATTCCCTTGGAGGTTTTTAATAGCAAGTTACTAATTACCTCTCTTGCCAAAAGTTCATGAGACATGAAGTATTTACTATTAAATATCTTCTATATTTCACCTTTGGGAATGCTGAAATGTTTCCCAATGATGTAAGCATAAAAAAACCTGATGAGTAAGATACCACAGAGATACATTACAAATCCCATGACACTGAGTTTGTTTTGGTTGAAGAGCCCAGCTTTAATTGAGAAAGATAGGATTAAAGGTACATCTTTACAGGAGGAGATTTTATGCAAGTAGGGTACAGAGATGATCCAAATCACAAATAAATGACTTGGTGAATTGTTACTGAGAATCTTTTGTCTGCATAGAGGCTTTCATTCTCATAAGAATATTCTGAGCACCATATTAAGGGTTCTTGACAACATTTCTCCCAAGAAACTTTACCCAACTGATTATATTAACAGTTCCCACCTGTCTTTCAAGACATGATTCTTCTCTCTCATTCAGTAGATTCATTTAACCCTTGCTTGTGTATAATATAAATATTAAGCTTGTTTAACACAAATCGAAAATTAATCAAATTAAGTGGACATGCATTTGAAAGTGAGAGATTGTTTCATGTGATTTGTAACAAAAATAATGATAACAATAAAATAAGTAAGTTAATGGGGGCTTTCCATGTGCTTATCAAATGTTTCACAATGCTGTCTCATTTAAATCTCTCAACAACCCTGAAAGTAGGCAAAACTATAATTCTAATTTTATGGATTAGGAAAGTGAGGCATATACAAGTTAAGAAAATAGGCTTCTTAATAAAAAGGAGGAAAATAAGTGACATAAAAATGACTATGCATCAGAAACTTCCATCTCCTGTCAAGATGCAGTAATGGACTAGATTTGCTCTCTCACCTGAAACAACCAAAACTGGACAAAACATTTGGAGCAATTGTTTTAAGACACTGGACATCAGGCAACAAAGTATAGTGATTCCTGAGAGATGTGAAATATACAAGACTAAAAATTACTCTAGTTTATTGACTTGAAAGATTTGCTAGTGATGGTACAGTGAGTGAAAACCCAGGAATAACTCAGCCAGCTTACATATTTGAAGAGAAAAAGCTGAAAGTCTGGGAACACCAAAGTATTCACAGGAGAGGGTACTAGAGAGGAGAAGGCAGCATGAAGTGATAAAGAGAACTCCAGAGCTATATACAGAAGGAGTGATCGGCAGAGTACTCATAAGTATATGTATAAGGAAACCACAACATTAGAGGTAATAGTGTGCAACGGTCACAAAGGGTTGGAAATAGTGCTTATTTCCACCAACCAGAGCGGTATATCTCATGAATCATCAGAGACATTGGATACAGCAAATGGAAGGGGCTTCTCACAATAGTGAGAAATAGTAAGGCCTAGAGAGCATTACTCCAGTCATGCCTAACTGGAACCAAAAGAATAAAACTGCTTTCAATAACTTAACTGTGTCCTTGAATAAAGCTCAAGAATATTTATAGAAAAACAAAAAATATTCATCACTCAAGAAGGTAAAATTTACAATGTTTGGCACATAATAAAAATTACCAGGCATGCAAAGGATGAAAATATGACCCCAGCTAAGGAGAAAAACCAATTGATCAAAACAGATCCAAAACTGATATACTCTACAGTTAACAAGGAAAGAAAAGTAAAACAGTTATGAAACTGTATCCTATATGTTCCAAAAGTTAAGTAGTGACATGAAAGATATTATTTTTAAAAACCAAATGAAAGTTTTAGAGATAGAAACTACAATGTGTCAGATGAAAAATACATTGGGATAAGACTAACAGCCCATTAGACATTTCAGAAAAAGAGATTAGTGGACTTGAAGAAATAGCAGCAGAAACTATGGAAATAAACACACAGAGAAAAAAGAATTTTTTAAAAAAGCAGAGCACTGTCAACATATGGGACCATTTCAAGTGGCCTAAAATACATATATTTGAAGCCTCAAAAGGGTGGGGAATATTTGAAGAAATAATGGCTCCAAAATTTCCAAATTTAATGGAAAGAATATGCTCAGAGATCCAACAAGCTCAACAGAACAGAAATAAGGTGGGGGGGGGGGTATTAAAAGCAGCCCAAGGGGTGGGAGTGGGGGAAGACAAACTTTAAGTATAGAGAAACACAGATAAAGAATGACAGCGTATTTTATGTCAGAAACAGATAGTGGAGTAATATCTTTAAAGTACTGATAGAAAAAAATGTCAATATGGAATGCTATACCCAGCCAAAATATATTTCAATAATGAAAGTGAAACAAAGATTTCTTTAGACATAGAGAAGCCAGAAGAATTCATCAGCAGATCTGTACTTCAAGAAATGTTAAAAAAAAGTCCTTCAAACAGACGGAAAATAATATCACATGGAAAAGTCTGATGAATCTACACAAAGAAATGAAAAGCACCTGAAATAACTCTGTGGGAAAACAGAAATTTTTCTTATTATTTAAATCTCTTTTAAAAAATTTCTAATGTTTAAACAAAACTCATCACAATACAGTGTAGGGTTTATCAATCAATAATGTAAAAAAATAAAATCTATGACAATAACAATCAATGGTCAGGAAGGGGAAATTAAAAGTATACTTTTGGTAACCTTCTCATACTATATACATGAAGCAGTATAATATCACTTGAAGACAGACTATGACAAATTAAAGATGTATCTATAAACCCTAACATAACAACTAAATAAAACAAAAGGTTGTAGATGGTAGGCTAACAAAATGAGATAAAATGGAATCATTTTGTAAAAATCAATTAATCAAAAGGAAGGTACAAAAGGAAAAGAGGAGACAAAGAACAGATAGGAAAAGTAGGAAATAAACAGCAAGGTGATAGATTTAACCTAAACATATCAACAGCCACGCTAAACATAAAAGGTCCAGCACTCCAGTTAAAAGGCAGAGATAGCCAGATTCGATACCAAAGCACAATTCAACTCTATGCTGCCTTCAATATACTCACTATAAATATAATGACACAAATGGTTTAAAGTAAAAGAATTGAAAACTACATACCATGCTAACACTAATAGAAAGAGACCTTGAGAAAAAAGTAGATTCCAGAGCAAAGAATATTATTAAAGAAAAAAAACACCATATCATATTGATAAAAGGATCATTTTATCAATATGATATATCAATCATAAATGTTTATACACCTAATAAAAGAGCTTTCAAATATATGAACCAAAAAGTAATAAAATTATAAGGAGAAATAGACAAATACACAGTTGTAGGAGATTGTAATATTCTTCCTTCAATAATTGGTAGAAAAAGTAGATAGAAAATCAGTAAGGATATACAATAATTGACAGAAAAAGCAGATAGGAAATCAGTAAGTTGAGTAGCATTATTAACAAACTTGATCTTATTAACATTTATAGAAAACAACAGCAGAATGCACATTTTTAAAGTGCACATGGGACATTTATCTAGGAATGTGGTACCATATTCTGTGTTATAAAACAAGTCTCAGTAATTTTAAAAGGATTCAGTTCATACAAGTTAGGTTTTCTGACCCAATTGTAATAAATTAGAAGTCACTAACAGGAAAATATCTAGGAAAATCCTCAAGTATTTGTAAAACAAATAACATATTTCTAAATGGTTCATGGGTAAAAGAAGAAATCAAAAGGGAAATTAGAAAGTATTTTATGATACAAAATCAAAGACAACAAAAGCAAAAATAAACAAGTGGGACTACATCAAACTAATCTAAAAAGCTTCTGGTCAGCAAAGGAAATCATCAAAAAAAAAAATGAAAAGGCAACGTATCAAACGGAAGAAAATATTTGCAAACCACATATCCGATAAAGGGTTAATATCCAAAATATATATGGAGCTCATACAACTCAATAGCAAAACAAACAAACAAAAACTATCTAATTAAAAAATGGGCAAATAACCTGAATAGACATTTTTCCAAAGAAGACATGCAAATGGCCAACAGGTACACAAAAAGGTGCTCAGCATTCCTAATGATCAGGGAAATTCAAATCCAAACTACAATGAGGCATTGCCTCACATCTGTTAGGGTAGTTATTATCAAAAAGACAAGAGAGAACACATTCTGTAAAAAATATTTAGAAAAGGCATATCTAATGTAAACTGGTATAGTTGGTGGGAATGTAAACTGGTATAGCCACTATGAAAAACAGTATGTAGGCTCTTCAAATAATTAAAAATAGAACTACCATAGGATCCAGCAATCTCATTTCTGGGTATATATCCAAGAAACCATTATCTTGAAGAGATATCTGTATTCCATGTTCACTGCAGCATTATTTACAGTAGTCAAGGTATGGAAACAACCTGTCTGCCAAATGGTGAATGGATCACTAATATGTGGTGTGTGTGTGTGTGTGTGTGTGTGTGTGTGTGTGTGTGTGTGTGAGTGTATGTATGTGTGCATATGTGTGTGTGTATGGAATATTATTCAGCACTAAGAAAAGGAAAATCCTGTCATTTGTCACAATATGGATGAATTTGAACCTGAAGGGCATGATGCTAAGTGAAACAAGCCAGACATAGAAAGGCAAATAATGCGTGGTGTCACTTATATGTGGAATCTATTTTAAGAAGTTGGACTCATAGAAACGGAGAGTAGAAAAATGGTCACCAGGAGCTGGGGGATGGGGGGGAATAGGAAGAGGCTGGTAATAGGGTATAAACTATAAGATGAATAAGGTCTGAGGATCTAATGTATAACATGATGACCACAGTTGGTAACACTGTACAGTATAGTTGAAATTTGCCTAGAGAATAGAACTTAACGGTTCACTCACACACACTGTAAATGTGTGAGGTGATAGATGTTTTAATTACTTTGATGGGGGAATTCCTTTTATAATGTATATATATCAGAGCATGACATTATACACGTTTTTTAAAAAAGACACTATTCTAAACTGAATGAAAATGAAAACGTCAAAATCTGTGAGATATAACTAAAGCAGTATTTAAGGGAAATTTTACAGTACTAAATAAATATATTATAAAAGAAGGAAGGTCTCAAATCAATTATCTCAGCTTCCACCTTAAGAACTAGAAATAGGGGAGCAAATGAAACCCAAAACAAATACAAGAAAGGCAATAATGAAGATCAGAGTGGAAATCAATGAAATACAAAACAGGAAGATAATACAGAAAACTAAATAGTTATTTAAGAAAATCTATAATACTGGTAAAGTTCTAGTCAAACTGATCATGAAAAATAGAGAATAGATAATAATTACCAATATCAGGAATCAAATTTGTGACATCACTGCAATTTTACAGATATTCAAAGGATTATAAGAGAATATTACCAAGAACTTTCTGCCTATACATGTGAAAATTTAGATTAAATGGACAAATTCCTTGAAAAATACAAATTCAAGAAGAAATGGGTAGTATGAATAGTACTATACCTATTAAATAATTTGCATTTGTAATAAAAAATCTCCCCACAAAGGAAGCTCCAGGCCAGATGGAGTTCACTATTGAATTCTACCAAATATTTAAGGAGAAAAATAATGCAAACTCTTTCAGAAAATTGAAGACAAGTGACTCCTTCCCAATGCATTATATGAGACCAGCACTACCCTGATACTAAAATCTGATATTACAAAAAATATATATATAAACCAATATTCCTCAAACAGAACCCATCAATGTATAAAAAGTGTTATATACTTCGATCAAGTGGAGTTTATCCCAGTAATGATAGATTGGTTTACCATCAGAAAATCAATTATGAAAGACAACATATTAACAAAATAAATGACAAAAAACACATGATCATCTCATAGAAGCAGAAAAATACTAAATAAATTCTTCATGAGCTACATGGAAACAAGTGCAAGTTTTAGTTGTATCTAATAGTAAACGTTATTCATTCAGTAATATCATCAAATATTCATTAATACCTACTAGGTACCTGAGCCTAATTCTTGGCTCAGAAAACAACAGGAAAAAATAGACAAAAATCTTCTCTTATATCTTTTTTTTTAAACAACTTTATTGGAGTATAATTGCTTTAAAATGGTGTGTTACTTTCTGCTTTATAACAAAGTGAATCAGCTATATGTATACACATATCCCCATGTCCCCTCCCTCTTGAGTCTCCGTCCCACACTCCCTACCCCACCACTCTAGGTAGTCACAAAGCACCAAGCTGATATCCCTGTGCTATGCAGCTGCTTCCCACTAGCTATCTATTTTACATTTGGTAGTGTATATATGTCCATGCCACTATCTCACTTCAACACAGCTACCCTCCCCCATCCCCGTGTCCTCAAGTCCATTCTCTACGTCTGCGTCTTTATTATTGTCCAGTCCCTAGGTGCTTCATAACCTTTTTTATTAGATTACATATATATGTGTTAGCATACAATATTTGCTTTTCTCTTCCTAACTTACTTCACTCTCTATGACAGACTCTAGGTCCATCCACCTCACTACAAATAACTCAATTTCGTTTCTTTTTATGGCTGAGTAATATTCCATTGTATATATGTGCCACATCTTCTTTATCTATTCATCTGTCGAGACACATTTAGGTTGTTTCCATTTCCTGGCTATTGTTAATAGAGCTGCAATGAACATTGTGGTACATGACTCTTTTTGAATTATGGTTTTCTCAGGGTATATGCCCAATACTGGGATTGCTAGGTCATATGGTAGTTCTATTTTTAGTTTCTTAAGGAACCTCCATACTGTTCTCCATAGTGGCTGTATCAATTTACATTCCCACCAACAGTGCAAGAGGGTTCCCTTTTCTCCACACACACTTCAGCATTTATCGTTTGTAGATAATTTGATGATGGCCATTCTGACCAGTGTGAGGTGATACCTCATTGTAGTTTTGATTTGCATTTCTCTAATAATGTTGAGAATCCTCTCATGTGCTTGTTGGCAATCTGTATATCTTCTATGGAGAAATGTCTATTTAGGTCTACTGCCCAATTTTGATTGGGTTGTTTGTTTTTTTGATATTGAGCTGCATGAGCTGCTTGTAAATTTTGGAGATTAATCCTTTGTCCATTGCTTCATTTGCAAATACTTACTCCCATTCTGAGGGTTATCTTTTCGTCTTGTTTATGGTTTCCTTTGCTATGCCAAAGCTTTTAAGTTTCATTAGATCCTACTTGTTTCTTTTTGTTTTTATTTCCATTTCTCTAGGAGGTGGGTCAAAACGGATCTTGCTGTGATTTATGTCAAAAGTGTTCTTCCTATGTTTTGTTCTAAGACTTTAATAGTGTCCAGTCTTACGTTTAGTTCTTAAACCCATTTTGAGCTTATTTTTGCGTATGGTGTTAGGGAGTGCTCTAATTTCATAATTTTACATGTAGCTGTCCAGTTTTCCCACCACCACTTATTGAAGAGGCTGTCTTTTCTCCATTGTATATTCTTGCCTCCTTTATTAAAACTAAGGTGACCATATGTGCATGGGTTTATCTCTGAGCTTTCTATCCTGTTCCATTGATCTATATTTCTCTTTAGGTGTCACTACCATACTGTCTTCATTATTGTAGCTTTGTAGTATAGTCTAAAGACAGGGAGCCTTATTCCTCCAGCTCCGTTTTTCTTTCTCAAGATTGCTGTGTCTATTCAGGGCCTTTTGTGTTTCCATACAAATTGTGAAATTTTTTGTTCTACTTCTGTGAAAAATGCCATTGGTAGTTTGACAGGGATTACACTGAATCTCTAGATTGCTTTGGGTAGTATAGTCATTTTCACAATGTTCTTCCAATCCAAGAACTTGGTATATCTCTCCATCTGTTTGTATCATTTTTAATTTCTTTCATCAGTGTCTTATAGTTTTCTGCATACAGGTCTTTTGTCTCCTTAGATAGGTTGATTCCGAGGTATTTTATTCTTTTTGTTGCAATGGTAAATGGGAGTGTTTCCTTAATTTCTCTTTCAGATTTTTCATCATTAAAGTATAGGAACGCAAGAGATTTCTGTGCATTAATTTTGTATCCTGCTACTTTACCAAATTCATTGATTAGCTCTAGTAGTTTTCTGGTACCATCTTTAGGATTCTCTATGTATAGTATCATGTCATCTGCAAACAGTGACAGCTTTACTTCTTTTCCGATTTGGATTCCTTTTATTTCTTTTTCTTCTCTGATTGCTGGCTAAAACTTCCAAAGCTATGTTGAATAATACTGGTGAGAATGGACAACCTTGTCTTGCTCCTGATCTCAGAAGAAATGGTATCAGTTTTTCATCATTGAGAACGATGTTGCCTCTGGGTTTGTCATATACGGCCTTTATTATGTTGAGGTAGTTCCCTCTATGCCTACTCTCTGGAGGATTTTTATCATAAATGGGTGTTGAATATTGTCAAAATCTTTTTCTGCATCTAATGAGAGGATCATATGGTTTTTCTCCTTCAACTTGTTAATATGGTGTATCACATTGCTTGATTTGCATATATTGAAGAATCCTTGCAGTCCTGGGATAAACCCCACTTAATCATGGTGTACGATGCTTTTAATGTGCTGTTGGATTCTGTTTGCTAGCATTTTGTTGAAGATTTTGCATCTACATTCATCAGTGAGATTGGCCTGCAGTTTTCTTTCTTTGTGACATCTTTGTCTGGTTTTGGTATCAGGGTGATGGTGCCCTCATAGAATGAGTTTGGGAGTGTTAGGAATTTTTTGATTTCCGCTTTGATTTCCTAAGTAATCTCTTGGTTATTTAGTATTGTTTAGCCTCCCTGTGTTTGTATTATTTACAGATTTTTTTCCTGTAATTGATAGCTAGTCTCACAGCATTGTGGTCGGAAAATATACTTAATACAATTTCAATTTTCTTAAATTTACTAGGGCTTGATTGTGACTGAAGATATGACCTATCCTGGAGAATGTTCCATGAGCACTTGAGAAGAAAGTGTATTCTGTTGTTTTTGAATGGAATGTCCTATAAATATCAATTAAGTTCATCTTGTTTAATGTATCATTTAAAGCTTGTGTTTCCTTATTTATTTTCATTATGGATGATCTGTCCATTGGTGAAACTGGGGTGTTAAAGTCCCCTACTATGAATGTGTTACTGTCGATTTCCCCTTTTATGACTGTTAGCATTTGCCTTATGTATTGAGGTGCTCCTATGCTGGGTGCATATATATGTATAACTGTTATATCTTCTTGGATTGATCCTTTGAGCATTATGTAGTGTCCTTCTTTGTCTCTTGTACTAGTCTTTATTTTAAAGTCTAGTTTGTCTGATATGAGAATTGTTACTCCAGCTTTCTTTTGATTTCCAGTTGCATGGAATATCTTTTTCCATCCCCTCACTTTCAGTCTGTATGTGTCCCTAGGTCTAAAGTGGGTCTCTTGTAGACAGCACATATATGGGTCTTGTTTTTTGTATCCATTCAGCCAGTCTATGTCTTTTGGTTGGAGCATTTAATCCATTTACATTTAAGGTAATTATCAATATGTATGTTCCTATTACCATTTTCTTAATTGTTTTGGTTTTGTTTTTGTAGGTCTTTTCCTTCTCTTGTGTTTCCTACATAGAGAAGTTCCTTTAGCACTTGTTGGTTTGGTGGTGTTGAATTCTGTTAGCTTTTGCTTGTCTGCAAAGGTTTTAATTTCTCCGTCGAATTTGAATGAGATCCTTGCTGGGTAGAGTAATATTGGTTGTAGGTTTTTCCCTTTCATCACTTTAAATATGTCCTGCCACTGCCTTCTGGCTTGCAGAGTTTCAGTTGAAAGATCAGCTGTTAACCTTATGGGGATTTCCTTGTATGTTATTTTTCCTTTGCTGCTTTTAAATTTTTCTTTGTATTTAATTTTTGATAGTTTGATTAATATGTGTCCTGGCATGTTTCTCCTTGGATTTATCCTGTATGGGACTCTCTGCACTTCCTGGACTTGATTGACTATTTCCTTTCCCTTATTAGGGAAATTTTCAACTATAATCTCTTTAACTATTTTCTCAGTCCCTTTCTTTTTCTCTTCTTCTTCTGGAACCCCTATAATTCAAATGTTGGTGTGCTTAATGTTGTCCCAGAGGTCTCTGAGACTGCCCTCAATTCTTTTCATTCTTTTTTCTTTATTCTGCTCTGCAGTAGTTATATCCCCTATTTTATCTTCCAGGTCATTTATCCATTCTTCTGCCTCAGTTATTCTGTTACTGATTCCTTCTAGAGAATTTTTAATTTCATTTATTATGTCGTTCACCATTGTTTGTTTGCTCTTTAGTTCTTCTAGGTCCTTGTTAAACGTTTTTTGTATTTTCTCCATTTTACTTCCAAGATTTTGGATCCTCTTTACTATCATTACTCTGAATTGTTTTTCAGGTAAACTGCCTTTTTCCTTTTCATTTGTTTGGTCTGGTGGGTTTTTGCCTTGCTCCTTCATCTGCTGTGTGTTTGTCTGTCTTCTCATTTTGCTTAACTTACTGTGTTTGGGGCCTCCTTTTCACAGGCTGCAGGTTCGTAATTCCCGTTGTTTTTGGTGTCCACCTCCAGTGGTTAAGGTTGGTTCAGTGGGTTGTGTAGGCTTCCTGGTGGAGGGGACTGGTGCCTGTGTTCTGGTGGATGAGGCTGGATCTTGTCTTTCTGGTGGGCAGGACTGTGTCCGGTGGTGTGCTTTGGGGTGTCTGTGACCTTATTATGATTTTAGGCAGCTTCTCTGCTAATGGGTGGGTTTGTGTTCCTGTCTTGCTAGTTGTTTAGCATAGCGTGTCCAGCACTGTAGTCTGCTGGTCGCTGAGTGGCTGGGCCTTAGCATTGAGATGGTGATCTGTGGAAGAGCTTTCGCCATTTAATATTACGTGGAGTTGGGAAGTCTGTGATGGACCAATTTCCTGAACTCGGCTCTCCCCCCTCAGAGGCACAGGCCTGACACCCAGCCCTGTCAGCCACACAGCTAAGAAGAAAAGGGAGAAAAAAAAGAATGAAAGAAAAATAAATAAAATAAAATAAAGCTATAAAATAAAAATTTTTAATTATTAAAAATAAAAAAATTAAAGAGTAATAAAAAAAAGAAAGAAGAAAAGAAGAGAGCAAACAAACCAAAGAACAAATCCACCAATGATAACAAATGCTAAAAACTATACTAAAAAAAAAAAAGGACAGACAGAACCCTAGGACAAATGGTAAAAGCAAAGTAATACAGACAAAATCACACAAAGCATACACATACACACTCACAAAAAGACAAAAAGGAAAAACATATATATATATATATATATATATATATATATATATAAAAGGAAGAGAGCAACCAAATGAATAAACAAATCTACCAATGATAATAAACTCTAAATAATACTGAACTAAGATAAACATAAGACCAGAAACAAATTAGATACAGAAAGCAAACCCCAAGTCTACAGTTGCTTCCAAAGTCCACTGCCTCAATTTTGGGATTATTCGTTGTCTATTCAGGTATCCCACACATGCAGGGTACATCCAGTTGATTGTGGAGATTTAATCCGCGGCTCCTGAGGCTGCTGGCTGAGATTACCCTTTCTCTTCTTTGTTCGCACAGCTCCGTGATTCAGCTTTGTATTTAGCCCCGCCTCTGCGTGTAGGTCGCCTGAGGGCATCTTTTCCAGCTCAGACAGGACGGGGTTAAAGGAGCTGCTGCTTCGGGGGCTCTGGCTCACTCAGGCCGGCGGAGGGAGGGGCACGGAGGGGCACGGAGTGCGGGGCGAGCCTGCGGCAGCAGAGGCCTGCGTGAAGTTGCACCAGCCTGAGGCACCATGTGTTCTCCCAGGGAAGTTGTCCCTGGATCACTGGACCCTGGCAATGGTGGGCTGCACAGGCTCCTGGGAGGGCAGGTGTGGATAGTGACCTGTGCTTGCACACAGGCTTCTTGGTGGCTGCAGTAGCAGCCTTAGCGTTTCATGCCCGTCTCTGGGGTCTGCGCTGATAGTCGCACTTCGCGCCGGTCTCTGGAGCTCGTTTACGTGGTGCTCTTAATCCCCTCTCCTCGTGCACCAGGAAACAAAGAGGGAAGAAAAAGTCTCTTGCCTCTTAGGCAGGTCCAGCCTTTTTCCCGGACGCCCTCCCGGCCAGCTGTGGCGCACTAGCACCTTCAGGCTGTGTTCATGCCGCCAACCCCAGTCCTCTCCCTGGGATCCGACCTCCGAAGACAGAGCCTCAGCTCCCAGCCCTCGCCCGGCCCAGCGGGTGAGCAGACAAGCCTCTCGGGCTGGTGAGTGCTGATTGGCACCGACCCTCTGTGCGAGGATCTCTCCACTTTGCCCTCCACACCCCTGTTGCTATGCTCTCCTCCGTGGCTCCGAAGCTTCCCCCCTTCCACCCACAGTCTCTGCCCGCGAAGGGGCTTCCTAGTGTGTGGAAACCTTTCCTCCTTCACAGCTCCCTCCCACTGGTGCAGGTCCCGTCCCTATTCTTTGTCTCTGTTTTTTTTTTTTCTTTTGCCCTACCCAGGTATGTGGGAGTTTCTTGCCTTTTGGGAAGTCTGAGGTCTTCTGTCAGTGTTCAGTTGGTGTTCTGTAGGAGTTGTTCCACATGTAGATGTATTTCTTATGTATTTGTGGGGAGGAAGATGATCTCCACGTCTTACTCCTCCGCCACCTTGAAGGTCTCGCCTGTTGCTTATATCTTTATTGTCATTATCACTGCAATGTTATTGTCATTACTTCTACATTGTCGGGTAATCTTTCTTTGAACAGCAATGGCACTCTACCACCCATTTTGACTTGCCACATAGTAAGCTGCATATCCAATTGATTGTATAGAGCTTACCTTGTCTCAGTACAGACCTGTGCACATTGTATTTTTAATTTCTTAAACCTGAACTACCATAAACACAATAATTTTCTATTTTCCTTCTTATTTAGCAGAATAAAATAAAGGCACTTAACTCTAGTGTAGTTCTAGATAACAAAACAATAATGAGAAATCATAATCCCTTATACTTGCAAAATGCTTTACACTTTTCCAAGCATTTCACATTGATTTTACCATGGTCTGATTTGGAAAACTCTGTCAGCTCACTAGAGAGGGTAATAATATCTTCATTTTATAAATTAGAAAACTGAGATCCAGAGAAGTTAAGTCATTTATCCATCACTTATAGCTATATAATTTCTACACAAACATAGATGGTATTTTTCCATCTCCTTTAAGTTTCAGAGAGATGATTTCATAAATATACACCATCTTTCTTGAATGTAGTTGCACATGCCAAATTATTTCCTAAATAGTCTCCTTCAAATACACCCAATAATGAAACACTTCTAATACGGTTACTAAGCTTTCTGCCCAGTAGTAATAAAGTCCATCATAGAATGTACACACTCCTAAAGTCATACACTGATACATGATCAGACCATCTAAAGAGTGAGCAAGTACCCATGTGAGTAAAACTCTAGATCAGAGAACTGAGAATTCACAGTATTATAACATTAGAATCCAAAATATAAATAATATTCATTGCACTTCCACAAAATTAATCCATTAAAATAAATTCCCTTTACTGAAGGAATTTTTAAAGTTTTATTTAGGAGTGCTTTAAAAAATAAGCTGCTCCCTATCATCTTAGCTAGAAAAATAATCATCTTAATTTATTTACCAGAGACTAACTCAAAGTGCTAAAAAGTGTTCTGGATATTCTTTTACCCAATTTCAGTAAAACTGCCTCTGCACAGCTGACAGGAACAAATGAAGAAAGTCTTTCCTCTGCTATAAATAAAATACAGAAGTATGAGAAGGAGAGGGGCATTTGAATTTGGTTGATTTGCTCTTCCTCTTTTAAAAGTCACTGAATTACATGTGAAAATAATTCAACATAGTAAGTTGTTCACGAATTTCTCCAAATGGTTGCATATCTCTGGAAAACAACCTTACCCTGCCATTATTTCTGAAATAAATTATATATATATATATAATCTTACAAGTAATATCATTGGAGAAAAACTAACAAAAGCATTAAGAGATTATGTTTCTAGGCACATGCAGAGCTCATTTTACTTTAATTATACAGTTCTTTAATTTGGTAATTATAAAATATTCTCTGACTAATTAGTTTTAGTTACAAACTTAGGCATGTAAATTTCATACAGCTACTACTCTTTCTGACACACTGTCAGAATGTCACAGTTTTTAAATAATGACAGTACGTGGTATGGCACCACTACTTTTTAAAGAAATACATCCACAAGAACTTAATGTTCCATTGGCTTCCTCAAAAGAAAAGAGATGAGGAATAAATAGTGGAATCGTTTGCCAGCTTATGAAACATGAACTTATCATGGTAAAATTTCAGATTTCACTCATCATCAGTCTTACCATCTACATCCATACCATCCTCAACTTGGAGAGAGACTTTCTACAAATCTTTAGCATGAGATTAACCTAGCAATAATAATTAAATCTCTCCCAAATGGCTAGGATTGCAACCAAATTTCTACCACTGTAATTCCTTAAAATACAGCGAGAAGGGCTTCCCTGGTGGCGCGGTGGTTGGGAGTCCGCCTGCCGATGCAGGGGACGCGGGTTCGTGCCCCGGTCCGGGAGGATCCCGCGTGCCGCGGAGCGGCTGGGCCCGTGGGCCGTGGCCGCTGGGCTGTGCGTCCGGAGCCTGTGCTCCGCGGCGGGGTAGGCCACAGCGGTGAGAGGCCTGTGTACCGCAAAAAAAAAAAAAAAAAAAAAAAAAAAATACAGCGAGAAGAATTTTACATATATTCATAGTGAAAATTACCTATGTTGAAATGAAGATATTATTATTTACTATATATAGGATGATATGTTAACAAGCTTCTGTTTACAGAATTCATCTCATAGTGCCTTGTCTGCTGGTATATAGTTATATACATGGACTGCATTTACCTCAATGTTTGAATATTAAAACATGAGAAGTAAAAAGAGAGGTTAAGATACAACAAATGAATAATCAGAGCTAGGCAACATCTCAAGGGGAAGATAAAATGAGGAGACCAAAATGTTTGTTATAAAAATAATAATATTTTATCCTGATACCACGTGCGCTATGTACTATTATTATCTCAATTTTACAGGTGAGGAAACTGAGGCACAAGCAGTTAAAACACTATCCAAGGTCCAGTAGTTAGCAAGTAGTTGGGTGAAAATGCCATCCCAGGCACTCTGACTAGAGAAGGTGAATTCCCAACTTTCCTAAAAAAACTTGAAACTGTTTTGAGGTACATATTTTTTAAAATTATATAATTTATATCATTTGTATGACATCATGAACAATAAAATAAACAAGTAAAAAAACTGCAAACCCAGAACGTTTGTGTGGCTGAACAGCTTTTTGAATTATACTAATTCATGACTGACCAACACTTGCCCCTTACATTTGGATTAGCTTCCCAAACATAAAAAATTCCCTCCCCCATCATTGCATCTGCCATGATCCCTTCCCCACTCATCACTTCTGCTGATAGATAGGAATGTAGTGAATTGGAATCATTCTATATACAGCATGGCTTGTAGTCCTGCCCTATTCTCTTAACCTCCTTCTATGAGAAGGATGTTCTAAGCATTCATAGAAAGATAAACAGCTCAGCATTTATCCCCACCCCTTACCTGAGAATGTCTACTTTCCCCATTAATCTCTTCCATAATGTTTTTCCTACATTTTTGAAATTAGAAATGTCTAATTCTTACCCTTTTCTTCTCCCAGTCTCCGGTAATATCTTAGAGGCTAAGGCAATCAAAAACAGCCATTCTCCGTTGGACTAGGGTTTTCAGCAAATCCATCTATATCAGGACTATCTTGCGCCTGATCTACTCTTAGAACACATCCTTGAACAATCCAGGAGGACTCAGAAGATGGGAATCTCTCAGTCTCAGTCCTCCCAGCTGAAGAAGCCACAAGACTGGAACCTAGGATTGTTGGTGGCATAAAGACTATGTAGTACTAAGAAGTGGAAAGATCTGAAAAGAGTCAAAGAAAGAAAGGAAAAGAAAAAAGGATCTATGGTAGGACAAAAATAGCACCCTTTTCTTGTTTAATGAATGTATTTCTTATCTCTCTGAGACTACTATTAAATTGTTTAAATTTTCTTCTGTTCCCTGCATTAAATATATTTTTGAGTTTTTTTTTTCCTTTCCTGTTTGTGAGGTTTTCTTTCTTTCTTTAAAGTTCAAAGTTCTTTTGAAAGATCAGACCTTCTGGCCAGCAGGTGGGAAGTAGGTGGACAATTCTCACACTTAGTATATAGAGTTTCACTTAATCCCCTATTTTATCAATGCCTTTCCTCTCCCCAGCTTTCCATAAACCTGGTGTCCCAAAGTCTCAAGACTCTATGGATTAATTTCTCCAAATAATCAACTTCCCCAAACCCTGCTGGGCAAGTAGATGGGTAGTTTCCTGACTACGTGTAGGGTGGTGAGGCCAAGAAGAGAGAGGAGTGAACTGGTGAACTACTACTTAAATATTAACTTTCAACCAACCATTATATTCACCCCTTTGCCTTATCCCCCACCTATAATCCTTGATGCTTTAGGGGAACAAAATATCTTTCTTCTTAATGTCACCCTCCCTGTAGACACTGAGTTTGGGTTTCCTCCATGGTTCTAAGATAGTCACTACTCCTCTACCATCCTCCTATTTTCCAAAATTTGTTGGCCTCCCTTCTCCACAATTACTCCTGTCCTATTCTTTCCCTTCTGTGGGTTTATACTTTTAGATTTTTATTGCTACTTTAATCGGGTTTCTGGAAATAATGGAGACAGATGTTTTCATTTATACACTGGAAAAAAACCTATTTGATATTTTGAAAAAGTAACTATCACCAATAATCTTTAATATGTCATCAAATATAAAAATACCCTGATTTTGGCAAGAATGCCTCTGGCATTTCCCTCTGCAATGCTGTCTGATTTAGATACATTTTCTTACATCATGAAGGTTATTTTATTTCTAGTTTATTAATATTTTCACCTAGGAATAGGTATTGACTTTTTTCATGCTTTTTACTCGTCTCTAGTGAGATTTTTTTCTTTTGATATATTTCTGTAATTAATTATTGTTGAATTCCTGATATGAAGCCATCCTGGTTGAGGTTAGACTTTACTTAGACTTTTGGCCTATATATTTATTCGATTGGTCTACAGATATATTTTTTTGTGATAATTTCTGTTAGGTTTTAGATTCAGGATTATGTGACCTTCAAATTTTTAATTGGAACACCTTCTATCAATTTCTATTCACACAAACAAGAATTTACTTTTTTAAAAATTTGAAAACCTTACTGGTAAAAACACTTTGAGGAGTAACTCTTAAATAAGGTTTTAAAAAATTTCTTCCACTTCAGATATTGCCCATTTTTACTCCAAAATTATAAGTGGCCATCCACTGAATTTTTCTTGCTATCAAGTTTCACAGAGAATTAGCTTATAATTTCTATTTTTATTAAAATTTATATTTTATTTCAACCTCTTCATTCACTTAAAAAATAACCATGGTTCATATTTTCCCTTAGTTTTATTTCCAAAGTTTTTAAAGTATTATTTTTAAGAACCAGCTCTTGTATATATGAACTCAACCTTTCACTGGTTTTTTCAATTTTTGTTTTTTATCTCATCCAATTCCCCTTTATATTTCATGTTAAGTTTAATATTTTTTAAAAGTTCCTAAAATATTTTTTATATTTTATAGTTTAAAGTGAAATTATTTAGCACTATATATTTGCCTGTGAGTACAGTTTTCCTGTATTTCAGGAGGGTTTTTTTCCCCTGAATAGTGTTATTATTTTCTAAATGACTCACGACTGCAGTTTTAATTGCATCTGACCCAATAGGTTTTAACGGCTTATTTCTTCCAAGTAACTGTTTATTTTTGTGTTATAGCTTGTTAATAATTTTTGGTTTTATTACACTGTGATCAGAGAAAACTGTGGTAGTATCTTTTGGCACATAACTTAATACCTAACAATATAAGCAACTAAATTTGACATGATAAACAGACTTCTCATCCTACAGTAAACATACTGTGTCAAGATCTTTGTGTAAGTTTATCTCCTCACATTGGATGTTTTGTTAAAGGGTCCTCCAGTTCTGAAATAAAGAGCAGGTCTCTACTTTCTCAGTGTTACAAGGCCCATGTTGATTTCTCTGCCCATAACAAAATTATTAGCTCACATTCTACTGTACATGAAAAGGGATAACTTCCTTTAGCTTCGACATAAAAAGCAGCCAAAATGAGAAGTGTTATTTTTCAACCACTTAAATAACCATCATCTTAACTTTTTAAAAAGTATTTTACAGATGCATTAATTGAAATCTACATATGTTCAATGATTTGCATACTGTCTCACTCCCTGGACAGGGTAACCGGGGCAGAAATTTTTCTTTGGATTCTGCCGCCATAGTCCCCTTCCAACATTCTCCCGGGTTTAATTGGCCCAGTTATGGAATGTATTCACTAATTTTAAGTATTTTTCATTAATTTTCTTAGAAAAATTATATGCCAGAAGAAAAGCAACAATCAAGTTTAAGTGACTAGGGAGGAGATTTTTAGAAAAATCATACATACACACACACCTATAAATTACAGACTTCTGAAAAAATGAAACATTGTCTTAGCTGGGAAGAGGAAGTCTTTCAGGGTAACTCTGGTCACTCAGTCCATGGTATAATATTTACTGGTCAGCTTTGTTTCCACAAGAATACTGTGGTTGTTAGTTTGAAAATGTTTAAGTAAGGGAATAATCAGGAAAATTATTTAGTATCTGTATAAAGTCCTTACTCCTCTCCCAGAAAGAATTTTAGTGAGAACTTTAAAGAAAATAAATGGCACCATTTTTAAATAAGCTTGAACTTTTGAATGCGTGGAAAATATGGTCACGAAAGGTATACTGAGGCTGACCGAACTCTGTTATGTGTGTTCCAGTCCTGGCTCTCTGACCTTAGTTAGCATCTAACTCTAGAGGTTTCTCTAGACCCCCCTTTCCTAAGACACTTTGCAGTGATGGTCCCCACCACACCGCTGAACTCAATTTTTGTGAGCCTACTAAATTTGCAAATGATATTGTTCTTTATTTCAGGTGATATTTATTAAGAGTCAAGTGCCAGACAACAGAGCCTAGGTAGTGGAATATGGTATGATAAAGGGTAGTTATGGTGCCATCTCCAGTGAACTTGTACTAAGTCATCCACTATGTCTTCACCTTGAATAGGATGATTAATTTATAATCATTATTCTAATGGGTTTTTCTTGTGCACACAACAGCCATTTTGTACTTCTTTGGGAGTTACTTAAAGGTGATAAAAACAAAAAGGAGAAAAAGTTAAATATTTCCTTTACATCCTACAAGCCATAGTACAGGTCCAAAAGGTTACATTTTACCACACACCTAACAAAAGGTATAGTCCTCAGCTTCACTTCTGTCTGTGATTATTAGTGCGATTTTAAATTTTAATTGAAAATGTGTATTTCCTAAAAATAAGTTAACTGAACATGTTGCCTTTTCTTTTTATTAAAAATAAAAACTTTCCATTATGACAAAAGTATCAGTGATTAATAACAAAAGTAAAAGATAATTAAGCAGGGATATTTAAAATAAATGGGATTCAAAATGTATCACATGCTTGATTATTTGACTAATATTAAACAACTAATCTGAATATGACTGATAGGCATGATGCTGAAGGAACAATTAAAGCAAAGCAACTTTGATAACTTCAATCAGTTTAGGTCTCTTTTTATTTTCCATTTGCCTTTTGTTATTTATACCTGCAATGTGAAACTTTACGGTCATTTTCTCATTTCTGTTTATGGTTGTGGTAATAGGGAAATCAATTGTTAATTGGTCAGCTTAAGCTGTATTCATTTACTTATTATGTCCATATCTCTCCCTCCTTGATCTTAAATTTCCCTATGATTCTCCTCAGAGTGATTTGCCCTGTGTTAGTAAAACAGGATGCCACGGTGCTAAACTTACTCTTCTGCCTTTTATTTCAGATTATTCTTCCTACATGCTCCAATTTGCATAACTTTATTGTTTTGTGGATTCTAAGCTTGTGAATTTATTACCAAGTCACCTGCCAGTGTTACTGTATTTAAGGAACTGTCAGCAGTTTCTATTTTGGGGTTCTAAGTTGGCTACAAAATTCATTCGGAGCTGAATTTTGGCATGTGTTATATAGGGTAACAAACCAAAAGTGAATTATTTTCAGAAAGGGGGGAGAGGGTGGAGGGGAAATAGCTTTTTGGTTGGCTTTTCTTGAGGTATAGAAAAATAAAATAGAAAATGGAAGTTGATGGTTTCAGAAGAATTTTGAAAGATTAATTCTCTTGGGTTTTTCTGAAGCGGGTATCTTTTTCAACCCATTAGTCTACACTGCCAACTCATGCTTTAAGGGATTATGGCAAAATACTAAAATTATCGGTTCTATTTACATGTCAGATATCTTGTATATGCATTAATTTCAATAATTGGACAGTGGTTTTAAGAGAAAAAAATCATCCATTTAGTGAAGATTAAACTAGGATCAACAATAAGTTTCAAGTCCCTGAAAAATGACTAAGAATCTGAAGTATGACTTTCAAGAGTTCAAATGTAGTTTCTCTCTACCTACCTCCACAAAACACACATACTCACTATCATCACAAAGAGCTTCACTAAACTAGGATGACTTAGGGATAGTCTGAGTTTCATTTAGTTTTGAAGCTATGTCTCTAGAAAGAAACTTCATGATCTAAATCTTTATTTGGAAAGTAAAAAAGAAAAAAGCATAAGCATAAGCAGAACTTTTGCAAAATAATAAAATCAGAAAACATTTATTTTCTCAAAGCATCAAGGCATGGAAGGTATCATGCCCTTCCCATTAGACGCATGTACACACACACAGACAGACACGCACACACACACACACACACACAGACAGACACGCACACACACAGACCTTAGAATGAAGTGATAAACTATACCCAAAGTAGCTCAGAAGTAAAATATGTACTATTCCTAAAGCAAAAATAATAATTTTGTAGGTAGCTAAATGGTAGTATCAATTTATTAAACTTGAGGTGCTTTATGGGGCCAGGTACTAGGTCTTAGGTTAGTCAACTTATATAAAATACTGAGGCAGGGAGGAAAGTGTAATGTGAAATTGAGAAAAGTAAGGGAATTCTTCTAAAGAAGTAATCTACATGCGAACGCTGTTTACGGGAAGCATAATCTGGTCCAAAATCTTGAGCAATCTGGTCCCTCTGGCAGGTGCATCACTATGGTAGAATTGGAGGCATCAGAATGTCAGAGACCAATATCAAACACTGAATCATACAATTCATTCCATTCCCTCTTAGGGCCTTACTACCAAGCAGCCTTCTGGTTATAAGTTGATTTTCCCTGTAGAGTAACTTTCAGTGAGACAGTGCTGAGTCGGTTCACATGTGCATTCTAAATCATATGTAGCAAAGACCCACTGTTTGTAAATCAATATATTTGCATTTTGGTTTATACCTTAACATCTTGTGAGTTTGGTTAATGCAAGCCTGTCCCTGCATGACTGCTCTAGTCCAAATATGCTAACCAAATAAATGTCTAGATCTCCACTGCAAAGGTCCACATCCTAGAATCTGTGAGACCAGCCATGACACATAACAGGCACTTAATAAATGAACAAGTTAAGGCAGTGAGACACATTGTGAAAGCCCTGGAGGGTAGCCATCCTCTCCTAGTAGCATACGTAAATTGCTATGTGGTTTTCTCTCCAATTTCAACAGGAACTAAAGTTCAAAATGAAAAATAGTCATGGTTTAAGTTTTTACAATTTCATTTTAATGAACTCCAGAAAAAAGCAAAACGGCTTCTAAACCATACCCCATTTCCACTCTGATGTTTTCCAGTCATAATTACTGCTTAAATAAATAGTCCTTAAACCATGTTAGATTTTTTCCTATTTGTATGACATCCTATTGCTGAAAGGCACCTTAGAATTCTTCTAACACAACCTCCTCTTTTACAAAGCAGCAAAAAATTATTTCATCTAATCCTGTAACAATTAAAAAAAGGAAATAAGTACCAAAGTAGATTAAAATAACCAGTAAGTTATTCCACACTAATTAAAATCAGGAAGTTTAGTTAGTTTGATGTTAGCTAGGAAACAAAAAATTATTTGAGAGAAACTCATATATATTTTTTTACATGTATCCAACTTTTGTTGATACAGGTTTTTCAACTTTACCTTCAATTTTCTGGTTATTAATTGTTTTGATTAGCCTTTTCACATTTACGTGATGATAATAAAAACAGCAATTTCCTCAGAAATATGTTTTTCCTTTAGCTTTTGTTTTTTAAGCATAAAAATGTGTACCCCAAGAGTGAGGTGCTGCCCATTCCATGTTTTGTTTTGTTATTATTTTAATTAGTGTAACATCCTAAGTTTTGGCTTTTAGTATTAGACTGAACCATATGCAACTGTCATCTCTGTAAGTCAAAAATGGTCAAATATCAGACATTTCATATGGCTCAAACTAATATTTACTGAAAAAATATAGCTTTCACTGCAGATTATCTATATGATTAGCATAATATTTTTACCAATTATATCTAGGGTCTCATACACAAATCAAAAAATAGTAAAATTTTAGTTACCAGATTAAATTTAATTTATAGCAAATAACTCTGTTGTCCTAAGAAATAAGTGTATTTTCCTAAAAACAACTATTTGTAATCATATAAGAGCTTCATGTACTAATCAAAAATGAAAGAGATGTTTCTTTACTAAAGTCAGTCTAATAAATAACAAGTCAAATGTAGAATGAGTTAAAATAAACATAGATATATTGTGACATATCTATATTAATGGGTCATCAACACATGGGAAATATGGGGAAGAAAAGTCCCTCAACTCTTGTTTTTATAGATGTCTTGAGATATCCAAAACCATAAGAATCTGGTGAAATGATGAAAAATAGGACATTGAAGGGAAAGATCTGTATACCTGAATATCTTGCATGACTTAAGCATTCAATTAACTACCTAATATCAGCTCTCCTCTAGATTCCAACTGTGAAGGCCTCAGCATTCCACAAAATGTCCATACTCGACAAAAGTTTAGAAAGAAATGGCTTGCCAAGGTGAACTTCTATCAAAAAACATGCTCCACACTTATACAACTTTTAACTAGCCCTTCTGACAGTTTTTAAAAATCTAAACATTTAATAAAAGTGCTGAAAAATCCAAAATATATATTCATTTTGGTGGTGACACATGGACCACACACATTGTGAACATGCTCCTCTTCCTAATTAGACCCTTTGTTCCACGTACCAAAAACATACCAGCATGTTTTGTTTTGTTTGCGGTACATGGGCCTCTCACTGTTGTGGCCTCTCCCGTTGCGGAGCACAGGCTCCGGACGCGCAGGCTCAGCTGCCGTGGCTCACGGGCCCAGCCGCTCCGCGGCATGTGGGATCTTCCTGGACCGGAGCACGAACCCGTGTCCCCTGCATCGGCAGGCGGACTCTCAACCTCTGTGCCACCAGGGAAGCCCCAGCATGTTTATTGCTTGATACAAAGTCAGAAATATATAAGTGGTGAAGAGGAATTGAGAATCTGTAGTTCCTAAGGAGAGAGTGAAGCATCCACTGAATATGCATAAAATAGCCAAGAAAATAATATACTTTTCAATATCTGTTATCAAGCTTCCCTTAACCAAAATAATTTGTAAAAAAAAAATTCTAAGAATTTTGTTATCTCTAAGACAAATATATTATTTCAGGAAATTTGATTCAAATATACATTATTTGAAGAATGTAAGTGGGAAATTTCCATTTGAAATAAGTTCTGGAAAGTAAAACCATTACCAGACAAAAATGCAATTTGAAATAAGACAATAACAGGTCTTTATGTTTACTAATAAAAAATAATATTAAATAAAATTAACCACGAACATTTTCACTTCTGCTATATCAGAAGTCCATTGGTCTAACGTGTCACCTGAAAATTACTTTTACTATTTGCAACATCTCTGTATTGAGAACAAAACCCAGCTGAATTGATTCACTTTCATCAAACACCATTAATTACAGTTGACCGTTGAACATCACAAGTTTGAGCTGCATGGGTCCACTCATACTCAGAGTTTTTCCAATAGTAAGTAAAATAGTACTACATGATCCATGCTTGGTGGAATCCACGGATACAGAACTCTAGATACGGAGGAGGCACCATACAAAGGGCCAACTGTAAATTATGCACAGATTTTCCACTGCAGGGAGGGTCAGTGCCTCTAAACTATCCCACATTGTTCAAGGGTCAACTGTTAGCCAGTGACAAAAAGTTAAACAGTGATTTCAAATTATTATTTCTGCTTTATATTATACTACGCCATGTGGTTTCACCACAAATTGAAGTGAAATATCCCCAGACTTTAAAATTTTATATGCTCACTTAAAGGAGCAAAACATATGTGCTGTAAATTCAATAAAATGTAATGATACAGTTAATATTACTGAAATAGCCTTCAAATTCAAAGAAATCTGCTTCTGCATAAACTCAATTTCCATTTCATCAGGGGAAGGGACTGAATCATTCCAAGTGATGGAAATTATTTTTTCTGTCTTAACTTAGCCTGTGTCTCCTTTAGGTTTTTTTTGGAGGTGACAAGAGTAGGATAATCACTGCAGTTTTTCTTAAATCCCACACATAACACATCTCTGCCTCAGATATACTAAACGATGCCCATCTCCTTCTATATTTTGATGATCATTCTAATTCATTTTGCTAATACTTTCAATAATAAGTACATTGTAGTGATTGTTATACAGAGTTTAATCACATTCTTTCACTAAATTTCTTTACTTCTGACTGTTCTGGTAACTTGCAATGGTAAACTTGACGAGATGAAATCAGTACTATCAAAAGGAGAATAATTAATAAATCAATGTTTTGTTCTTAATGTCAACGGGAAATTATAGGCCAGTTTTGCTGTTTTATTCATTGCTCTTGAATTTAAAAAGTAGGGTTTTATTTTCAAAAGCACTGAGCATCAAAAATTAAGGTAACTGTACTATTTCCATTCACCTGCTTTGTCTTAACCTTGCTCTCTCTCTGGGGAGTCTATTTCAGCTCTGAGACTCAACATTAGTGGGTCATTTTTATTACCTTTTGGCATTTTTGTTCCTTTCCTCTCAGGCAATGACTCAACTTGCAGGTCAAATGTCCTAAAAAGCATAAACAAACGTAGCTTTCTACTTACATATATGTTAAGCTTTCCAGTTTATAGCATTTGGAGGATGGCAGAAAAGGAAAAGGGCTCATTGTAACTTTAAGAACTTTCAGCTTTATCAGTAAGAAAAGGAACTTTATACTATTTTCAATTTGAGCTGCAACAATCTGTGGTATTTTAGCATTTGGCGTGGATGCCTCATGTCACTTATCACATTATACCCTGCATTATAATTATTTCTGTAAATACTAAAGTTGTTTTAGGGACCTCTAAGCTCCATAAGGGCAAGAGCTATTTCTTATTCATCTTTTTATGCTTTACAAAAATGCTCCTCAAATTTGAGGTGCACACAGATCACCTGGGGTTCTTACTAGCATGCAGACCCTGTCCAGTTGTTCTGGGATGAGGCCTGAAGCCTTGCAATTGTGACCAGTTGCAAGCTTATGATGACCCTGCTATTCTGAAAACCACCCTGTGAGTAGCAAGGGTATACAGCCCCCTACACAACCATGAACCACTTAAATTAAGGTTAGCTTTGGTAGGAAGTTAACATTACTGAGCACCAACAATGTACCAAATACTGTTGGTAATTCTCATCCTTATGAGGTGGGTATCTCCATTTTATAGACATAGAAATTGAGCACTAAGAGGTGAAGTAATTTGGCTAACTAATTGAACACAGTTTTGCCTGATTCAAAGACCTCAGGTTTTTATCACATCAACACATTTTCTCTTAGCATCTCAGAGCCATAATAAAGGAGATTGTCCTGGGCACACTTTCTCCCCTTCTCTCTCAGGGAAAATCTTCCATCCTTCTAGGCCCAGCAGGATGCCACTTCTTTGACATCCTTCCACTGTGTGTAATTTTCTGGCTTCCTCTGGGCCTCCCAGAAATTTGTTCATCTTATAAGTGTAGCACTTGCCTCAGGGTGGGGTACTCTGGTCTTCCCTGTCAGGTGTCAAAAGCTTGAGAGTTGAAACATGGCCTTACTCATTGTTGCTACCCAAAAACTTGGAGCTTGAGAGCTTTTGTAAGATACAAGGCCCAGGCACCACTCCCAGGGATTCAAATTTGTCTGGTCTGGGTTACAGCCTAGGTATCAGCATTTTGGTAATTCTTGCAATATTTCCAACGTTTTCATTATTATTATATTTGTTACTGTGACCTGTGATCAATGATCTAGGATGTTACTACTGTAATTGTTTTGGGTCACCATGAACCACACTCACATAAGACATCAAATTCAATAAAGGTTCTGTTTGTTTTGACTGCTTCACTGTTTGTCTGTTCCCCTGTCTTTCTCCCTCTCCCCTGGCCTCCCTACTCCCTGACACAAAACAATTTTGAAATTAGGCCAATTTATTATGGCTCTTAAGTGTTCAAGCAAAAGGAAGAGTCACACATCTCTCCATTTAAGTCAAAAGCTAAAAATGATTAAGCTTAGTGAGGAAGGTATGTCAAAAGCCGAGACAGGCCAAAAGCTAGGCCTTGTGAAAAGCTTAGCCAAGTCATGAATGCAAAGGAAAAGTTCTTGAAGGAAATTAAAAGTGCTGCTCCAGTGAACACACAAATGATAAGAAATCAAAACAGCCTTATTGCTGATATGGAGAAAGTTACAGTGGTCTGGAGAGAAGATCAAACAAGACAAAACATTCCCGTATCCAAAGCCTAATCCAGAGCAAGGCCCTAACTGTCTTCAATTCTATGAAGGCTGACAAAGGTGAGGAAGCTGTAGAAAAAATGTCCAAAGGTAGCAGAAGCTGTTTTATAAGATTTAAGGAAAGAAACCATCTCCGTAACATAAAAGTGCAAGGTGAAACAGCAAGTGTTGATATAGAAGCTACAGCATATTACAAGAAGATCTAGCTAAGATAATTAATGAAGGTAGTTACGCTAAACAACAGATTTTCAGTGTAGACAAAACAGCCTTATATTGGAAGAAGATGCCATCTAGGACTTTCATAGCTAGAGAGGAGAAGTCAACGTCTGGCTTCAAAGCTTCAAAGGATAGGCTGACTCTCTCTTGTTAGGAGCTAATGCAGCTGGTGACTTTAAGTTGAAGTCAATGCTCATTTACCATTCTAAAAATCCTAGGGCCCTTAAGAATTATGCTAAATCTAATCTGCCTGTGCTCTATAAAAGGAACAACAAAGCTTGGATGACAGCACATCTATTTACAACATAGTTTACTGAATATTTTAAGCCCACAGTTGAGACCTACTGCTCAGTAAAAAAGAATCCTTTAAAAATATGACTGCTCATTGACAATGCATCTGATCACCCAAACGCTCTGATGAAAATGTACAATGAGATTAATGTTCTCTTCATGCTTACTAACACAACATCCATTCTGCAGCCCATGGATTAAAGAGTAATTTTGACTTGCAAGTCTTATTATTTAAGACATACGTTTCATAAGGCTATAGCTGCCACAGACAGTGATTCCTCTGATGAATCTGGGCAAAGTAAATTGAAAACATTCTGGAAATGATTCACCATTCTAGATGTCATTAAGAACATTTGTGATTCCTGGGAAGAGGTCAAAATATCAATATTAACAGGAGTTTGGAAGAAGTTGATTCCAACCCTCCTGGATGACTTTGAGGGGTTCAAGACTTCAGTGGAGGAACAACTGCAGATGTCGTGGAAACAGCAAGAAAACTAGAATTAGAAGTGGAGCCTGAAGATGTGCCTGAATTGCTGCAATCTCATGATAAAACTTTCACAGATGAGGAGTTGCTTCTGGTGGATGAGCAAGGAAAGTAGTTTCTTAAAATGGAATCTAGCCCTGGGATGCCACGAAGATTGTTGAAATGATAACAAAGAACTTAGAAAATTACATAAACTTAGTTGATAAAGCAGCGGCAGTACTGGAGAGGGCTGACTCCAAGTTTGAAAGAAATTTTACTGTAGATAGATGTTACCTAACAGCATTGCATGCTACAGAGAAATTATTCATGAATGGAAGAGTCCATCGATGCAGCAAACTCCACTGTTGTCTTATTTTAAGAAACTGCCACAGCCTCCCCATCCTTCAGCAGCCACCACCCTGATCAGTCAGCAGCCATCAACAGGGAGGCAAGACCCTCCGCCAGCAAAAAGACTACAGTTCGCTAAAGGCTCAGGTAGTTTTTAGCAACACAGTATTTTTTACTTAAGGTATGTACATTGTTTATTAGATATAATGCTACTGCTCTCTTAATAGACTACAGTATAATGTAAATGTAACTCTTATATGCACTGGGAAACAAAATAATTTGTGTGACTCATTTTCTTGCCATATTTGCTTTATAGTGGTGGTCTGGAACTGAACCAACAATACCTCCGAGGTACGCCTGTATCCATACCTGTCTGTTTTCTTCTTGTGCCCCTAACTAGAAAAGCAGCTTTGCCCCTGTGGAATCAGCAATCAGCAGATTCCACACTAGCATACTGTCAAGGTAAAAACAAACAAAACCCACTCTGCCTCTGTTAAAAGAATTAAACCTTTTCAATATGAAAATATAATCTCTTGTTAAGTCAGAGATAAGACCTGCTGTGTATACAAAGTGATATGCTCACATTAAGTACACCCTGAAAATTATTTTCCTTGACAACCAAACATGTCTCTAACCACACTCCTGGAAGGAAATTGGACTCTGTGGTATCTAATGTGGTAATCCACAAAAATTAGCTACTCTGTGATAATTTATGTTCATGAAAATTATACTCCATAACCCCTCCTCAATATGCAAAAACACTTTTTCCTATACCCAAAACCTGGGATTATGATAAAGAAACAAGCTAAGTAATCCGAATTATAATGCTTATATATTCAAATCCTGAAGAACTGGACTACAAAAAAATATATATTTTTTGATTATTCAACTTTACAGGAGAACAGTGTTTAATGCTGCTAAATCTACAGAAAAGAAGGGATGATTTTCTGTTAGTTTTACTTATAGATGAGTTTTTTTTTTTTTTACATGCCATTGTTAGAAGATGTTTCAAATAAAAGAGAAAGGACCTTGGGAGGCTTAGTGATGTGGAAAATATACATTTCTTCCACTAGAAATCTCAAAGGAATTCTCACCTAAAAGAAGAGTGAAATAAATTTAACTAGTTTGAAATGTTAAGTATCCCTTTGAAATTGAGGATAATACATAATGGAATGCAGAAATACTTCCATTTTTGCCCTACTTTTGATATAAATTCTAAATGAAATATTCAAAGCTGCAAAAAATTACAGCTCTCCAATTTAAAAAAAAAGGATACCAACATTTATATGGTTCTATTGTAATCAGGGTGCATCTCACCTGAGGCTCACCACACAATTTGATTGGAACTTGGCTTAGTTCAGGAAGGAGAAGTTAATAAGGCAATTATTCATGTGCTACCTAAAATCAGACAGGAATGTGAACCTTGAAAAAAGTCACAGTATATAAAGTTACTCTCAGAAGGACTCTCATGATAGCATGACAGCATTGCATGCTACAGAGAAATTATTCATGAATGGAAGAGTGAATTTAATGGAATGCAGAAATACACATTTTTCAAGGGTCAACTGTAGTTTAAACCATATGAAACTGCCTGACCTACAAAAATGGCCATTGCATATGGTTCAACCTAAGATAATTTTTTTTTTTTTTTTTTTCGGTACGTGGGCCTCTCACTGTTGTGGCCTCTCCCGTTGCGGAGCACAGGCTCCAGACGCACAGGCTCAGCGGCCATGGCTCACGAGCCTAGCTGCTCCGCGGCATGTGGGATCCTCCCGGACCGGGGCACAAACCTGTGTCCCCTGCATCGGCAGGCGGACTCCCAACCACTGCGCCACCAGGGAAGCCCAAGATAAATATTTTTATAGTCAATGCTAGTTACCTATCCTCTCTCCTCCTCCCAACCATGACTTAGATAAATATGCCAGGAATTGGGAAATTGGAAAGTTCCTCTAAAGAGGTTATGGGACTGCTTGAGATCACACTGCTAGCTACTGGCAGAGCAGGGCTCAATAATCAGGGCTTACCTCTAGCCCAGTGCTCTTTCCACAACACCATTTTGACAGTGAGAAGGTCCAAAGAGAGAAACAAAGTGAAATGAAGAGCAAATGTCACACTTAGCTGCCA